>NC_139222.1:159926463-160526463 GCF_055691185.1 Crinia signifera | reverse complement strand
CTTAAAAGGAGGGGTGACTTTTTGTCACTATTTTGGGAATATTAGTTATTGTGTTTAAAATATCCCAGTTGTGCTCACTGCACCTTTCGATCAGGATGCAGTTATGTCTGAATCACATATAGCTATCTGTGTCCTCAATATTTGGATACAGGTATGTCATTGAAATTCATTATACACAGAAATATTGTATCTCCACTTGCGAAGATTTTTTTTACCATATAACAGATGTGCACAGAAATACCTTTTAAGGTTTACCTCAATCTTAAACCTTTTGCCAATGTCTCGCATTTAATTCATATAAGGTACTTTCTGTTTGCTCCCCATTCATTTTTATATATTGGTTTTCTCCCAGATCCACAGTTTTTGCCAATTGGCATATAGCAGTTGCTATTAGTGAGAAGGATAGGTAGGGAAAAAAATAGTGTGTTTTTGTGTCGCTACTTCCCTCCTCTGCTTTCTGGCATCTTAAGCCAGTATCAGATGCCAGATGAGAGAGAGGTAATGTAGTGTTTCCATACACTTAATTTAATGAAAGAAGAAACAGACTTGGCTTCTGCTTGTCAGAGTTGGTTGCTCAAAGCGACCTTGTTGCTTCATTAGCAATACATGGTATTCGCTTGACTACCTAACTGAGAGTGCCTTGCTGTTGGAATTTAGTAGAAACAAGGATTGCCTATATCCTTGTTCTAAGTTATAAAGAATACTGGGATGTTTAGTCTGCGGTGATTGTTCTGCTGTCAGATATCAGCATACAATGCTTCAAATAGCTGTTGAGAGACAATCACTTTGACAATCACAGATTGAAATGATAGGCAAAGATAGTCGTTTCTGCTGTTCTGGATTCCCCTCTTAATGTCTCTGTTACTCGCGTATTGCAGAGACCATTGTAGGTTTCATCAGAATGAGAGAACGCCCAGTAGTATCAAGATAGTAAAAAAATAATTTTAGAAGATAGAAAAATAGATATAGCTTGAAGATATTTTCACTGATTGCCCGGTGTGTATGCTACCATTTTTCTCAAATCATACCATCTGTAAAAAACCACAGGTAGCAAATAATAACCATCAGATTTTGCAGTAAAATAGTGCAATCTTATATTGGCCAGTCATTACTGTCCTCAAGACTATTTAACATTTGCAATAACTTACTGCCCAATTATTGCTTTCCTCTCAACAATTTTAACATCTGCAATGAGTTGCTTTAGTAACAGTTTCAGATTTTTTTGAAAACATTCAGCTATAATTGCAACACATTATTGCATGGTGTGTACGTTTAGATTGTGTCCACTTTCCAGCAATACAGGCAGAGACAGAAAGAAAGTGTTGTTTCTAATGTTACTTTGTAGCAGAGTTTGCCCTTGTGGTCTGCATAGTAATAGGATGCCAATTTATTATTGGTCTTTGTACAGTTAAATAATAGCAATCAGCGGCAAATTTGCGTTAATTCAGCCAAACTTACACCAAACAGTGGCACAGTATATATCCTGAACTCGTATCAAAATTATATCAACAGGTACAGGTACAGTGATAATCAATTGATCTTTAATAGCACAATTGTTAGGCTGCAGTTGTTAAGGTATTCTGTAAGATTTAAGTGTCACCCCGCAGATTATGCACCCTTTGCATTTAACTCATAAATCTGTGTGGGGTAGCTGGGGGGGTGTAACAGAATTTGCCCGGTACTACAGTCTGTTAATGGTTTAAATGCGTTACCCCGCAGACTATACACCCTTTGTATTTAACCCATACAGCTGGGCGGGTTAGCGGGGGGTATAACAAAATGAACACGATACTGCAGTCTGTAGATGGTTTAAGTGCGGCAATTGCCGCTGGTCTACTCACGAACCGCCTATAGCCTATAGCGGTGTTTGGCGTAGCCTGGGATCAGCGGGAGAGCGGTATACGTGGGTCCGCAGCAGGCATCTGTAGAAGCCGGTCTCTCACTCCATGTGTGAGAGCCGGTATCGGAAGTGACGCGCGTTTCGCTCGGGGAGAGCTTGGTCACACTGGATTCTGTGTGATGCTCCCTCGGTTGGTCTCACTATTTACCATTTTCCTGTGATTGGATAATTGCCTATGTAGATAGTATTCTTATTATATCGATGGTTTTATCTGTAATTTGACACTCTTTTGAATACGCTCAGATTATATGAATATGTTTATACATTCTTTCAGTAGGAGGTGGAATTGGTTTTTAATTTTTTATTTTATTTTTTACAATTATAAGGATCAATCAATTTATTAATCAATTTGGTGATCTGTTGATCTCATTGAGGAATATTAGTATTATTTGTCCTAATGGCTTGTTATTTTGTCTTTTTCATTAGAAAAAAGTTAAACTGTTTTTTGGTACTTAGTATCTATTGTTATTACTTGCACAGCCATTGAACAATTTATGAGGCATCGATAGTGAATACTTTATCTTTTGATGTGTATTATTTATGTTGCTGGGATCTATGGATTGTGAATTTAACAATTCTTATAGCCAGGGTGTTGATCTGTCAATAGGTGATTATTGGTAATCTAGGTTTTTGGGAAGTGCCTATTTGTTTTTAATTTTTAATTTGTATATATATGGATTATGAAAGTTTATAGTTTACTGTGTATGATTGAGAGGTTTGGACTTGAGAAAGAATTGATCAAAGGAAAACACTGTAGTTTATATATTCATTCAGGCCGTTCGGATGTAATGATCCCAATCTGAAAGTCCACTCGCTTTCTTTTTTTAGAAGAGCTTTTGTTATGTCTCCTCCTCTTATCCCGAGGGTTATCTTTTCGAGTCCCAAGATTTTTAATCCTGTGGGTGAGCCTGTGTGTTTCTCCAAGAAATGTCTTGCCACTGAAGTGATTTGCTTCATTTTCTGTCTGTCTGAGGCGGCATTGCGTATATTCCCCATATGCTCCAAAGCTCGAATCTTCATCATACGTGTAGTGATGCCAACATATTTTTTATTGCATGGGCATATGATGCAATAGACAATATTCGTGCTTTTACAATTAAAATAATTTTTAATTGATATTTTGGTGTTGTATTTATCTTCAAGTTCTTTTATTGGGGAAATATGGTCGCATACTTTGCAGTTGCCACACGGGAAACTGCCGATCAATTTGGGTTCTTTTCTGCTCCCAGTGGTGAAATGACTATGTACAAGTTTATCTTTGAGACTGGGAGCTCTTTTCCAGCTCACTTCCAGTTTGGGTTTCAAGGTTCGCTTCATATCTGGATCTGATAATATGATAGGCCAATGTTTCTGTAGTATTGTCTTTATTTCTTTCCACTGGTCACAAAAATTTCCTATAAATCTGACAACACCCGTGTCATCCTCTGTAGTTTTCTTTTCATAGAATATCAAATCATCTCTTTTCTTGGTTGATACTAGTTTTTGGGCCCTTTTGATACACCTGGAGCTGTATCCTCGCTCTCTTAGTCTTGTACTAAGTTCTTTGCTTCTGGACTCATACGTATCGTCTGAAGAACAATTTCTTCTGAGTCTCAGAAACTCTCCTTTGGGGATGTTGGTTTTCGTGGGAGGGAAGTGTGAGCTGCTGAAATGAAGTAAACTGTTGGTAGCTGTTGTTTTCCTGTAGATTTCTGTGGCCAAATTGTTGTTTTCCGCTCTGTAAATACGTAGATCCAAGAAAGAGATGCTCGTTGGACTACTCTCATAAGTGAATTTCAGATTAATATTGTTTGTGTTGAGATCTTTTATATACATATCCAGCTCCATTTGTGTTCCGTCCCAGATGATCAGTATGTCATCTATATATCTAGTCCAAAAAATTATGTGACAGTTTAGGGATTCTCGATCTTCGCGGAATACAATCTCATTTTCCCACCAACCCAGGAAGAGGTTGGCGTACGTGGGGGCACAAGCCGCCCCCATAGCGGTCCCTCTTACCTGGGTGTAGAAGTAGTTATCGAAGGTGAAATAGTTTTTTCTTAGTACTATTTCTAGTAGGCGTATTAGGAAGTCTTCAAAATCTCCCATTTGTTTCATACTTAAAAAGTATTTTATCGCCTGTATCCCCAAATCATGTCGGATGCTGGTATAAAGGGACTCCACGTCTAAACTCACCAACAGATAGTTATCACCTAATTTAATATCGTTGATTTTCTTAAGAACATCTGTGGTGTCTTTGGTGTATGAGGTTAACTCAAGAACATGTTCTCTCAGGTGTGTGTCTAGGAAAATGCTGGCTTTTTCCAAAAGACTCCCATTTCCAGACACTATTGGTCTTCCTGGTGGATCATTTAGGTTTTTATGCACCTTTGGTAACATATAAAAAGTTGGAGTTCTTGGGTTCGTCACTTTGAGGAAGTCAAATTCTGATTTAGTGATAATTCCTGAGTCGTATGCCTCTTTTACTGTGTTCATATAAGTGGTGAGGTACTTTTCTGTGGGATCGAACAAGCTTTTTAGATAACAGTCCGGATTGTTTAGCTGCTTTTTGGCCTCTATGAGATATTTATCTTTTGGCCAGATCACAATATTCCCTCCTTTGTCCGAAGGTTTTACTAGGACATCCTCTATTTCCTGGATCTCTTTTAGGGCCTTTCTCTCATTTGATGTGAGATTACCTTTGGGTTTATGAGAACGTTTTTTTAGGTACAGTTGGTCTAAGTCTTGAGATACCATGTTCATAAAGATTTTTACTTCTGGACAGATATTGTCATTTGGAAAAAACGTAGATTTGTTTTTACAGATCTGTCTTCCTGTCTTTGTACTCTGGGATGTTCCTTCTTGTGCCAGTTCTTCTAGTGCTTGTAATGCTTCCAATTCCTGAGTAGTAAGGTTTGATTTAGATTCAGACACTTGTGCTTTTGTTGCAAAGAACTTTTTCAAGAGAATCTTGCGTCCGAAAAGATGGAGATTAGTTTGCCACTGAAATCGGTCGAGATTTGTGGTCGGGGAGAACGTCAGGCCTTTTGTAAGGACTTCTTCTTGTGTGGTGGTGAGAGTATGATTGGAAAGATTGATTATTTTGAGGGTGGTTGTTCCTTGTTCTAGGTTCTGTTGCCCCTTACCGGGTAGCGGTCCCGAAGTGGGGATCCCCATCTCTCTTTTCCCCTTCTTCTTCTTTGCCCTCCTTGTTTTCCTTTTCCTCTCTGGTTGTAGTTGCCACTGCCTTGGTCTAAAAAATGGCCACGTGGTTGATTGTCTTCCCTCTGGAAGTTTCTGTTACTTGTTGATGGGGCTTGATCAAGGTGTTCGTCACTGCCTGATAGTTCTGCTTCTGATGAGGACGGTGTTGTATAGCGTCCTTCTCACTTCAGTGGCAAGACATTTCTTGGAGAAACACACAGGCTCACCCACAGGATTAAAAATCTTGGGACTCGAAAAGATAACCCTCGGGATAAGAGGAGGAGACATAACAAAAGCTCTTCTAAAAAAAGAAAGCGAGTGGACTTTCAGATTGGGATCATTACATCCGAACGGCCTGAATGAATATATAAACTACAGTGTTTTCCTTTGATCAATTCTTTCTCAAGTCCAAACCTCTCAATCATACACAGTAAACTATAAACTTTCATAATCCATATATATACAAATTAAAAATTAAAAACAAATAGGCACTTCCCAAAAACCTAGATTACCAATAATCACCTATTGACAGATCAACACCCTGGCTATAAGAATTGTTAAATTCACAATCCATAGATCCCAGCAACATAAATAATACACATCAAAAGATAAAGTATTCACTATCGATGCCTCATAAATTGTTCAATGGCTGTGCAAGTAATAACAATAGATACTGAGTACCAAAAAACAGTTTAACTTTTTTCTAATGAAAAAGACAAAATAACAAGCCATTAGGACAAATAATACTAATATTCCTCAATGAGATCAACAGATCACCAAATTGATTAATAAATTGATTGATCCTTATAATTGTAAAAAATAAAATAAAAAATTAAAAACCAATTCCACCTCCTACTGAAAGAATGTATAAACATATTCATATAATCTGAGCGTATTCAAAAGAGTGTCAAATTACAGATAAAACCATCGATATAATAAGAATACTATCTACATAGGCAATTATCCAATCACAGGAAAATGGTAAATAGTGAGACCAACCGAGGGAGCATCACACAGAATCCAGTGTGACCAAGCTCTCCCCGAGCGAAACGCGCGTCACTTCCGATACCGGCTCTCACACATGGAGTGAGAGACCGGCTTCTACAGATGCCTGCTGCGGACCCACGTATACCGCTCTCCCGCTGATCCCAGGCTACGCCAAACACCGCTATAGGCTATAGGCGGTTCGTGAGTAGACCAGCGGCAATTGCCGCACTTAAACCATCTACAGACTGCAGTATCGTGTTCATTTTGTTATACCCCCCGCTAACCCGCCCAGCTGTATGGGTTAAATACAAAGGGTGTATAGTCTGCGGGGTAACGCATTTAAACCATTAACAGACTGTAGTACCGGGCAAATTCTGTTACACCCCCCCAGCTACCCCACACAGATTTATGAGTTAAATGCAAAGGGTGCATAATCTGCGGGGTGACACTTAAATCTTACAGAATACCTTAACAACTGCAGCCTAACAATTGTGCTATTAAAGATCAATTGATTATCACTGTACCTGTACCTATTGATATAATTTTGATACGAGTTCAGGATATATACTGTGCCACTGTTTGGTGTAAGTTTGGCTGAATTAACGCAAATTTGCCGCTGATTGCTATTATTTAACTGTACAAAGACCAATAATAAATTGGCATCCTATTACTATGCAGACCACAAGGGCAAACTCTGCTACAAAGTAACATTAGAAACAACACTTTCTTTCTGTCTCTGCCTGTATTGCTGGAAAGTGGACACAATCTAAACGTACACACCATGCAATAATGTGTTGCAATTATAGCTGAATGTTTTAAAAAAAATCTGAAACTGTTACTAAAGCAACTCATTGCAGATGTTAAAATTGTTGAGAGGAAAGCAATAATTGGGCAGTAAGTTATTGCAAATGTTAAATAGTCTTGAGGACAGTAATGACTGGCCAATATAAGATTGCACTATTTTACTGCAAAATCTGATGGTTATTATTTGCTACCTGTGGTTTTTTACAGATGGTATGATTTGAGAAAAATGGTAGCATACACACCGGGCAATCAGTGAAAATATCTTCAAGCTATATCTATTTTTCTATCTTCTAAAATTATTTTTTTACTATCTTGATACTACTGGGCGTTCTCTCATTCTGATGAAACCTACAATGGTCTCTGCAATACGCGAGTAACAGAGACATTAAGAGGGGAATCCAGAACAGCAGAAACGACTATCTTTGCCTATCATTTCAATCTGTGATTGTCAAAGTGATTGTCTCTCAACAGCTATTTGAAGCATTGTATGCTGATATCTGACAGCAGAACAATCACCGCAGACTAAACATCCCAGTATTCTTTATAACTTAGAACAAGGATATAGGCAATCCTTGTTTCTACTAAATTCCAACAGCAAGGCACTCTCAGTTAGGTAGTCAAGCGAATACCATGTATTGCTAATGAAGCAACAAGGTCGCTTTGAGCAACCAACTCTGACAAGCAGAAGCCAAGTCTGTTTCTTCTTTCATTAAATTAAGTGTATGGAAACACTACATTACCTCTCTCTCATCTGGCATCTGATACTGGCTTAAGATGCCAGAAAGCAGAGGAGGGAAGTAGCGACACAAAAACACACTATTTTTTTCCCTACCTATCCTTCTCACTAATAGCAACTGCTATATGCCAATTGGCAAAAACTGTGGATCTGGGAGAAAACCAATATATAAAAATGAATGGGGAGCAAACAGAAAGTACCTTATATGAATTAAATGCGAGACATTGGCAAAAGGTTTAAGATTGAGGTAAACCTTAAAAGGTATTTCTGTGCACATCTGTTATATGGTAAAAAAAATCTTCGCAAGTGGAGATACAATATTTCTGTGTATAATGAATTTCAATGACATACCTGTATCCAAATATTGAGGACACAGATAGCTATATGTGATTCAGACATAACTGCATCCTGATCGAAAGGTGCAGTGAGCACAACTGGGATATTTTAAACACAATAACTAATATTCCCAAAATAGTGACAAAAAGTCACCCCTCCTTTTAAGAATAAAAGAATTAAAAGTTACGTTTTAATGAATTATAATAATACTAAACACATTTAAAGAAAGCGTGCCCCAGGTAAGACTTTTTCAGTCTTAGTCTTGCACCTCACCGCAAGAAACCCCCCCTTTTCCAGTAAAGTTCTCTGAAACTTGTTCTGGGAGCACCACCAACAGGAAATACAGGAGATCATCTCTTCATAAAAACCACGTTGGTCTACCTAATAGATAATACTTACAATAGTGTATGTGCGGATTCACACAAACCCCCTTTTTTCCAAAGAATTTGAAACTGAGGCCTATCTCAGCTCCGAATCCTGCACTAACCACATTTTGAAGAAACAGAATCTACTCTGGGAACCAATAACAACTTTCTTAAAAGGAATAACTCCCACGGCATGTCTAGCTTCAGCCTAAAAGACGCTCTTTCTACAAGACGCAGAGTGGAGGATCTGGAAAGTATTTTTCCAACCGATCTAACAATTACAGACCAACCAATCAATTGGGAAGAAGACCTGACAACTTTGAAATACACCCTACAACGGCAGATAAGAACCAACTGGGACCTTACAAGTCTGGAAACATACTACAAACAAAGGATCACACCAAGAGGTCTACGTCCAAAACTTTTTCCCTCCTTCGAGTTGTGTACAGAGAACCTTAAACAAGATTGGGAGAAATGTCTACTAAAATGCTCCCATGATCTAATAGAGATTCTCATCAAACACAACAATCTGATCTTGGACCAGTGCACTCAAAAGATAGAACAAGTCAGAAAAAATCTAGAACCCTGGGAACAAAACACCACGTTTCAGAACAACTTCGACAAACTCAAAAAAGACCTTGACACCTATGAACAGGAAGTCATTACGAGAAAAAAGAACAAATTTTCCAGAGATAAAAAAGACTACAGCACGGGCAATATCTTCCGCTGGACACATACAAATAAAGGAGAGGGGAGAAGAGAAGGACGCTATACAACACCGTCCTCATCAGAAGCAGAACTATCAGGCAGTGACGAACACCTTGATCAAGCCCCATCAACAAGTAACAGAAACTTCCAGAGGGAAGACAATCAACCACGTGGCCATTTTTTAGACCAAGGCAGTGGCAACTACAACCAGAGAGGAAAAGGAAAACAAGGAGGGCAAAGAAGAAGAAGGGGAAAAGAGAGATGGGGATCCCCACTTCGGGACCGCTACCCGGTAAGGGGCAACAGAACCTAGAACAAGGAACAACCACCCTCAAAATAATCAATCTTTCCAATCATACTCTCACCACCACACAAGAAGAAGTCCTTACAAAAGGCCTGACGTTCTCCCCGACCACAAATCTCGACCGATTTCAGTGGCAAACTAATCTCCATCTTTTCGGACGCAAGATTCTCTTGAAAAAGTTCTTTGCAACAAAAGCACAAGTGTCTGAATCTAAATCAAACCTTACTACTCAGGAATTGGAAGCATTACAAGCACTAGAAGAACTGGCACAAGAAGGAACATCCCAGAGTACAAAGACAGGAAGACAGATCTGTAAAAACAAATCTACGTCTTTTCCAAATGACAATATCTGTCCAGAAGTAAAAATCTTTATGAACATGGTATCTCAAGACTTAGACCAACTGTACCTAAAAAAACGTTCTCATAAACCCAAAGGTAATCTCACATCAAATGAGAGAAAGGCCCTAAAAGAGATCCAGGAAATAGAGGATGTCCTAGTAAAACCTTCGGACAAAGGAGGGAATATTGTGATCTGGCCAAAAGATAAATATCTCATAGAGGCCAAAAAGCAGCTAAACAATCCGGACTGTTATCTAAAAAGCTTGTTCGATCCCACAGAAAAGTACCTCACCACTTATATGAACACAGTAAAAGAGGCATACGACTCAGGAATTATCACTAAATCAGAATTTGACTTCCTCAAAGTGACGAACCCAAGAACTCCAACTTTTTATATGTTACCGAAGGTGCATAAAAACCTAAATGATCCACCAGGAAGACCAATAGTGTCTGGAAATGGGAGTCTTTTGGAAAAAGCCAGCATTTTCCTAGACACACACCTGAGAGAACATGTTCTTGAGTTAACCTCATACACCAAAGACACCACAGATGTTCTTAAGAAAATCAACGATATTAAATTAGGTGATAACTATCTGTTGGTGAGTTTAGACGTGGAGTCCCTTTATACCAGCATCCGACATGATTTGGGGATACAGGCGATAAAATACTTTTTAAGTATGAAACAAATGGGAGATTTTGAAGACTTCCTAATACGCCTACTAGAAATAGTACTAAGAAAAAACTATTTCACCTTCGATAACTACTTCTACACCCAGGTAAGAGGGACCGCTATGGGGGCGGCTTGTGCCCCCACGTACGCCAACCTCTTCCTGGGTTGGTGGGAAAATGAGATTGTATTCCGCGAAGATCGAGAATCCCTAAACTGTCACATAATTTTTTGGACTAGATATATAGATGACATACTGATCATCTGGGACGGAACACAAATGGAGCTGGATATGTATATAAAAGATCTCAACACAAACAATATTAATCTGAAATTCACTTATGAGAGTAGTCCAACGAGCATCTCTTTCTTGGATCTACGTATTTACAGAGCGGAAAACAACGATTTGGCCACAGAAATCTACAGGAAAACAACAGCTACCAACAGTTTACTTCATTTCAGCAGCTCACACTTCCCTCCCACGAAAACCAACATCCCCAAAGGAGAGTTTCTGAGACTCAGAAGAAATTGTTCTTCAGACGATACGTATGAGTCCAGAAGCAAAGAACTTAGTACAAGACTAAGAGAGCGAGGATACAGCTCCAGGTGTATCAAAAGGGCCCAAAAACTAGTATCAACCAAGAAAAGAGATGATTTGATATTCTATGAAAAGAAAACTACAGAGGATGACACGGGTGTTGTCAGATTTATAGGAAATTTTTGTGACCAGTGGAAAGAAATAAAGACAATACTACAGAAACATTGGCCTATCATATTATCAGATCCAGATATGAAGCGAACCTTGAAACCCAAACTGGAAGTGAGCTGGAAAAGAGCTCCCAGTCTCAAAGATAAACTTGTACATAGTCATTTCACCACTGGGAGCAGAAAAGAACCCAAATTGATCGGCAGTTTCCCGTGTGGCAACTGCAAAGTATGCGACCATATTTCCCCAATAAAAGAACTTGAAGATAAATACAACACCAAAATATCAATTAAAAATTATTTTAATTGTAAAAGCACGAATATTGTCTATTGCATCATATGCCCATGCAATAAAAAATATGTTGGCATCACTACACGTATGATGAAGATTCGAGCTTTGGAGCATATGGGGAATATACGCAATGCCGCCTCAGACAGACAGAAAATGAAGCAAATCACTTCAGTGGCAAGACATTTCTTGGAGAAACACACAGGCTCACCCACAGGATTAAAAATCTTGGGACTCGAAAAGATAACCCTCGGGATAAGAGGAGGAGACATAACAAAAGCTCTTCTA
This sequence comes from Crinia signifera, assembly GCF_055691185.1. Lineage (NCBI taxonomy): Eukaryota > Metazoa > Chordata > Amphibia > Anura > Myobatrachidae > Crinia > Crinia signifera. Next base: position 160,514,852 of record NC_139222.1, on the reverse strand, counting down.
AAAAAAGAAAGCGAGTGGACTTTCAGATTGGGATCATTACATCCGAACGGCCTGAATGAATATATAAACTACAGTGTTTTCCTTTGATCAATTCTTTCTCAAGTCCAAACCTCTCAATCATACACAGTAAACTATAAACTTTCATAATCCATATATATACAAATTAAAAATTAAAAACAAATAGGCACTTCCCAAAAACCTAGATTACCAATAATCACCTATTGACAGATCAACACCCTGGCTATAAGAATTGTTAAATTCACAATCCATAGATCCCAGCAACATAAATAATACACATCAAAAGATAAAGTATTCACTATCGATGCCTCATAAATTGTTCAATGGCTGTGCAAGTAATAACAATAGATACTAAGTACCAAAAAACAGTTTAACTTTTTTCTAATGAAAAAGACAAAATAACAAGCCATTAGGACAAATAATACTAATATTCCTCAATGAGATCAACAGATCACCAAATTGATTAATAAATTGATCCTTATAATTGTAAAAAATAAAATAAAAAATTAAAAACCAATTCCACCTCCTACTGAAAGAATGTATAAACATATTCATATAATCTGAGCGTATTCAAAAGAGTGTCAAATTACAGATAAAACCATCGATATAATAAGAATACTATCTACATAGGCAATTATCCAATCACAGGAAAATGGTAAATAGTGAGACCAACCGAGGGAGCATCACACAGAATCCAGTGTGACCAAGCTCTCCCCGAGCGAAACGCGCGTCACTTCCGATACCGGCTCTCACACATGGAGTGAGAGACCGGCTTCTACAGATGCCTGCTGCGGACCCACGTATACCGCTCTCCCGCTGATCCCAGGCTACGCCAAACACCGCTATAGGCTATAGGCGGTTCGTGAGTAGACCAGCGGCAATTGCCGCACTTAAACCATCTACAGACTGCAGTATCGTGTTCATTTTGTTATACCCCCCGCTAACCCGCCCAGCTGTATGGGTTAAATACAAAGGGTGTATAGTCTGCGGGGTAACGCATTTAAACCATTAACAGACTGTAGTACCGGGCAAATTCTGTTACACCCCCCCAGCTACCCCACACAGATTTATGAGTTAAATGCAAAGGGTGCATAATCTGCGGGGTGACACTTAAATCTTACAGAATACCTTAACAACTGCAGCCTAACAATTGTGCTATTAAAGATCAATTGATTATCACTGTACCTGTACCTATTGATATAATTTTGATACGAGTTCAGGATATATACTGTGCCACTGTTTGGTGTAAGTTTGGCTGAATTAACGCAAATTTGCCGCTGATTGCTATTATTTAACTGTACAAAGACCAATAATAAATTGGCATCCTATTACTATGCAGACCACAAGGGCAAACTCTGCTACAAAGTAACATTAGAAACAACACTTTCTTTCTGTCTCTGCCTGTATTGCTGGAAAGTGGACACAATCTAAACGTACACACCATGCAATAATGTGTTGCAATTATAGCTGAATGTTTTAAAAAAAATCTGAAACTGTTACTAAAGCAACTCATTGCAGATGTTAAAATTGTTGAGAGGAAAGCAATAATTGGGCAGTAAGTTATTGCAAATGTTAAATAGTCTTGAGGACAGTAATGACTGGCCAATATAAGATTGCACTATTTTACTGCAAAATCTGATGGTTATTATTTGCTACCTGTGGTTTTTTACAGATGGTATGATTTGAGAAAAATGGTAGCATACACACCGGGCAATCAGTGAAAATATCTTCAAGCTATATCTATTTTTCTATCTTCTAAAATTATTTTTTTACTATCTTGATACTACTGGGCGTTCTCTCATTCTGATGAAACCTACAATGGTCTCTGCAATACGCGAGTAACAGAGACATTAAGAGGGGAATCCAGAACAGCAGAAACGACTATCTTTGCCTATCATTTCAATCTGTGATTGTCAAAGTGATTGTCTCTCAACAGCTATTTGAAGCATTGTATGCTGATATCTGACAGCAGAACAATCACCGCAGACTAAACATCCCAGTATTCTTTATAACTTAGAACAAGGATATAGGCAATCCTTGTTTCTACTAAATTCCAACAGCAAGGCACTCTCAGTTAGGTAGTCAAGCGAATACCATGTATTGCTAATGAAGCAACAAGGTCGCTTTGAGCAACCAACTCTGACAAGCAGAAGCCAAGTCTGTTTCTTCTTTCATTAAATTAAGTGTATGGAAACACTACATTACCTCTCTCTCATCTGGCATCTGATACTGGCTTAAGATGCCAGAAAGCAGAGGAGGGAAGTAGCGACACAAAAACACACTATTTTTTTCCCTACCTATCCTTCTCACTAATAGCAACTGCTATATGCCAATTGGCAAAAACTGTGGATCTGGGAGAAAACCAATATATAAAAATGAATGGGGAGCAAACAGAAAGTACCTTATATGAATTAAATGCGAGACATTGGCAAAAGGTTTAAGATTGAGGTAAACCTTAAAAGGTATTTCTGTGCACATCTGTTATATGGTAAAAAAAATCTTCGCAAGTGGAGATACAATATTTCTGTGTATAATGAATTTCAATGACATACCTGTATCCAAATATTGAGGACACAGATAGCTATATGTGATTCAGACATAACTGCATCCTGATCGAAAGGTGCAGTGAGCACAACTGGGATATTTTAAACACAATAACTAATATTCCCAAAATAGTGACAAAAAGTCACCCCTCCTTTTAAGAATAAAAGAATTAAAAGTTACGTTTTAATGAATTATAATAATACTAAACACATTTAAAGAAAGCGTGCCCCAGGTAAGACTTTTTCAGTCTTAGTCTTGCACCTCACCGCAAGAAACCCCCCCTTTTCCGGTCCTATTATACCAACCTGGTTGCACTCTTCTGCATGGGGCAGCCAGAAAGTCAGAATGCATTAGTACGGTAGACGTTATATCAATATCCAGATCCAGTATTTCTTGAATCTGAATGTCAAATAATTCATGAGAAAAAAAGAGCATTTTGAATTCCCACCTTGAAATGTAGTCAGCTCATTCTGTAGGATTTTCACGACATCATTCACTTTTGGACAGAGCTGAGAAAAAGACACAAACTTAAATTGTACTTATGTTGGATTTACTGTGACAACAAATAAAAGTGTCATGCTTTTAAACCCAGTATTTAAAGCAATAGCTACATAGAGTGCCACATTTCCCTACGTGAATAACATATATTTCTAAAATAGCAGAAAATATGGTTGAATGATTGAATAAAATGATAAAGCAATGCATGCAATGCACCATTTCTTGCAGTTGTACCAAAAATTAGGTAATTTTTTTTTCAGTTTGCAACTTGTACAAGACAGTGGGGGAAATTTTCTAAGAAAAGAAAATATGGCCGATACTGGGTAAGACTGCATACAATTGGCACCGGCCGTATTATCGGGGGAATACAATTCATAAATAGGGAAGATTTACTAATCTGCTGTATTTACGGAATTCATATTTTCCGATGGGTAGGCGGCCATATTTGATTCAATTTGTATTCGGCGGCTGTATATATTCAGATCCATGCAGACTGCATTGTGTAAAAAAAAGAATAAATAAATAATTTTAGAAAATGGTGTGGGGTCCCCCACCACGGCCGTAAACTGCCCTGGGCTCAAAGAGCCAGTCCTGGTTTTAAAAATTCACGGAACAAACCATGCATGGGTTCCCTGGAATTTTTAAAACCAGCACTGTAAGCTCCTTGGAGCAGGGCCCTCCTGTTCTCGCAGCACTCTTCTTGCATTTCAATTACAGTTTTCTTACCATCTATACCTGCGTCTCTTCTCATTCACTTCCCTATATCTCAGCTGTATTGTGTACTAAGAATTGTACTGTTATTTGTGCTCTGTTTTTGTTCTTTTGTTGCTGTTATGTCTAGTTATGTCTTATTCTGTGTACCCAGTACTGTTCTACTGGCTGCCTAGGATCTGTGCTGCTAGCCAAATATGTACCCCGTGTCACCCCTGTAGTGTCCTATATCTGTACCATTTTTACTTGCTACCGATCTGGCTGGTGCAATCACCAAATGGCGCCACTGCCTGGGTGCTGTACAGCTCAGTAAATATATATTCCCCGTGTCCGCGTCGCTCAATAGAGTACATCTAGTATATATCTGTACGTGTCCTATATCTGTACTGTTTTACTTGTCTACCTATCTGGCTGGTGCAATCAGCATGTGGCGCCGCTGAATGGCTGCCTGGGTGCTGCAAAGCTCAGTAAATATATGTTCCCCATAACAGCTAATAGAAACCCATGTTATTCTCCTAACATGGATGCTATGGAGCTGTGCACAGCCTGTGGATTTTTTACTGGAGAAGGGGACCGATCCTTTGGGTCAAGGTAGGAGAGTATAACTATTACTGGACTACGTATGTAATAAAGTTTTAGGTACTTGTTTAGATTCACGGCGGCAGCAAGGCCGCGCGCCTGAGTCCCCATTGCGGGGCTCGCTGTGCTTGCCCACTCTACGAGCTCGGAGGCTCGCTACGCTCGCCACACTATCTAAAATCAACTCCATGCCAACGTGGATAGTGGGGATATGAACTATCCACGTTGGCATGGAGTTTATTTAGTTTATTTTAGAAAGTTTGGCGAGCTCCTAACCTGGAAGTAGCGCGCGCCCATGTTGCCGTCGTGAAACTAAACAAGTACCAAGTTTTATTGGCATTATTCAATTTATTTAATATTTAAAGTGTCTATAATAGTATATAACTATATATAATAATAATAATTGATTAGTGCTTAAATATCTGTGATATCAGCTTTCAAATAGTATCCGCCTGCAAGACTCACAAAAAAGAAACAAAGAAACATAGCATGTTATAGACATACATAAAATATATTTTTAATACAAACGTATTCCTTAAAATTCCATCAGTAAATATAAAGTAAAAATATAAAGGCAGGCAAAACCACGGCACTCACTCTGACTTCTTTGAAAAACAATACCAGACACAGAAGGTCTAATCCAGGCATGTCCAAACTATGGCCCTCCAACTGTTGTGAAACTACAAATCCCAGCATGCCTTGTCAGAGCTTTGCTATTAGGGAATGCTAAAAGTATGGTAAGGCATGCTGGGATGTGTAGTTTCACAACAGCTGGAGGGCCACAGTTTGGACATGCCTGGTCTAATCTATGTTTCCAATGTCACTCCTTTATCAAGACAAGAACATTCTTGTCTTGATAAAAGATTGACACACTCTGAAGTGAGTGTGACGTCTATTGTCCTTCTAAGCAGGTGGAGTTAGCCACAGAAGTGATATCGAGCAGGGGAGGAGAGGTGCCCCCTTATGAGCAGGAGCCCGGCGCCCATTGCCTTCCAGAGTTACGTCTGTGCATATTGAAATGTTCTGCCAGTGGATTATTTTTTATATAGTTAATGGAATATTTAGTACAACCATATTTTTAACAGCCCTGTTGTTTAGCATTACTGTCTGTGTACCAAACTGTACAAACTTTGAATATGCCACATTACATTGTCCCCATTTACCATTTTGTTCAGGTTATTTTTGATGGGTTGCTCCAGAAAACCAGTGAAAAGATTGTACAGCCAGCTGCGAGATGCAAAAACAGATGAAGTAATATTAGGGTTAAAATTATAAAACTGATTAAGCTGCAGAGATTTCGGAAAAGGATAGATCATCCTTGTCAGACAGGTTTCATGTGTGCACCTATTGTATTCATCCAATGACAGATAATTCCTATATTTACTTACAGTGACCTAGGCTTGGTAAACCCAGCTTTTGTGAAAGATGAGATTCGCATAGTCATAGTAAAGGAAAGGTGTAATTAGGTCATGTAGTTCCAGATGGCTTGCAGATGAATGTGCTTACTTACCTGGCTCCCCCAGATAAGTGCAGCTTGGCATTATGCACTTCGGAGTGGCAAGCAGAAAGAAACACAGAAGGACGACTGGAAGAGTCTTTGAGCATAGTTAGGTGAGCTTCTAAAGATACTCCGGAGACCACAAGGGAAAAAGATCCACTATCCTTTCTGAAAATGCAGAATATCAGACATGCACAGATCACTTGAAATCCACAGAAGAGAAATAACATATTTCATTCAATAGTATTGTTCCTCAATGAAAGGGTCTGGCATTTGGCTCATTGTTTTGGCACCAAAACAATGACACAAACTAGAATAGGAGACTCAATTTGTGCACCTACAGTACTGTATTTGTATGTATGTATGTATGTATGTACACCCTTGTGCAAAATATTTGAAACAAGTAATGAAAATTACATTAATTTGATTTTCACCTTGTATTTTATTTCAAACAACATTTGGTACTCTTTACCTAGCACGGCGCCCACGATCTCCATCGCGGGCTTCGTGGGTAAAGAAATCGTGGGGATCGCGGACATCGCGGTCAGTACATTAACGGCCGTGACGCGATGCCCGCGATACCCACGATTTCCCATAGGGTTCAATGTTAAATTTAGTGCTGCCCGCGATTTTAGATTCAATGCTTCAATGGCCGCGATTTGGCCATAGGAATCAATGTTAAATGGGCCACAGAGCCCAAATAGGCTTAATTAACACTTAAATGTCCCCCCAAATTTGTAACGCCACCCCACGATCCACGCCAACCCGAAGCGTGGCGAGCGCAGCGAGCCCGCGAGGGGCGGCGGTACGCGTCCTCCGACCTTTTCATACCCCCACTATCCACGTCGGCGTGGAGTTGAGAATAGATTAGTGTGGCGAGCGCAGCGAGCCACCGAGCCGGAAGTGTGGCGAGCGGACGCGGATACCTTCACAGGTAAACGTGGCCCTACGCGGGCTTCACAGGTATCCGCGTCCCCTCGCGGGGCTCGCTGCACTCGCCACGCTTCGGGCTCGGTGGCTCGCTGGGCTCGCCACACTATTCTATTCTCAACTCCACGCCGACGTGGATAGTGGGGGTATGAAAAGGTCGGAGGACGCGTACCGCCGCTCCTCGCGGGCTCGCTGCGCTCGCCACGCTTCGGGTTGGCGTGGATCGTGGGGTGGCGTTACAAATTTGGGGGGACATTTAAGTGTTAATTATGCCTATTTGGGCTCTGTGGCCCATTTAACATTAATTCCTATGGCCAAATCGCGGCCATTGAAGCATTGAATGTAAAATCGCGGCCAGCACTAAATTTAACATTGAACCCTATGGGAAATCGTGGGGATCGCGGGCATCGCGTCGCGGCCGTTAATGTACTGCCCGCGATGCCCGCGATCCCCACGATGGGCGCCGTGCTAGGTAAAGAGTACCCAACATTTTAGTGGTTTCTATGACCTCCTTTGTTTTCAAAAGTATTTTTACATGGTTTAGCATATAATCCACCAAACTGCAACAGTCCTTGGTGATTTTATGGTCACGGTACAGCACTTGAATCAGTGCTTTAATCATCTTTGCTATCGCCATACACTCCTTTTCTCTAAGGTGACGCTTGCAAATAGACCACAGCTTTTCAATGGGATTCATGTCTGGTGAGTTCCTAGGCCAGTCTAGTACCTTTATATTGTTCCCAGCAATGAAAATCTTGACCATTTTGGATGTCTAGCATGGGGCAAAATCCACATTTTCCTTTGATCCAGTCTCCATTTTCATGTGCAAACAGAACTATTGCCCAATATCACACAGGGACAGGGGCGGATCCAGGATAAATGACAGGGGGGGCACCATGATAAAAGAGGGTTTAGGTGGGGGAGGGCCAGTGTTAGTGGTGCCAGTGTACATGCTAAGAGAGCGGCAGAGAGAGGGTGGCAGTGGGATTAAAAATAGGCCCACCATGGCAACAAAAGTGAAGGATGTAGTTGTGCGCGCGCCAAAGGTGCGCTCTGGAAAAGGGGGTGTGGCCACTCAACAGGGGGCATGTCCTTGAGTGTAGTGTACAACACCATATACAACTTCTACACATTATGCTACAAAATACTAGACCCCATTATACTTGCCCCTTACACATGATGCCAAATGGAATGAGCCAAAATTCAAACAATGCCACATGGATTGAGCCAAAATTTACATAATAACACACGGATTGAGCCAAAATTCACAAAATGCCAAATGTATTGAGCCAAAATTCACATAATGCCAAATGGATTGAGCCAAAATTCACATAATGCCACATGGATTGTGTCAGAATTCACATAATGCCACACGGATTGAGACAAAATTCACTTAATGCCACACGGATTGAGCCAGAATTCACATAATGCCACACGGATTGAGCCAGAATTCACTTAATGCCACACGGATTGAGCCAGAATTCACATAATGCCACACAGATTAAGACAAAATTCACAATACGCTTCATAAACAGGGACATTGTCTACCAAAGGCGCGTATTAAACATTTACACCATAATGTCCTTTGCACGTTAAGTTACACGGCATGATGTCCATTATGTATTATGCCAAACACCATAATGCCTATTAAAAATTATGCTACATACAGTAAGTGCTGCTTATCTACATGCTCATTGCCAAGGGTTCCATGCTCATTGCCAGAGGTTCCATGCTCGTTGCCATGTGGGATTACATGCTCATTGCCAATGGGGAATACATGCTCGTGGTAAATGGGGGACAGCCACCGCCAGGCAGAAGTGATAGCCACTGACAGTGGCAGAGCCTGGCTGTAATCCGAGCACTGCAGGTCCCAGCTATTTGAAATAATACCCATTTCACACCAGAAAATGCATTCCCAGGTTGGCCCCTTTTGTTAGGTTTTGGGTGTGACCCCACCGCCGGGACTGCTGTTTAGGACAGCCACGGCCAAACCCTATACTACCTCTGTTGTACCCCCCAGGCTGGGTGACCGACTCCTGCAGGTGTTACTAGGCTTCGCCTGTAGCCGCCACGTTTGAATGGGTAGGTTAAGCCCACCCAAGCTCCGGTGCAGCCAGGTGTTATGAGAGGACAAGGAGCCGGGGACCCCCCTAGGGTACGGTCAAGAGGAGAGCTGACTGAGGGCCTAACTAAAATTATAAAACGGCGACTTGCCGAGCCCTGGCTAACGCAACTAAGCGCCCGCGACCTGGTCGCCACAACCCGCGACAACCGTCGCCCAGGGAACCACACAAAATATGAGACACAATACCAAAGTATACAAGGAGCAGGAGGGACTGGAAAACCCCAGAAAAACTGGGAGACAAGGGGAGAGAATGAGTGGGAAGCAATGGGCCTTCCCAACATAAATGACCTGCCAATGCGGCAGACAGAGAACACAGGTAATGAGTAAGGTAATGACAATAAAGAAGGAGTGAATGAAACTACCCCAGAGGGGCAACTCACGACACAGGGGGGACCAATGGAAGAGAAGACCACGAAGGAGCCGCTGGGAACAGCAGGGAAACGGACCGGAGAACAGCAGACAGATAGGTCCAAACAGGAGCTATCACCGGCGAGGACTACAGGGCTGGCTTCCTAGATAAGAAGGCTAGGAGCCAATGAGGATGGAGGCCTGAGTCCCGCCTGTCCTAACGAGTCCTTTCCGACACCTGCGGCTTGTTGAATTTCGCGGCTTTCCTCTCTGCCTAGCAGCGTCTGCCGTTGCTAAGCAACGGCGCTGCCGCGTCTCAGGCGCTGAGAGACGCGAGGAGGGAGGACGGGCGTCGCGCTCCGACGCTGCGTCCTCCGGCGTCCCTGGTTGCTAGGCAACCGGACGTCAGAGCCGGAAGGACAGGCGGCTAAGCGTACATGCCGCTCTGTCCTTCCAGAAGCGCTCCCACGGCGCCTAACAGTACCCCCCCCTTGAGGAGGGGTTAAAGAACCCCGAAGCCTTGCTTTCTGAGGGAAATCACGAAAGAAGCTTGCTTTGAGGCGTGGGGCGTGTAGATCCCTATCGGGAACCCATGACCTCTCTTCCGGGCCGTATCCTTTCCAATGGACAAGGAAACATAAAGAACCTCGAGAGACCTTGCAATCCAAGATTTTTTCCACAAGAAATTCTGACTGTCCATGGACATTAACAGGTGGTTTACCCAGGTCTGCCTTTCGAGGAAATTTCCTAGACGTGAAAACGGGCTTGAGCAGAGAGGAATGAAAAGTATTGGCTATCTTTAAAGCCCTAGGAATTTGTAACCGAAAGGCTACAGGATTAACTCTCTTAACAATGGCAAATGGACCAATAAATTTTGGACCAAATTTAGAAGTTCCTTGTCGCAATCTGATGTTCCGAGTAGACAACCAGACTTTATCGCCTACTTTAAAGTTGCATGGTCGTCTTGACCGGTCAGAAAAATTTTTTTCCTGAAGGGCAGCCCTCTTAAGAGCGTCGTGTACCTCCTTCCAAATGACCTTTAAACGGGCAGTAGTGGAAGAGCGAACTACTGATCCCTCTGGAGCCAGAGCAGTGGCTTTAGGGTGAAAGCCATAATTGGCTACAAAAGGTGAAGTCCGGGTTGCCGAGTGATAGGAGTTGTTATATGCGAACTCGGCAACGGGGAGGAACTCCGACCAGTCATTCTGAGCTTTGGACACAAAAAGGCGCAGATATTGCTTCAAGGATTGATTAAGGCGTTCCGTCTGCCCATTGGATTGGGGATGATAAGCGGAAGTTAAACTCAACTTGATCTTTAATGCATTGCAAAAAAGTTTCCAAAACCGGGCAATAAACTGCGGACCTCGATCAGAAACTATATCGGTTGGAAGACCATGAAGTTTGAAAACATGAGCTAAAAACAATTTGGCCAACTTATTGGCTGATGGCAACTGGGGCAAAGGAACAAAGTGGGCCATCTTACTGAACCTGTCAATAATCACCCATACTACTTGAAAACCTGAAGATAGGGGTAGGTCGACCACAAAATCCATGGCAATATGTGACCATGGTCTGGAGGGAATTGCCAAGGGGATAAGTTGTCCTGTGGGCGACACTCTAGGAATCTTGTGTCTAGCACAATCGGGACAAGACTGGATATACTCCTTGGTATCTGGAACCATGCTCGGCCACCAGACGCATCGGGAGAGAAGATCAAGTGTCTTCTTGACGCCGGAATGCCCTGCAATCTGGCTGTCATGGAACTCCTCTAAGACCCGTTTTCTCAAGGACTGCGGCACAAATAAATGGCCGAGAGGCATCTGTCTGGGTGCCTGACCCTGGACCTGCAGAAGTAGATCCTTGAGGGTCTGAGTAATGCCAAAATGGATAATTGATGCCGGAAGAATGGGCCGAGGAGATTCCCGCAAACCTTGTTTGGGTAAGAAACTCCGAGACAATGCGTCTGCTCTTACATTTTTAGACCCGGGACGGTAAGAGATAATAAAGTTAAAACGTGTAAAGAATAATGCCCACCGGGCTTGTCGGGCATTCAGACGCTTAGCTGATTCCAGGTATTGTAAATTTTTGTGGTCTGTGATAACCAGAATCTGATGGTTGGCCCCTTCCAACCAATGCCTCCATTCCTCGAATGCCCATTTTATGGCCAACAATTCCCGGTTCCCGACGTCATAGTTCATCTCTGCAGTAGAGAATTTTCGAGACATGTAGGCGCAAGGAAAAAAAAATAAGGACTCAGGATCCTGTTGAGACAGGACTGCCCCTGCCCCTACCTCAGAAGCGTCAACTTCAATGACAAACGGTAGTTGGGGATCGGGATGTCTTAAAATGGGAGCGGACACAAAAGCTTGTTTTAAGGCCCGGAATGCCTCTTCTGCCTGGGGAGGCCACTGGGACGGATCTGCTTCCTTTTTTGTGAGCGCCACTATGGGAGCTACCACATCAGAAAAAGAGCGGATAAACCGCCTATAGTAATTTGCAAACCCTAAAAATCTTTGGACAGCTTTAAGGGTCGTGGGCTTGACCCAATCTAAAACTGCTTGCAGTTTTTTGGGTTCCATATAGAAGCCTTCCGAGGAAATCACGTATCCTAAAAAGGATACCTTAGTAACTTCGAATTCGCACTTCTCAGGCTTAGCAAAGAGACGATGTTCTCTAAGCCTTTGAAGAATTAACCTGACCTGATGGCGATGTTCTTCCAACGAGCTGGAGTAGATCAAAATGTCGTCTAAATAGACCACAGCGAAGACTCCCAAGAAATCTCTAAGAATGTCATTGATGAAATCTTGGAAGACCGCTGGTGCGTTGGACAAGCCGAATGGCATTACGAGATATTCGTAGTGCCCTGTTTGGGTACTAAAGGCAGTCTTCCATTCGTCTCCCGCTTTTATGCGGACAAGGTTGTAGGCACCGCGCAGGTCGATCTTAGAAAAGATCTTAGCGGTGCGAAGCTGGTCAAACAACACAGATATTAATGGTAATGGATACGTGTTTTTTACCGTTATCTTGTTGAGTGCCCTGTAATCTATACAGGGTCTTAAGGAGCCATCTTTTTTGGAAACAAAAAAGAACCCTGCACTTAAGGGAGACTTTGAGGGCCGAATAAAGCCTTTAGCCAAATTTTCTTGAATATAGGTATTCATGGACTGCGTCTCAGGTCCAGACAAGGAATAAAGTCTGGCTTTGGGAAATTGTGCCTTGGGAATTAGCTCAATGGCGCAATCGTATGTGCGATGAGGGGGTAAGACCTCAGCTTCGCCTTTAGAAAAGACATCCTGGAAGTCAGCGTAGGCCGCTGGAATCCCCTCCACAGAAACCATTGCCCCAAGTATAGGCTGCCCTAGACAATGACTGGAGCAATGATTACTCCAACGAGTTATTTCCCCTGCCTGCCAGTCAATCTGTGGGTTATGAACCCGGAGCCAGGGGTGACCCAGAACGATCGGCACAGTAGCGCATGAGATAAGAAAGAAAGAAATTTTTTCTGTATGAAAAATGCCCACACGTAGGGAAACTGGCGGGGTCTGATGGCGGACCACTCCGTTGACCAACGGGCTGCCGTCCAGGCCTCGCATTATTACAGGTTTTTTTAGAGGGAGCAGGGGAATGGCCAGTCTTTCAGCCAGCTGAATATCTAAAAAATTCCCAGCTGCCCCGCTATCAATAAATGCAGTAACAGACATCTTCACCTCTACACCCTGAATCTCAGTAGGGACTAATAATGCATTGTGAGGGGAAATAAGAAGAGAACCAAAGTGAATCCCCTCTGCATTCACTTGGTTTTGGCGTTTCCCGACTTGTTGGGACAAGCGCGGAGGAAATGCCCTTTGCTCCCGCAATAAATGCATAACCCGGCATTCATCCGGCGAGCTCTCTCATCTGGGGTGATGCGGTAAGCACCAATTTGCATTGGTTCTTCTTCGTCCTCTGAGGGTACAAAGCCGAGGGAAGTAGGCCTCAAACTGGGTCCTCTCTCAGACCTGCGTTCCCTAAGACGCCGATCAATTTTAATCGATAACTCCATGAGTTTATCAAGGGATCCCGGGACAGGATACTGGATAAGGCTATCCTTAATGGCTTCAGAAAGCCCTAGCCTGAATTGGCTACGTAATGCTGGGTCATTCCAGCCACAGTCATTCGACCACCGTCGGAATTCTGTGCAGTATGCTTCTGCAGGGTTCCGGCCCTGTCTGAGAGAGCGCAGATGACTCTCGGCAGACGCCTCTCTATCAGGGTCATCATATAGAAGTCCTAATGATTTAAAGAAAGCATCCACCGACGCTAAGGCGGGATTATCAGACTTTAACCCAAAAGCCCAAGTCTGGGGATCCCCCTGAAGCAAAGACATAATTAAACCAACTTGCTGCAATTCAGAGCCGGATGACCGGGGTCGCAGTTTGAAATAAAGCTTACAACTTTCTCTAAAATTAAAGAAATCCTTCCGGTTACCCGAAAACCGGTCTGGAAGATTAATTTTGGGTTCTACCAGAACCGGCGGATTTCCTCGTACACCCTCCTCCTGGGTTTTCATCCTAAGAGATAAATTTTGAACCATCTGCGTTAAACCTTGTAATTGACTGGCAAATGCCTGAGCCTGACCCTCAGGAGTAGGATTCATCTTAATAACAGATCCACTCCAGAGACAACAAAGATATACACACCCAAAATGCTATCTGTCCAAAAAAACGGGAGAATAAGAAAGGGGAAGGGAGAGAGGGGAAAAAAAAAAAAAATTCTTTTTTTTTTTTTTTTTTTTTTGTATGGCCGGTGATAATGTTAGGTTTTGGGTGTGACCCCACCGCCGGGACTGCTGTTTAGGACAGCCACGGCCAAACCCTATACTACCTCTGTTGTACCCCCCAGGCTGGGTGACCGACTCCTGCAGGTGTTACTAGGCTTCGCCTGTAGCCGCCACGTTTGAATGGGTAGGTTAAGCCCACCCAAGCTCCGGTGCAGCCAGGTGTTATGAGAGGACAAGGAGCCGGGGACCCCCCTAGGGTACGGTCAAGAGGAGAGCTGACTGAGGGCCTAACTAAAATTATAAAACGGCGACTTGCCGAGCCCTGGCTAACGCAACTAAGCGCCCGCGACCTGGTCGCCACAACCCGCGACAACCGTCGCCCAGGGAACCACACAAAATATGAGACACAATACCAAAGTATACAAGGAGCAGGAGGGACTGGAAAACCCCAGAAAAACTGGGAGACAAGGGGAGAGAATGAGTGGGAAGCAATGGGCCTTCCCAACATAAATGACCTGCCAATGCGGCAGACAGAGAACACAGGTAATGAGTAAGGTAATGACAATAAAGAAGGAGTGAATGAAACTACCCCAGAGGGGCAACTCACGACACAGGGGGGACCAATGGAAGAGAAGACCACGAAGGAGCCGCTGGGAACAGCAGGGAAACGGACCGGAGAACAGCAGACAGATAGGTCCAAACAGGAGCTATCACCGGCGAGGACTACAGGGCTGGCTTCCTAGATAAGAAGGCTAGGAGCCAATGAGGATGGAGGCCTGAGTCCCGCCTGTCCTAACGAGTCCTTTCCGACACCTGCGGCTTGTTGAATTTCGCGGCTTTCCTCTCTGCCTAGCAGCGTCTGCCGTTGCTAAGCAACGGCGCTGCCGCGTCTCAGGCGCTGAGAGACGCGAGGAGGGAGGACGGGCGTCGCGCTCCGACGCTGCGTCCTCCGGCGTCCCTGGTTGCTAGGCAACCGGACGTCAGAGCCGGAAGGACAGGCGGCTAAGCGTACATGCCGCTCTGTCCTTCCAGAAGCGCTCCCACGGCGCCTAACACCTTTTACACCAGCCTAGTCCCTGCATTTTCTGGTGTGAGGGGGAGAGAAAACCACCCCTCCCCCCCTTTAACCAGTTATCTCATTTAACCGGCTATATCTTCGGAACTAACTGACCCATTTACATGAGACAAGTATCATATTGAAGAACTTTTGAGTGGGCTTTGAATGATTTTGGTCCAGTGAAACTGGAAGGTTTGGTTCCAGAGTAATCTGCCCTCAAAGAACATGAACAGCCATGAAATTACATTTCAAAAATAAAAAAAATCGATTTACAGAAACACATAGAACACACAAATTTAAACATTGCCATGATAGGCACAGCACACCACACACACATATTTACGTAGCGCACCTCACACACTTACACATTGGACAGATACACACAACACAGCAAACACACATAACACGCCACTCACAGTGCAACATACATCCACATTCACTACTGTGCATCACACACCCAAAAACAGTACAACACACACAAAACACACTTAAACATTGCACAGATACATAAAGACACAACACACACATACACATACTGTATATACGTAGTGCACCTCACACACTTACGAATTGGACAGATATAACACAACACACACATACATACACTACAACCCACACACAAAAACAGTACAACAAACACACAGAACACATAAAAAATAATTGCATCATAGCATTCCCTCCAACTGTACCCAATTTGCCATTTTTTTTAAACAGTCTGTACCAGCAAATAAAAACTACCGAATGTACCGGTTTTTCTTTTTCCCCCCCCATATCTGTCTCTCCAGTCCTCCAGGCTGTCACTGCACTCCCCAGCCAGCAGCACTGAGAAATCTTTGTCCTGGCCAATGCACGCGTTGTTCAATACACCCTATTAGTCAGTTGGATGTTAGGCGCTGCTCTGCCTATTGGCTCATAGATAATGTTTGGTTGATGGGCTTGAGCGCTGCGCTGCCTGTATTTGTTTGAATGTTATGAGTGTAAGAAGTTGAAGAATAAAGCTGGGTACACATATGTACAATTTCATTTTTCTTGCGACCGTTCGATCGACCGAATACACGTTCGGCCGTCCAAAACATACGACCGTTCTGCGCGTACACATATGTACAATTTTACTTGCGACGTCCGATGTACTCCCGTCCAAACAATCGCAAGAAGAAGTATATGAGAGACCCTGTAACCCTTTGCCTGCTGTTTTAACTAATGTGTGTTTAATGCCTCACTGCCCAACACTTTAGAGGCATCACTTTAAGACATTAATCAATGTTGAAGTTTTAATAGTGTGTTATGGTGCCCTGCAAAGAGCTTCCAGCACACTCTATTAAAACTTCAACATTGATTAATGTCTTAAAGTGATGCCTCTAAAGTGTTGGGCAGTGAGGCATTAAACACACATTAGTTAAAACAGCAGGCAAAGGGTTACAGGGTCTCTCATAATGCAGCATACCACCGTGCTTTGTCAAACTGTCAAGCATATCGATCGAACATGCGTACACACTTCACTTTTGTTCCGATATGGAGCCGTCCTGTCGGATGAAATATTAAGCAGCAAAGAACCTTCGACCGACCGACCGTGGACGGCCAAGAGCGTTTTTGGCCGTTTATCGATCGCACAGCAGCAATTGGGACAGCGTACACACCTATACAATCGAACGGCCGTTTGCCCCCAGATTGGTATCCGCGTCCCCTCGCGGGGCTCGCTGCACTCGCCACGCTTCGGGCTCGGTGGCTCGCTGGGCTCGCCACACTATTCTATTCTCAACTCCACGCCGACGTGGATAGTGGGGGTATGAAAAGGTCGGAGGACGCGTACCGCCGCTCCTCGCGGGCTCGCTGCGCTCGCCACGCTTCGGGTTGGCGTGGATCGTGGGGTGGCGTTACAAATTTGGGGGGACATTTAAGTGTTAATTATGCCTATTTGGGCTCTGTGGCCCATTTAACATTAATTCCTATGGCCAAATCGCGGCCATTGAAGCATTGAATGTAAAATCGCGGCCAGCACTAAATTTAACATTGAACCCTATGGGAAATCGTGGGGATCGCGGGCATCGCGTCGCGGCCGTTAATGTACTGCCCGCGATGCCCGCGATCCCCACGATGGGCGCCGTGCTAGGTAAAGAGTACCCAACATTTTAGTGGTTTCTATGACCTCCTTTGTTTTCAAAAGTATTTTTACATGGTTTAGCATATAATCCACCAAACTGCAACAGTCCTTGGTGATTTTATGGTCACGGTACAGCACTTGAATCAGTGCTTTAATCATCTTTGCTATCGCCATACACTCCTTTTCTCTAAGGTGACGCTTGCAAATAGACCACAGCTTTTCAATGGGATTCATGTCTGGTGAGTTCCTAGGCCAGTCTAGTACCTTTATATTGTTCCCAGCAATGAAAATCTTGACCATTTTGGATGTCTAGCATGGGGCAAAATCCACATTTTCCTTTGATCCAGTCTCCATTTTCATGTGCAAACAGAACTATTGCCCAATATCACACAGGGACAGGGGCGGATCCAGGATAAATGACAGGGGGGGCACCATGATAAAAGAGGGTTTAGGTGGGGGAGGGCCAGTGTTAGTGGTGCCAGTGTACATGCTAAGAGAGCGGCAGAGAGAGGGTGGCAGTGGGATTAAAAATAGGCCCACCATGGCAACAAAAGTGAAGGATGTAGTTGTGCGCGCGCCAAAGGTACGCTCTGGAAAAGGGGGTGTGGCCACTCAACAGGGGGCATGTCCTTGAGTGTAGTGTACAACACCATATACAACTTCTACACATTATGCTACAAAATACTAGACCCCATTATACTTGCCCCTTACACATGATGCCAAATGGAATGAGCCAAAATTCAAACAATGCCACATGGATTGAGCCAAAATTTACATAATAACACACGGATTGAGCCAAAATTCACAAAATGCCAAATGTATTGAGCCAAAATTCACATAATGCCAAATGGATTGAGCCAAAATTCACATAATGCCACATGGATTGTGTCAGAATTCACATAATGCCACACGGATTGAGACAAAATTCACTTAATGCCACACGGATTGAGCCAGAATTCACATAATGCCACACGGATTGAGACAAAATTCACTTAATGCCACACGGATTGAGCCAGAATTCACATAATGCCACACAGATTAAGACAAAATTCACAATACGCTTCATAAACAGGGACATTGTCTACCAAAGGCGCGTATTAAACATTTACACCATAATGTCCTTTGCACGTTAAGTTACACGGCATGATGTCCATTATGTATTATGCCAAACACCATAATGCCTATTAAAAATTATGCTACATACAGTAAGTGCTGCTTATCTACATGCTCATTGCCAAGGGTTCCATGCTCATTGCCAGAGGTTCCATGCTCGTTGCCATGTGGGATTACATGCTCATTGCCAATGGGGAATACATGCTCGTGGTAAATGGGGGACAGCCACCGCCAGGCAGAAGTGATAGCCACTGACAGTGGCAGAGCCTGGCTGTAATCCGAGCACTGCAGGTCCCAGCTATTTGAAATAATACCCATTTCACACCAGAAAATGCATTCCCAGGTTGGCCCCTTTTACACCAGCCTAGTCCCTGCATTTTCTGGTGTGAGGGGGAGAGAAAACCACCCCTCCCCCCCTTTAACCAGTTATCTCATTTAACCGGCTATATCTAACTGACCCATTTACATGAGACAAGTATCATATTGAAGAACTTTTGAGTGGGCTTTGAATGATTTTGGTCCAGTGAAACTGGAAGGTTTAGTTCCAGAGTAATCTGCCCTCAAAGAACATGAACAGCCATGAAATTACATTTCAAAAATAAAAAAAATCGATTTACAGAAACACATAGAACACACAAATTTAAACATTGCCATGATAGGCACAGCACACCACACACACATATTTACGTAGCGCACCTCACACACTTACACATTGGACAGATACACACAACACAGCAAACACACATAACACGCCACTCACAGTGCAACATACATCCACATTCACTACTGTGCATCACACACCCAAAAACAGTACAACACACACAAAACACACTTAAACATTGCACAGATACATAAAGACACAACACACACATACACATACTGTATATACGTAGTGCACCTCACACACTTACGAATTGGACAGATATAACACAACACACACATACATACACTACAACCCACACACAAAAACAGTACAACAAACACACAGAACACATAAAAAATAATTGCATCATAGCATTCCCTCCAACTGTACCCAATTTGCCATTTTTTTTAAACAGTCTGTACCAGCAAATAAAAACTACCGAATGTACCGGTTTTTCTTTTTTTCCCCCCATATCTGTCTCTCCAGTCCTCCAGGCTGTCACTGCACTCCCCAGCCAGCAGCACTGAGAAATCTTTGTCCTGGCCAATGCACGCGTTGTTCAATACACCCTATTAGTCAGTTGGATGTTAGGCGCTGCTCTGCCTATTGGCTCATAGATAATGTTTGGTTGATGGGCTTGAGCGCTGCGCTGCCTGTATTTGTTTGAATGTTATGAGTGTAAGAAGTTGAAGAATAAAGCTGGGTACACATATGTACAATTTCATTTTTCTTGCGACCGTTCGATCGACCGAATACACGTTCGGCCGTCCAAAACATACGACCGTTCTGCGCGTACACATATGTACAATTTTACTTGCGACGTCCGATGTACTCCCGTCCAAACAATCGCAAGAAGAAGTATATGAGAGACCCTGTAACCCTTTGCCTGCTGTTTTAACTAATGTGTGTTTAATGCCTCACTGCCCAACACTTTAGAGGCATCACTTTAAGACATTAATCAATGTTGAAGTTTTAATAGTGTGTTATGGTGCCCTGCAAAGAGCTTCCAGCACACTCTATTAAAACTTCAACATTGATTAATGTCTTAAAGTGATGCCTCTAAAGTGTTGGGCAGTGAGGCATTAAACACACATTAGTTAAAACAGCAGGCAAAGGGTTACAGGGTCTCTCATAATGCAGCATACCACCGTGCTTTGTCAAACTGTCAAGCATATCGATCGAACATGCGTACACACTTCACTTTTGTTCCGATATGGAGCCGTCCTGTCGGATGAAATATTAAGCAGCAAAGAACCTTCGACCGACCGACCGTGGACGGCCAAGAGCGTTTTTGGCCGTTTATCGATCGCACAGCAGCAATTGGGACAGCGTACACACCTATACAATCGAACGGCCGTTTGCCCCCAGATTGGTATCCGCGTCCCCTCGCGGGGCTCGCTGCACTCGCCACGCTTCGGGCTCGGTGGCTCGCTGGGCTCGCCACACTATTCTATTCTCAACTCCACGCCGACGTGGATAGTGGGGGTATGAAAAGGTCGGAGGACGCGTACCGCCGCTCCTCGCGGGCTCGCTGCGCTCGCCACGCTTCGGGTTGGCGTGGATCGTGGGGTGGCGTTACAAATTTGGGGGGACATTTAAGTGTTAATTATGCCTATTTGGGCTCTGTGGCCCATTTAACATTAATTCCTATGGCCAAATCGCGGCCATTGAAGCATTGAATGTAAAATCGCGGCCAGCACTAAATTTAACATTGAACCCTATGGGAAATCGTGGGGATCGCGGGCATCGCGTCGCGGCCGTTAATGTACTGCCCGCGATGCCCGCGATCCCCACGATGGGCGCCGTGCTAGGTAAAGAGTACCCAACATTTTAGTGGTTTCTATGACCTCCTTTGTTTTCAAAAGTATTTTTACATGGTTTAGCATATAATCCACCAAACTGCAACAGTCCTTGGTGATTTTATGGTCACGGTACAGCACTTGAATCAGTGCTTTAATCATCTTTGCTATCGCCATACACTCCTTTTCTCTAAGGTGACGCTTGCAAATAGACCACAGCTTTTCAATGGGATTCATGTCTGGTGAGTTCCTAGGCCAGTCTAGTACCTTTATATTGTTCCCAGCAATGAAAATCTTGACCATTTTGGATGTCTAGCATGGGGCAAAATCCACATTTTCCTTTGATCCAGTCTCCATTTTCATGTGCAAACAGAACTATTGCCCAATATCACACAGGGACAGGGGCGGATCCAGGATAAATGACAGGGGGGGCACCATGATAAAAGAGGGTTTAGGTGGGGGAGGGCCAGTGTTAGTGGTGCCAGTGTACATGCTAAGAGAGCGGCAGAGAGAGGGTGGCAGTGGGATTAAAAATAGGCCCACCATGGCAACAAAAGTGAAGGATGTAGTTGTGCGCGCGCCAAAGGTACGCTCTGGAAAAGGGGGTGTGGCCACTCAACAGGGGGCATGTCCTTGAGTGTAGTGTACAACACCATATACAACTTCTACACATTATGCTACAAAATACTAGACCCCATTATACTTGCCCCTTACACATGATGCCAAATGGAATGAGCCAAAATTCAAACAATGCCACATGGATTGAGCCAAAATTTACATAATAACACACGGATTGAGCCAAAATTCACAAAATGCCAAATGTATTGAGCCAAAATTCACATAATGCCAAATGGATTGAGCCAAAATTCACATAATGCCACATGGATTGTGTCAGAATTCACATAATGCCACACGGAATGAGCCAAAATTCAAACAATGCCACATGGATTGAGCCAAAATTTACATAATAACACACGGATTGAGCCAAAATTCACAAAATGCCAAATGTATTGAGCCAAAATTCACATAATGCCAAATGGATTGAGCCAAAATTCACATAATGCCACATGGATTGTGTCAGAATTCACATAATGCCACACGGATTGAGACAAAATTCACTTAATGCCACACGGATTGAGCCAGAATTCACATAATGCCACACGGATTGAGACAAAATTCACTTAATGCCACACGGATTGAGCCAGAATTCACATAATGCCACACAGATTAAGACAAAATTCACAATACGCTTCATAAACAGGGACATTGTCTACCAAAGGCGCGTATTAAACATTTACACCATAATGTCCTTTGCACGTTAAGTTACACGGCATGATGTCCATTATGTATTATGCCAAACACCATAATGCCTATTAAAAATTATGCTACATACAGTAAGTGCTGCTTATCTACATGCTCATTGCCAAGGGTTCCATGCTCATTGCCAAGGGTTCCATGCTCATTGCCAGAGGTTCCATGCTCGTTGCCATGTGGGATTACATGCTCATTGCCAATGGGGAATACATGCTCGTGGTAAATGGGGGACAGCCACCGCCAGGCAGAAGTGATAGCCACTGACAGTGGCAGAGCCTGGCTGTAATCCGAGCACTGCAGGTCCCAGCTATTTGAAATAATACCCATTTCACACCAGAAAATGCATTCCCAGGTTGGCCCCTTTTACACCAGCCTAGTCCCTGCATTTTCTGGTGTGAGGGGGAGAGAAAACCACCCCTCCCCCCCTTTAACCAGTTATCTCATTTAACCGGCTATATCTAACTGACCCATTTACATGAGACAAGTATCATATTGAAGAACTTTTGAGTGGGCTTTGAATGATTTTGGTCCAGTGAAACTGGAAGGTTTAGTTCCAGAGTAATCTGCCCTCAAAGAACATGAACAGCCATGAAATTACATTTCAAAAATAAAAAAAATCGATTTACAGAAACACATAGAACACACAAATTTAAACATTGCCATGATAGGCACAGCACACCACACACACATATTTACGTAGCGCACCTCACACCCTTACACATTGGACAGATACACACAACACAGCAAACACACATAACACGCCACTCACAGTGCAACATACATCCACATTCACTACTGTGCATCACACACCCAAAAACAGTACAACACACACAAAACACACTTAAACATTGCAAAGATACATAAAGACACAACACACACATACACATACTGTATATACGTAGTGCACCTCACACACTTACGAATTGGACAGATATAACACAACACACACATACATACACTACAACCCACACACAAAAACAGTACAACAAACACACAGAACACATAAAAAATAATTGCATCATAGCATTCCCTCCAACTGTACCCAATTTGCCATTTTTTTTAAACAGTCTGTACCAGCAAATAAAAACTACCGAATGTACCGGTTTTTCTTTTTTTCCCCCCATATCTGTCTCTCCAGTCCTCCAGGCTGTCACTGCACTCCCCAGCCAGCAGCACTGAGAAATCTTTGTCCTGGCCAATGCACGCGTTGTTCAATACACCCTATTAGTCAGTTGGATGTTAGGCGCTGCTCTGCCTATTGGCTCATAGATAATGTTTGGTTGATGGGCTTGAGCGCTGCGCTGCCTGTATTTGTTTGAATGTTATGAGTGTAAGAAGTTGAAGAATAAAGCTGGGTACACATATGTACAATTTCATTTTTCTTGCGACCGTTCGATCGACCGAATACACGTTCGGCCGTCCAAAACATACGACCGTTCTGCGCGTACACATATGTACAATTTTACTTGCGACGTCCGATGTACTCCCGTCCAAACAATCGCAAGAAGAAGTATATGAGAGACCCTGTAACCCTTTGCCTGCTGTTTTAACTAATGTGTGTTTAATGCCTCACTGCCCAACACTTTAGAGGCATCACTTTAAGACATTAATCAATGTTGAAGTTTTAATAGTGTGTTATGGTGCCCTGCAAAGAGCTTCCAGCACACTCTATTAAAACTTCAACATTGATTAATGTCTTAAAGTGATGCCTCTAAAGTGTTGGGCAGTGAGGCATTAAACACACATTAGTTAAAACAGCAGGCAAAGGGTTACAGGGTCTCTCATAATGCAGCATACCACCGTGCTTTGTCAAACTGTCAAGCATATCGATCGAACATGCGTACACACTTCACTTTTGTTCCGATATGGAGCCGTCCTGTCGGATTAAATATTAAGCAGCAAAGAACCTTCGACCGACCGACCGTGGACGGCCAAGAGCGTTTTTGGCCGTTTATCGATCGCACAGCAGCAATTGGGACAGCGTACACACCTATACAATCGAACGGCCGTTTGCCCCCAGATTGGAAGAACGGCCCGACGATTGTATATATGTGTACCTAGCTTAAGACTGAGATGAAGAAGTGTACAATTTTCTCAATAAATCGTGCAAAAATATAGGTGTAGATAAAAATACAATCAAGAAATGAAATTAGGATTAGAAAATAAATTCTGATTCAAATTTATAATTGTTTGGATGGGGGTGGGTTGCGAAACACACCTACAGGGGGTCCCCAATTGAAGGGAAATTTTCACTACAGTGTCACCATAGGGGATTCCCAATTGGGGTTCAATTGGGCCTCTTCTCCTGGAGCCTACGGTCTCACTCAGTGATTGACTCGGTGTTCCCCAAGGGTCAGTCTTTGGCCCTCTCCTCTTCTCCCTCTACACCACCTCTCTGGGCACCCTCATCAGCTCCTATGGTTTTCATAACCACCTTTATGCTGATGATACCCTAATCAATCTCTCCTCCCCCGACCTATCCCCATCACTCCTGTCCAAGGTCTCCGAATGCTTTACGGCCATCTCAGCCTGGATGACCCAACGCTTCCTAAACATGGCTAAAACTGAACTTCTAATCTTCCATGCCCCGAACATCCCCTCTTCTCCCACTATCTCCATCAGCATTGGTGAAACAGAGATCACCTCCACCGACCAAACGCGCTGCCTCGGTGTCATCATTGACTCCTCCCTCTCTTTCACCCCTCACATTCGTGCTCTCTCACAGTCTTGCCGCTTTCACCTACGCAACATCTCACTCATCAGACCAACATTCTCATTCACTCTCTTGTCATCTCCCGCCTTGACTACTGCAACATCCTTCTCTCTGGGCTATCTCTCACCCGCCTTGAACCTCTCCAATCCATTGTTAACGCTGCTGCTAGGCTCATCTTCCTCTCCCGCCGCTCTACCTCCGCCTCCCCCCTCTGTCTATCTCTTCACTGGCTCCCCATTCCCTTCCGAGTTCTCTTTAAACTCCTCACCACCACCTACAAGGCTCTCTCCTCCTCCACCACTCCTTACCTCTCTTCACTGATCTCTATCCACACTCCCTCCCATCCTCTTCACTCCATCGCTGACTGCCAACTGACCTCTCACCTAATCACCTCCTCCCACTCCCGTGTCCAAGACTTCTCTCGCGCTGCCCCCCTGCACTGGAACAACCTCCCACCACCCATCAGGCTTTCTGATTCCCTTACCTCCTTCAAGCGCTCCCTCAAAACCCACTTTTTTCGACTAGCCTATCCCTCCTCCTAACCTCTTTTGATCCTCCTATCCTGAAAAAGAGAACCAAACATTAATTAATATATAACAAACATGAAATAATGGATAAAAAGTATTGAATAAATTGCATGCATGCACTATTAATTTAAAAAGGCCATATCAATGCATTTTAGCATGAAGGTAAGAAGTGTAACAGATAGTTACCGGGTCCTAGATTGGACAAATTGGGCGGAGGTAGCAGTCACATGATGGGGAGTGATCCCAAAGTACAGTCTGTGATATTCAAAATTTTGTAATCCTCCCGAGGAAGGTGGATAATGGAAAGGTGGAATATTCCCTCACAGATGCAGGTGACAGTTTAAAGACGGTGCCTTGGTCACTTTACCAGAGAATTGACACTGTCTCACAGGTCTACAGTGGGTATTGCGGAATGGATTGACACACTTGGCCAAAGTGCCTTGCCTTGGTGTGCAGACTACAGCTGCTGCAGCGGCCACCGAGCCAACTGCAGGCTGAAGTGCACTAGCTCCGGCGGGCGCGGCTTCGTGTAGACTTGTACTGCTGTTTGAAAGCAGGCTGGCTGATCACGGTCCTCCGTGTATCAGCGGCGCAGGGTGGACACTGTGTGCTGCTTGTAAGTGTCCGTGAAATGGACCAGAGTGTGCAGGGGTAATTTTGCCGGGGGTATGTGCTCCCAATCTGCCCTTTGTATCCTCAGTCTGCCGAGATTAGGGAAACTCCTCTCATTTGTAATAAATTGTATTCTGATATACAGAAGGCGCCTACTGGTTCTCTTTTTCTGGTATTTTCTCTATTGAGGGCGTTAACCCTCTTCCAGAAGGCAGCCATCTGTGTATAAACACAACACACCATCCCTAGCGCTCAAGTTCTGCTTTATTTCGATCCTCCTATCCTGCCTCAGTTCCCATTCGTTCCTACTTTCCTATTGTTTTTCGTTCGTCCACCCACCTCCTTTTAGTATGTTAACTCTTATGAGTAGGGTCCTCCTTCCTCATGTACTCACCCTACCTCTTTACCACACCTGTGCTCCTGTCCTGTTCTTCCCTTCCTCTACTTCATCCTCAGTCTCCTCGACAATTTTGACACCTACTTCTGAACTGATGCTGATTTTAGTTCTACCAGCTATACCCCTATTTATACTGTATTTTTCAACACACCCTGTAAATTACCTTGTAATTTATTTTTGTTTGCTATGTACGGCGCTGCGGACACTTTGTGGCACCTTATAAATAAACGTACTACTACTACTATTGACTATCACTGAGAGAGACCGTAGGCTCCAAGAGAAGAGACCTACGGCATTGTGAAAGGGTCCCTAAAAGATAACCTGGACCCCAATTGGGAATCCCCCTAGAGTGACACTGTGACGATGACACTGTAGTGAAAATTTGTCATCAATTGGGTACCCCTTGTAAGTGTACCAAACACCAATTAATCCTACAATATCCACATCCCATCTATAGATTTATTTTGCAACCCACCCCCATCCAAACAATTATCAATTTGAATCAGAATTTATTTTTTAATCCTACCTTCATTTCTTGATTGTATTTCTTTGTACACCTATATTTTTTCATGATTTATTGAGTGAATTCTACACTTTAACGTGGCAAATCTTCATCTCAGTCTTATTCTTCAACTTCTTACACTCATAACATTCAAACAAATACAGGCAGCGCTCATGCCCATTGACCAAACATTATCAATGCACCCGTTGATGCTTGCAATGGCTGGAACGGTGGATCGGCCTGGCGGGTGTAGGGAAGAATTTGGCCCATTTCCCCCTTTCCCAGTGGTGCATTACGGTTCAGGTAGTGTGTATCACATCATGATGTCATGTGGCTAGGCCCACGGACTTGCTCCCACACTCAGGGGCTGCTCCACTGTCTGCTAGAGATGCCCGGTGCATGTGCTTTACAGATCTCCAGATGTCAGATACTGCTGCAGAAACTCTGTGGCAGGAGCGGTGAGGGGAGCGGCAGTGGCAGGGAGCAGTGAACTTTTTATTAATTATGGCGCTGAAAGTAATGCCCACCCATGGGCGTGTGCAGCCCATTTTCTTAGGGGGTGCATCATTGGAGGGGCGTGTCCATCACTGCCTAATGGGCGTGTCCATCACCGCCTACTGGGCGTGTCCATCACCTCCTATTGGCCATCAATACAAACAAAACAGAAGGTAACTTATTTATGTATATGCACTTCAGAATGAATCATTCCCCCACACATACAACAGAAACAGGGACAGTGTGTGATGAAGGCGTGCTTCAAAGATTTACACTGTAATGCCCAGTAAAACATTACACTTAATGCCACCCAACATAATGCCCATTACACATAATGTCACACACCATAATGCCCATTCCACATAATGCCACACACCGTAATGCCCATTATACATCATGCCACCCATTGTAATACCCATTACACATCATTCCACCCAACGTAATGCCTAATACTAATTATACCACACACGGTAATGCCTATTACATATTATGCCACATACAAGTAAATATTACCTACATGCTTGTTGCCATGGGTTACATGTTTCTTGCCAGGGGTTTCATTCTCATTCGCATGAGGGATTACATGCCTGTTGCTAGAGGGAGCTACATGCTCATTGCTAGGGGAATTACATGCTAATTTCTAGGGAGTTACATGCTCATTGCCAGGGGGTGGTTACACGATAGTTGCCTGGGGGGAGTTATATGCTTGTTGTCAGTGGGAGAGGGGGGGTGGGGTTATATGCTTGTTGTCAGGGGGAGGGGGGTTGCATGCTCATTGCAAGGGGATTATATGTTCATTGCTTCTTGTGCCTTCTCCCTGGCACCAATGCGTGGTGTCCATTACTCTACACACAGCTGCGGGATTGGGGTACATTTAGGGGGCTGCAGCCAGGGCCCCAGTGCAACCTCCCAGGACTCCCCTAGAAGCACTGAAACAGATTTACACTGTAATGCCCAGTAAAACATTACACTTAATGCCTAATGCCGCCCAACATAATGCCCATTACACATAATGTCACACACCATAATGCCCATTCCACATAATGCCACACACACCGTAATGCCCATCATACATCATGCCACCCATTGTAATACCCATTACACATCATTCCACCCAACGTAATGCCTAATACTAATTATACCACACACGGTAATGCCTATTACATATTATGCCACATACAAGTAAATCTTACTCAACCTCCCAGGACCCCCTAGAAGCACTGAAACCTTCTCCCACTAATATATATATATATATATATATATATATATATATATATATATATATACATACACAAACAACAGTGCAAAGGCAGTTGCACTCCTCTGGATTTCCCCTACATTTTAGTAGCAAAGTTGGGAATTGTGATATTTCGGGGTCATAGAACCCCTTTATCAAGGTGTAAAGACGTTTCTTACCCCGAAACGTCGGAATTCACATCTTTGCTACTAAAATGTATTGAAAAGAACATGGAGTGCTGCTGTCTTTGTTTGAACCGTCACCTGGAAACCATCAATCTGGAGGGCACAGGCCGATGTGTGTGTGTGTGTGTGTGTATGTATATGTGTATACAGATGTGTCCACATACATCTTGGCTATTTTTATCAATTTGTCACAACATGTAAAACACAGCTTAGCTATTTTTCCAAATGTGGAAACTAGATAGTCTAAAAAATTTCTGAAGCAGTAGAACTTGTATAAAGTAATAGATTAGAGAAGCAAATTTTTTGAAAAATCACAAAGCGTGATATATATATATATATATATATATATATATATATATATATATACACACACACACACACACACATACACAGTATATATATACATACACACAAACATCAATCATAGTATCTTATGTATTAAGCCAGGCAGTGTATTGTACTGTACTTACAGAACAGCCAACTTTTTGTAAAGGGTCAGCTCGAGCACAGCCTCCCTGGACCCTGCCTGAGCTCCTCCACTGCCGTGCCTGCGCTCTGCATGCATGCCCGACTCCGCACCTTACCCACAGCATTATTACAGTCGCAGCTGCTGCTGCAGACACAAACAGACTCGCAAGATGATGAAATCATCATCTCGCGAGAGTATCTGCAGAGCTCCGCAGCAGCGGTGGACGACTGCTGCCGCTGCCATTCCAGACACTGACCCCGCTTTCCTGACCTCTTCCCTCTTCATACTCGGCGCCCATCCTCCCGCCGCCGCTATATATATATATATATACGGTTGCCCACAGTGGTGCTGTGCACATAAAAAAAACCTGTGTTTGTCTCGACCCGGACCACTCTGACAGGTTGCTGCTGCTGGTCATTAGGAGGTGCCTGTGCAATAGCATACATAATAAAAATTCAGAAGTCATATTATTACTTTTTCGGACGATGGAAAGATATTAAGGGGGAAATTTACTAAAGGAAATTTGTAAAAAATAGGTGTATTTGTATCCAGAAATACACTTTTTTTTTACATTCACAAAAAATACGGCAATTCGTATTCGTACTGATAGCACATGAATACGACTATGAATTGCCGTATTTTCGGGATAGTAAATGTAAAAAAAAAGGGTACTTATGTAGTATCTGGGCTTCCGATTTAGAAATCAGATCGGATCGCATCGCATCGTATCGCATCGCATGCGACCAAATCGTATCGCATCGCATGCGACCAAATCGTATGCGATGCGATGGTCAAGATTTTTCCATAGGATTCAATGTTAAAATGGTCTGAGTCCATTTTAACATAGAATTCAATGGGAAAAAGGGGTCCTTTTCCTTTCCCCACTATCCAAGTGGGCATGGAGTTGGATATAAACCTGTGGCGAGCGCAGCGAGCCACCGAGCCCGAAGCGTGGCGAGCGGACACAGAATACTTTTTAAGAAATATGCGTCCCCTCGCGGGGCTCGCTTCGCTCGCCACGCTTCAGGCTCGGTGGCTCGCTGCGCTCGCCACGCTATATAAAATCAACTCTATGCCCACTTGGATAGTGGGGAAATGAACAGGACCTTCTTAACATTGAATCCTATGCAAAATCGCATCGAATCGCATCGAATCGCATTGCATCGCATCTGATTGTATGCCTTAAGGTAAGGCATACAATCACAAAATCGGCAGCCCAGATACTACATAAGTACCAAAAAAAGTGTATTTCTGGATACAAATACACCTATTTTTTTTACAAATTTCCTTTAGTAAATTTCCCCCTAAGTATCAAAAACATATAATCATCTCCTGTTTCAATTAATTTGCACAAGGGTGTGTGTATATATATATATATATATATATATATATATAGAACAAGAGAAGACGGCACTCACACTTAGAACAGGGTTATTTCTGGGGTGTTCAAAAGAGGTTGACGTGTGTGACCACGTGCCTCAAATCTATTCCAATTATACCTCCACGCTCTAGGGGGGATTTTAACACTCTCCTTAAGCACAATAATGAATAAAAGTCAATGGTTTTGTGTAAAAATCACATTTGTTGTCTTTTTATTCCAATTTGGTAAATTCCATCATGCCCTGATGTTTCGGTCCACAAACTGACCTTTTTCAAGGAGTCTATAATACAATATATGTGTATAATCAATTACATCCAGATGTATGCCAACACACCATAAAGCAAAAACATCCAGAGTGCATAAATCACATAAGTCAAAGAGATAACATACTTTTCTGATGGATCATCAGCGTATAATATAGCATTCACCTCAGCCCTGGAGGAAATGGAGACAGCGACATCACAAAGCTGTCCGGGTCGGGCTTATATACCTAAGGAAATGAGGCTAAGAGGGAGTCAATAGAGCGTGGAGGGATAATTGGAATATATATCTATAAATAGATATATAGATATATATAGATATATATATATATATATAGATATAGATATATCTATATCTATATATATATATATATATATATATATATATATATATATACCATATCTATATATAACACTTTTACACACCCCTTAAGTGCCTAGGAGCATCTATCCCCTCTCAGGGCTTCTCCCGGAGAGGAGAAATATACAGTAGGTAAGTACTGTATCATACATACATATACAGTATATTGTATACAGTGTATTTATAATGTACACCTTGAATAAAGAAAGTGATAACATCTCTTAATATAACTGATCTTGTGCGAAATGGTAAAAAGTAACTTAACCCCTTCCCGACATTTGACGTACATTTACGTCATGGCCGGGATGTACTTCCCGACACATGGCATAAATGTACGTCATGACTTTAAACTGTCACTGCGTCTCGAGACGCAGTGACAGAGGGACGATGTCTGCTGTCCCTGACATGCCCAGGGGGGGCTGCGATGTCGCCCCCCCGTCGGCGATCGCTGTGATTGGCTGTTCAGTGTGAACAGCCAATTACAGCGTTTTCCTGTGTTACCAGCGAATCAGACGCTCGGTAACACAGGTGTCAATCACCGCCGGGCGTCAGGGGGCATGAGGGGGTCATCGGTGACGATGACACCTCACCCCACCCTCACCCCACCTGCCCCCAAGGCTGTGATTGGTCCGTGGGACCCACGGACCAATCACAGCCAAGGCGCGACATTTAAACTAACGGTGACTGCGCTGCAGACGCCATTCCGGTCTGGAGTAGCGTGCAGAGCGGTCACCGTGCCTATCTGCCGTGATACTGACCTGATCCTTGCTAATACTTACCTGATCCTTGCAAATACCTTACCTGATCACTTGATCACTGCTTGTAGCGTGCTGGACGCTTCCTGGATCTGACTTCCTGAGACTTCCTGCTGCTGCTGCAGTGTGATAGAGAGATAGAGAGATAGAGAGAGAGAGATAGAGAGAGATAGAGAGATAGTGACAGAGAGAGCTATATTTTGTGTCTGCTACCCCCCCTTTTTGGGGGTGCAGGGGTTTTTTATATATAAATAACTGTCGCTGCTGCTGCAGTGTCATAGTGATAGATAGTGATAGATAGTGAGAGATAGTGATAGATAGTGAGAGATAGAGAGATTTGTGTCTGCTACCCCCCCTTTTTGGGGGTGCAGGTTTTTTTTTTTATATATATATATAACTGTCAGTGCTGCTGCTGCAGTGTCATAGTGATAGATAGTGATAGATAGTGAGAGATAGAGAGATAGAGAGAGATAGTGACAGAGAGTGATAGAGAGTGTATATTTTGTGTCTGCTACCCCCCCTTTTTGGGGGTGCAGGTTTTTTTTTATACATATAACTGTCAGTGCTGCTGCTGCAGTGTGATAGATAGTGATAGATAGTGAGAGATAGAGAGAGATAGTGACAGAGAGTGATAGAGAGTGTATATTTTGTGTCTGCTACCCCCGCCTTTTGTGCTGATCACCATATCTGAGGTGATCAGCAACTTTTTGGGGGCGCAGAGGTTTTTTTTTTTATATATACCTGTCAGTTGCTGCCAGTTGCACCAAAGGTTGTGCACCTGCTGCCCCTCACTGGTAATCAGTGTCGCATCACTGATCACCTTTTTTTTTTTTTGTGGGTGCTGTGTGGTCTTTTTTTAATTTTTTTTTTACACACACACTGTGATTTTGTGGGTGTCCTGTGGCCACTGTGCGCTGATCAGTGACGTACATCACTGATCAGCTTTTTCGGCACAGGGTTGATCTATATATTTTTTTTTTTGATCAAATTCCTGTTGCCTTTGAGCGCTGTTCAGTGACAGACGTTACTGACCAACATCTGTGCTCAATTTTTGGCGCAGGACCTTTTTTTTTTTTAACCCCTTCAATTTTTTTTTTTAACCCCTTCAATTTTTTTTTTTTTAACCCCTTCAATTTTTTTTTTTGGTATAAAGTATTTTTTTTTTCTGCACTACATACACATTACACACTACATTCCCCCCAGGTTGAAATAAAGTTTGTACCCCCCCCCCTACACTATACACGTGTTGAAACATTTCACTACCAGTAACACAAAAATAAAAATGGCATCCCAAATGTCCTCCCAAATGTCCTCCCAGTCATCCAGGAGAATGTATTCAGTGGAGGAGGCATATGCCATGCTTGCCTCTGACTCTGACACAGCCAGTGATGCAAGCGGGGAATTTGAAGGATTCGTCTTAAGCTCCTCTTCCTCCTCTGGTGATGAGGGACCCCCTCAAAGACGCCCCCGTAGAGCAGCTGAGACCCCCCCCAACAATTGATCTCGTATGGACCCCACCACCAGACAATTTTGAGCCCCAGGTTCCTGAGTTTTTGGCCATGCCAGGAATCCAATTTGATTCCACAGGTCTCAGAGAAATTGACTTTTTCAAATTATTTTTCTCTGATGATTTTATAAATTTAATGGTGGACCAAACTAATTTATATGCCCAGCAGTTTATTGCTCAAAACCCCACGTCATCATTTGCTAGGTGGACCCCTGTAGATGCAGTAGAGATGATGACGTTTTGGGGTCTGGTGTTTCATATGGGCATAGTAAAAAAGCCAGAAATTAGGCAATATTGGAGTACAGATGTTCTGTACAGTACTCCATTTTACCGTATGGCCATGACCCGGACTCGATTTGAGACAATTCTTAAATTTATACATTACACCGATAATGCACAGTGCCCACCCAGAGATGATCCCACCTTTGACCGGCTATTCAAAGTCAGGCCGGTCATTGATCATTTCAGTGCCAAATTTGAAGAGGTGTACATCCCTGAAAAATTTATTTGTATCGACGAGTCCCTTATACAGCATACAGAGAAAGAGAAAGCACAGAATGTCCAGTATGGTGCACCTTTGAAAGGAATGTACGATAAAATGTAACTTTTAATAAAGGATGCTTTTAAAAGATTGCGAACATAAAAACACACTAACACACAGATAAACACAAATAGTGATTTAAAAGAGGAAAAATTCCTCATGCAGTGTGTCCCGGATTTGTAATACAAATGACAAATTGGAAATTTTTATTATAGATGTCTCCTGGTGTGTATGCACCACGGAGAACCCCACTTAAAGGTTTGCTGTTAAATTCAAGAACAGTTGTACTTCATGTGTAACCCTGAAAATGAGATCTACCATGAGATCGGGTTCACATGTATCGATTTCGTGTGTGCTGAAGGGAGATTGACTACTAAGTCCTATTATTCGTGTGATGCAAAATCCCTGTCAGCGCAACCGTTGTATCAATCACTGGTATAGATCGTTTGACTTGATATTTACACAGACAATAATTCGTGAATGATTGCAACCTTTTGATAACCCTTCTTAGACAATGAGATCCACTGTGGGATCGGGTTCAGGATTTTGCGCTCAAATGGTTTTACAGAGAGGCTTTGAGACTAATACTGGAAATTACTCCCGGTGCAGGGTGTGGAGAGCGTCTCCGTTACCTGCCCTGATGGCGGTCACCGTAGCCGTGTCTCAAAGAGTCGCCTAAACTCTGTCAGTGAGGCGCATCTGAGGTATGTGCCCTTGCACGGCCTCAGAAAAATCAGAGTGCTGCTGAAGTCAGGTGACGGCCGTCACAACCTGATCAGTAAGCAGCGGGGTTCCGTCTGCGGCGGAAAACCCGTTAGGCGCAACCAAACATAATCAAAATACAATGGTAAGTGGGGAGAGGGTAGGGGGGACACACTGCGAGCGGTCGGCGCACGCTTCGCAGAGCTTCTTCAGGACCTGAAGAAGCTCTGCGAAGCGTGCGCCGACCGCTCGCAGTGTGTCCCCCCTACCCTCTCCCCACTTACCATTGTATTTTGATTATGTTTGGTTGCGCCTAACGGGTTTTCCGCCGCAGACGGAACCCCGCTGCTTACTGATCAGGTTGTGACGGCCGTCACCTGACTTCAGCAGCACTCTGATTTTTCTGAGGCCGTGCAAGGGCACATACCTCAGATGCGCCTCACTGACAGAGTTTAGGCGACTCTTTGAGACACGGCTACGGTGACCGCCATCAGGGCAGGTAACGGAGACGCACTCCACACCCTGCACCGGGAGTAATTTCCAGTATTAGTCTCAAAGCCTCTCTGTAAAACCATTTGAGCGCAAAATCCTGAACCCGATCCCACAGTGGATCTCATTGTCTAAGAAGGGTTATCAAAAGGTTGCAATCATTCACGAATTATTGTCTGTGTAAATATCAAGTCAAACGATCTATACCAGTGATTGATACAACGGTTGCGCTGACAGGGATTTTGCATCACACGAATAATAGGACTTAGTAGTCAATCTCCCTTCAGCACACACGAAATCGATACATGTGAACCCGATCTCATGGTAGATCTCATTTTCAGGGTTACACATGAAGTACAACTGTTCTTGAATTTAACAGCAAACCTTTAAGTGGGGTTCTCCGTGGTGCATACACACCAGGAGACATCTATAATAAAAATTTCCAATTTGTCATTTGTATTACAAATCCGGGACACACTGCATGAGGAATTTTTCCTCTTTTAAATCACTATTTGTGTTTATCTGTGTGTTAGTGTGTTTTTATGTTCGCAATCTTTTAAAAGCATCCTTTATTAAAAGTTACATTTTATCGTACATTCCTTTCAAAGGTGCACCATACTGGACATTCTGTGCTTTCTCTTTCTCTGTATGCTCAAAATTTATGTCCCATGGTAGCACACCCTTACAGGTTGACTCAAGTGAATCCCACACGAAATAACCTATACAAGGGTCCACCTGAATGAAAACGATACTATATTTCCCTGTGCGACTGGTACAAACCCTTGCTCTGTTTGAGTCCCTTATACATTTTAAAGGAAGGGTTAAATTCCGCCAGTACCTTCCCAGTAAGAGGGCAAGGTATGGCATAAAAATGTATAAACTGTGTGAAAGCACCTCAGGGTACACCCACAGGTTTAGGGTTTATGAAGGGAAGGATTCAAGAATTGAACCGCCAGAATGCCCCCCCTCCCTCGTAGGTGTTAGTGGGAAAATTGTCTGGGATTTAGTGCACCCCTTCCTGGATAAAGGTTATCACCTCTATGCGGATAACTTTTACACTAGCATCCCCCTGTTTAAGGCCCTTGGTTCAAGAGGTACAGCAGCTTGCGGTACTGTGCGCAAGAACCAAAGAGGCCTCCCAAAAACGCACATTGCCCAAGTAATGAGAAGGGGTGAAAGCAGGGGAATATGCAACGAAAATATGTTGTTGGTCAAATATAAGGACAAGAGGGATGTCCTTATACTGACAACAATTCACGGAGACAGTACCACCTCCGTCCCTGTACGAGGTACCAGTACCCACACCTCAAAACCTAATTGTATCCTGGATTACAATAGGTACATGGGCGGAGTGGATCTTTCAGATCAGGTACTGAAGCCGTACAGTGCCCTGCGGAAAACAAAAATCTGGTACAAGAAGGTGGCCGTGTATATCATCCAGATGGCACTGTATAACGCTTACGTGCTATTCCGTTCTACCGGCCAGAGGGGGACATTTATGCACTTTCAAGAGGAAGTCATAAAGGGCCTAATATTTGGGAACCAGCAGGCAGAGGGCCCCAGTACTTCTAGTACTGGCCCCCGTATTGTACCAGGGCAGCATTTTCCTGATGAAATCCCCTCCACTGGAAAAAAGGGCAGGACACAAAAAAGGTGCAAAGTTTGCTATAAAAAGGGAATAAGAAAGCAAACTATTTTCCAGTGTGACACTTGCCCCGACAAACCCGGCCTATGTATAAAGGAGTGTTTTAAAATATACCACACATCTATGGAATATTAGGTTCATAATTTCACCGTGCTTCGGGGGTCTTGCTAATGCCACATAGCACCCACCATTCATTCCACCAGAATCTGAGCCGCAAAATCCAAAAATCACTCCTTCCCTTCTGAGTCCTGCCATGCACCCAACTGGTATTTTTTGGTCACATGTGAGGCATTGCCGTACTTGGGAGATATTGGGGCACAGATTTTGGGGTGCTTTTTCTCCTTCATTCCTTGTGAAAATGAAAAATTTTGAGCCAGAACTGCATTTTTGTGTAAAAAAATGTAATTTTTCATGTTCACTGCCCACTTGTATCAAAATTGGTGAAACCCCTGGGGGTTTGAAATGTACACTATACCCCTAGATGAATTCCCTGAGGGGTGTAGTTTGCAAAATGGGGTCACTTGTGGGGGGGTTCCACTGTATTGGTGCTTTGGGGGTCTTGCTAATGCGACATAGCACCCACCATCATTCCACCAGAATTTGTGCTGCAAACTCCAAATATCACTCCTTCCCTTCTGAGTCCTGCCACTTTTTGGTCACACATGAGGCATTGCCGTACTCGGGAGAAATTGGGGCACAGATTTTGGGGTGCTTTGTCTCCTTCATTCCTTCTGAAAATGAAAAATTTTGAGCCAGAACTGCATTTTTGTGTAAAAAAATGTAATTTTTCATTTTCACTGCCCACTTGTATCAAAATTGGTGAAACCCCTGGGGGTTTGAAATGTACACTATACCCCTAGATGAATTCCCTGAGGGGTGTACTTCGCAAAATGGGGTGACTTGTGGGGGGGTTCCACTGTATTGGTGCAACATAGCACCCACCATTCATTCCACCAAAATCTGTGCTGCAAAATCCAAAAATCACTCCTTCCCTTCTGAGTCCTGCCATGCACCCAACTGGTATTTTTTGTTCACATGTGAGGCATTGCCGTACTCGGGAGAAATTGGGGCACAGATTTTGGGGTGCTTTTTCTCCTTCATACCTTCTGAAAATGAAAAATTTTGAGCCAGAACTGCATTTTTGTGTAAAAAAATGTAATTTTTCATGTTCACTGCCCACTTGTATCCAAATTGGTGAAACCCCTGGGGGTTTGAAATGTACACTATACCCCTAGATGAATTCCCTGAGGGGTGTAGTTTGCAAAATGGGGTCACTTGTGGGGGGGTTCCACTGTATTGGTGCTTTGGGGGTCTTGCTAATGCGACATAGCACCCACCAAAATTCCACCAGAATCTGAGCTGCAAAATCCAAAAATCACTCCTTCCCTTCTGAGTCCTGCCATGCACCCAACTAGTATTTTTTGGTCACATGTGAGGCATTGCCGTACTCGGGAGAAATTGGGGCACAGATTTTGGGGTGCTTTTTCTCCTTCATACCTTCTGAAAATGAAAAATTTTGAGCCAGAACTGCATTTTTGTGTAAAAAAATGTAATTTTTTTATGTTCACTGCCCACTTGTATCAAAATTGGTGAAACCCCTGGGGGTTTGAAATGTACACTATACCCCTAGATGAATTCCCTGAGGGGTGTAGTTTGCAAAATGGGGTCACTTGTGGGGGGGTTCCACTGTATTGGTGCTTTGGGGGTCTTGCTAATGCGACATAGCACCCACCAAAATTCCACCAGAATCTGAGCTGCAAAATCCAAAAATCACTCCTTCCCTTCTGAGTCCTGCCATGCACCCAACTGGTATTTTTTGGTCACATGTGAGGCATTGCCGTACTCGGGAGAAATTGGGGCACAGATTTTGGGGTGCTTTTCCTCCTTCATACCTTCTGAAAATGAAAAATTTTGAGCCAGAACTGCATTTTTGTGTAAAAAAATGTAATTTTTCATGTTCACTGCCCACTTGTATCAAAATTGGTGAAACCCCTGGGGGTTTGAAATGTACACTATACCCCTAGATGAATTCCCTGAGGGGTGTAGTTTGCAAAATGGGGTCACTTGTGGGGGGGTTCCACTGTATTGGTGCTTTGGGGGTCTTGCTAATGCGACATAGCACCCACCAAAATTCCACCAGAATCTGAGCTGCAAAATCCAAAAATCACTCCTTCCCTTCTGAGTCCTGCCATGCACCCAACTGGTATTTTTTGGTCACATGTGAGGCATTGCCGTACTCGGGAGAAATTGGGGCAAAGATTTTGGGGTGCTTTTTCTCCTTCATACCTTCTGAAAATGAAAAATTTTGAGCCAGAACTGCATTTTTGTGTAAAAAAATGTAATTTTTCATTTTCACTGCCCACTTGTATCAAAATTGGTGAAACCCCTGGGGGTTTGAAATGTACACTATACCCCTAGATGAATTCCCTGAGGGGTGTACTTTGCAAAATGGGGTGACTTGTGGGGGGGTTCCACTGTATTGGTGCAACATAGCACCCACCATTCATTCCACCAAAATCTGTGCTGCAAAATCCAAAAATCACTCCTTCCCTTCTGAGTCCTGCCATGCACCCAACTGGTATTTTTTGTTCACATGTGAGGCATTGCCGTACTCGGGAGAAATTGGGGCACAGATTTTGGGGTGCTTTTTCTCCATCATACCTTCTGAAAATGAAAAATTTTGAGCCAGAACTGCATTTTTGTGTAAAAAAATGTAATTTTTCATGTTCACTGCCCACTTGTATCCAAATTGGTGAAACCCCTGGGGGTTTGAAATGTACACTATACCCCTAGATGAATTCCCTGAGGGGTGTAGTTTGCAAAATGGGGTCACTTGTGGGGGGGTTCCACTGTATTGGTGCTTGGGGGGTCTTGCTAATGCGACATAGCACCCACCAAAATTCCACCAGAATCTGAGCTGCAAAATCCAAAAATCACTCCTTCCCTTCTGAGTCCTGCCATGCACCCAACTGGTATTTTTTGGTCACATGTGAGGCATTGCCATACTCGGGAGAAATTGGGGCACAGATTTTGGGGTGCTTTTTCTCCTTCATACCTTCTGAAAATGAAAAATTTTGAGCCAGAACTGCATTTTTGTGTAAAAAAATGTAATTTTTCATTTTCACTGCCCACTTGTATCAAAATTGGTGAAACCCCTGGGGGTTTGAAATGTACACTATACCCCTAGATGAATTCCCTGAGGGGTGTACTTTGCAAAATGGGGTGACTTGTGGGGGGGTTCCACTGTATTGGTGCAACATAGCACCCACCATTCATTCCACCAAAATCTGTGCTGCAAAATCCAAAAATCACTCCTTCCCTTCTGAGTCCTGCCATGCACCCAACTGGTATTGTTTGTTCACATGTGAGGCATTGCCGTACTCGGGAGAAATTGGGGCACAGATTTTGGGGTGCTTTTTCTCCTTCATACCTTCTGAAAATGAAAAATTTTGAGCCAGAACTGCATTTTTGTGTAAAAAAATGTAATTTTTCATTTTCACTGCCCACTTGTATCAAAATTGGTGAAACCCCTGGGGGTTTGAAATGTACACTATACCCCTAGATGAATTCCCTGAGGGGTGTAGTTTGCAAAATGGGGTAAATTGTGGGGGGGGTTCCTAAATTTTAGCATCTTATGGTGCCTAGAAACCTACATGGTGCCTAAAAAATAATCTCATAAAAAGGAGGCTCCAAAATCAAGTAGGTGCTCCTTCTATTATGAAGCCTGTGGTTTGGTCAACGTGCACACTAGGGCCACATATAGGATATTTTTGAAAACAAAAGAATTGGGGGAATCAATTTTTAGTCACATTTCTCTAGTAAAATGTACTGTGTTCCTTAGAAAAATGTATTAAAATTGCAAATCTGCAAAAAAAATGAAATTTTGAAATTTCACCTACACTTTGTTTTAATTCCTGTGAAACACCTAAAGGGTTAACAAACTTCCAAAATGCTGTTTTGAATACTGTGAGGGGTGCAGTTTTTGAAATGGCATCATTTATGGGGGTGTCTCACATACAAGTCCCTCAAAGTCACATCAGAACTGAACTGGTCCCTAAAAAAATCAGTGTTTGAAATTTTCTTGAAAATTTGAGAATTTGCTATTCATATTGTAAGCCTCCTAGTGTCCAAAAAAATTAAAAGGAAGTTGAAATAATGATGGCAACATAAAGTAGACATATGGTCTATGTTAGTTATTAACTATTTTGAGTGGTAAGATTATTTGTCTCACAAGCAGAAAATTTAACATTTTGCAAATCGCTAAATTTTCCATTTTTTCACGACATTTTGGTATTTTTCACAAAAAAACACAGACTGTATCGACCCAAATTTACCACTAATTTGAAGTACAATGTGTCACGAAAAAACAATCTCAAAATCACTGGGATAAGTAAAAGCAAAAAAAAGTTATCCCCACTTAAGTGAGACATGTCAGATTTGAAAAAAATGGCTCTGTCAGGAACGCAAAAACTAGCTCTGTCAGGAAGGGGTTAAGGACTGATTCAGAGAAGTGCACTAATGCAATTGCATGTTTCTCCACAATGCAACTGGATCAGCAACTGATGCTTCCACCCAGAAATGACAGGAGGTTCCCACCGGAGCAATTGCATCTAGTCCACAATTGTATAAACATTCACAGCCTATATTAAAGAAAAAGGAACATAGGACTTAAAGGTAGACATGGATATGTAGACTGTCTATGGCACTAGTGAAGCAGGTGCCATGTTTCTCTGAGTACATGAGCGCTGTTGAGATCAGATTCACATCCAGTGCCAATGACCATGACACA
The DNA here is from genome assembly GCF_055691185.1 of Crinia signifera. Taxonomy (NCBI): domain Eukaryota; kingdom Metazoa; phylum Chordata; class Amphibia; order Anura; family Myobatrachidae; genus Crinia; species Crinia signifera. Next base: position 160,473,248 of record NC_139222.1, on the reverse strand, counting down.
CATGCATTTTTACAAATACAATCCACTATCTCCCCCAAATGATCTCTTCCTCTCAATGACTTTGTGATTAAATCCTCATTATGGGCCAGATGCATCAAGCTTCAAAAAGTGATAAAATGGAGAGTGATAAACAACCAGCCAATCAGCTCCTTCCTGTAATTTTTAAGCCTAACCTGTAACATGGCAAGTGGGGGCTGATTGGCTGGCTGTTTATCACTCTCCATTTTATCACTTTTTGAAGCTTGATACATCTGGTCCTATGTGCGATTGCTACAGCACCTTGATGCAGATGCAATGCTAGCGGGGAACATGCCAACAATCGCTGAGCAGCGTGGCACTTTGGAATTACGTTCATCTGCAGAATCAGGCCATTGGGACAGCCGGGAGCCTTGGCAGGAAGAGAGATTAGATACACAAGAATAGCCTCAATGTGATACTCACTGTGTAGATTATAATAATCATAATTTGTATTACTCTTTGTTTTACTGTTTCTTTACCATGATCTTCATCATATACGCCCACTGTATGCAAAGCCTGTATGCTGTTCCTTCACTGATTGCACACCCTGCCAGCAACAAGCTGGCAGGGTGTGTCAGCCTTGGAAGAAAAGTGGTTCATAAATACAAATGTTATAATTACTGCTGCCTTTGAGCAGCATGATCAAGATGGCGCCGCTGATGGCTGCCTAGGAGCTGTGCAGCTCAGCCAAATATGTTCCCTGTGTGATAACTGTACTGTCTCTGCTTGTATTGTTACCTACCTGGCTGTTTCGGCGACCAGTGGCGCCGCTGATGGCTGCCTAGGCACTGTTCAGCTTGGTGGGTATGTGTTCCCTGTGTGATAACTGTACTGTCTCTGCTTAATGTTACCTACCTAGCTGTAGCAATGACCAGTGGCGCCGCTGATGGCTGCCTAGGCGCTGTGCAACTCGGTGGGCATGTGTTCCCCACATGTAATGTCTTAATGAAATGTATGTAATGCCTTCTCCTCCCCCCCCCCCCCTTCATCCCTGCTTGATGCTGCACTGTAAATCCACAAAAAATTCCTAGTGTGCGCAAGCATACATGGCCAATAAAGTTGATTCTATTCTATTCTATTTCAGGTATAAATATATTGTTGTATTATTTACAACACTCACTACAGCAGAATAATAGGCTGCAGTGCAACATTACAGAGTCACCTATATATTTTATGTTAACAAGGTTGCCCAAGGGAAAGATGCTGCAAACAGATTTTTCGGTTTATTTTATACCCTTTAAACTAAAGATAAGTAAAAAAAAATTGGCTGGTTTGTTTAACTGAATAAAAGGCAAGTTATATGGCAAGTCACTTAACTAATAGTTATAATACTAAACCAATAAATACATTCTCATAGTTCTGGATTTCTTACATTAGCCAGTGCTTTACTGTCCATTGACCATAGACTTTAATCTTTGCACCTTCAACAGTGACTTGGATATCTCTCGGTGGTACTGGGACAGCTACTACAAGAGAAGTGTTGAACTCCTGAACATATATTCTATGAGAAAAGCAAAGAACATGTTGGGTTTATTCCAATTATTGGGTGTAAACATGATGCTTGTGGCATGGGCAAAAACTTTTTTATTAGCGAGGATAATTGTCTGATGGTTTCTCACCCTGAAATTCCATATTCAACCGTACCAAATACTCGTGTGGAACCAGATATATTTGGAAGACTGTCCCGTTGCAGCAGATGGCGGAAAAATTCTGTTGCATCTTTAAGAACTGAAAACACAAAATTGCAATACTGTACAGTCATACCAGATATTATATCCAACTATTGAAACCCTGACATCTGCTACACAATTTAGGCTACTTACTGTAGTCAAGCCATTTTTGAGTGACTCTCATAACAACGCCAGGATTACAGTGCGCAGACAGCATGAGAAAACTCCAGCACAGCAACCACACCAGCCTCATTATTACTTTTAATGCCCTGAAAGAAAGTCCATTCCATTACCAGATAAATGATTTCAGAAGGAACAAACTGTTACATAATACTCCATCTATTTTCTAGCCCTTGAAGTTGATACTTGTGAGCACCAAACAGTAGTACTTCCAGACTAAACAACATGGTGTGGCAGAGTCAGCATTCCCCCCACATGAAAGTAATGTGGAGGATCCAGACCAGGGGCCTTATTTTGGTTCATTCTTTCTGACAAAATCCTTCTTAGATGGACAAAACCATGTGCACTGCAGGGGGGGCAGATGTAACATGTGCAGAGAGAATTAGATTTGGGTGAGTAATTTTGTTTCTGTGCAGGGAAAATACTGACTGCTTTATTTTTACACTGCAATATAGATCTCACTTTGAAGTAAAACCCCACCCAAATCTAATTCTCTCTGCACAAGTAACACCTGCCCCACCTGCAGTGCACATGGTTTTGCCCATCTAAGAAGGATTTTGTCAGAAAGAATGAACCAAAATAAGGCCCCAGGTTTTGGTAGCAGTAGCAGAATCCCAGTTGTAATCAGCAGCACCTGGGATTTCCTGATATAAAGGTTTCCAGGGCAGAGTCACCTTGCTCTATATGGTGGAATATCTACCCAAGTGATAGGCCTGGGGTGTTATGGCATAGAGACCATTGGTGCCTTTCAAGAGTCTGCTATGCTGAGTGCCTGTATGCTACTGCCTGTAATACTGACTACATATGAATTTAACCTGCTTTGCTGTAACCTGCTGTTTAGAATAAACACCTAAAGTCTTCAACGTGTTTGTGATCCTCGTCACAATATTTATATCTACTCACAAACCCTTAACAATGACACATGTTCCTAGATGTAGCACATAGAGATCCAGAGTGTGCATATAACAACAAATGCACTAGAAGGGATTTGTTGGCACATTTACAGATGTGTCCACATACATTTTTGTTTTTATTGTATTTCTATTTGGTATTTATACAGAAGGACAAGAAGAGGGTATGGGTTGGTTTAGGGGTGGGCCTCAAATTTCTAGGGCCAGGCAAAATATACCCAGGGCTATGGCCACTGTCTCGTTCAGACAGTATACCATGTGGTATGGTAATTTGCATGACATACTGATGAAAATGTCACACCCAAAATATGCCTATGAAGGATGCTAGAGGAGGTGGTAGCCATGTTGGGGATGGATATTTACTACATGTGTCAGAGAGAGAAGGTTGGAGCAGTAATGGCAGTGGCAGGAGCAGCAGCATGCTGAAAAAAACACTGGTAACGAGCAGGTAGTAGTAATAGTAATAGCATTACTGTGCAGGACGAATAAGGCATAATAAGGCGCATTACTGTGTGGGGCATACTGTAATTTGCTGCTAGGGGCATTGCAGAGTTAAGCATAATATGGTGTAAGGGGCACTTTTATGTGGGTGTACGGTTGACTTTTCCTGCAAGGCCACACCTATTGCAGCAAGGTCAAACTGACTTGCAGCAAGACCATGCCCCCTTTTGGCCACACGCCTTCAGTGTGCACAAATACATTATTTTTACATCAGGTGGGGGGGAGTGTCGCATTATTTTGTGTTTGATCTGGGAGCCATATTGTCTTGAAACAGCCCTGGATGCTAGTGTTGTAACCATTCAATGGTGTCTTTCAGATGACTGCCACTACTGAATGGTACCGATTTGTAGTGTTCCAATGGTTACCAGGTTTGTTATATCTTGACATCGCATTATCCCCGGCTCCTTCCTTTGTGGCTGTTGCTCTGTGCATTGCATTAACTGGTATCTTGGCTTCTTCCCCTCTCTCAGGTTGCTGCCAGGCAACTGAGCACATTGCTAGCTCTGACGCTGAGCCAATCAGAGCGTAGCCCTAGCTCCTGCAGTAGCAGCCAGCTAAGCGTTGTATCTATTTATATGCTGGAGCTGTTTTAAGTACAGTCACTATTCTGGGCCCTGCCATCTTTAACGCCCATAGTCCTGCTCCATGTCCCATCCCTGGCTAGCCACGCTGCAGGCTTTTTGCGCCTAATACTTTTTAAAATTGAACTATTTTGATGTGATGGTAATTATCATTGATGCACACATTATGACACTCATCATATCACACAATTAACGTCAAGATCTCATATCTAAAAATACTCTGTGCTGCTGTATACTTTGTTTAACTGAAAAAATAGATACATCCCAGACAAGTAGGTCATGGACACTAAGGGCCTAATTCAGTATCATCTGTTATGGGGTGAATTCTGCCCCATTCCGATGTTTGGGGGTCTGCACATGCAAACATCGGAGTGAAGCAGAATTCACTCCGTATCGAATAACACACAAGAGGGAGGGCTGGGGGTGGACGGGGCAGTGATGACGCTGGACCATGGGCATCCCCATGAAAATGCTGGGCTTTCCCATGGGGATGCCCACCCCGCCTTCTTCGCAGCGCTCACAAATAAAACTCAGTTTTCAGTGACTTCTATTCGATAGGAGAAAGCATTTGATGGTTGGCGACCATCGAATGATTTCTCCTGCTGACGGAGGCATCTGACACCTTGCATGTTACCGAGGGGAATTGGCTGGGGGGGCAGGTGTTTGGATGGGTGGCGGCTCAGGCATTTGGTAAACTGTGATGTTCATAGCTTACCAAGCCAACCTGAATCATGCACTAAATGTGAGAGTCAAAAAATCTTAATATATTATTTCAGAACACGTGCCTATTAAATGCTGTGTCACAGCTGCAATATGCAGTATGAGTCAATATAATACAATTGGCTTTGAGAAAGCTTGCAGATAATAAATATTAGGAAGCCTTATGGTTTTATTTTTTAAAACATTTTCGATGGACAAACCGGTTTTAATCTTTAGTGAGTGATTTTACTGGTGATTTAAATCTTTCACTAATTAATCTTGAATCAGTCTTGGAACCATCTACAGTAAATGACCAGTGTAGCGCTTATGTTGTTTTCTGTGAAATGCATTTAGGTTCAAGTGCTTGCTGCTTCCTCAGTGATACATAAACAAACAATAAAACAATTTGACAGCAATACATTGTGGTAAACATTCAAACTTTTGTGGGAGCATACAGTATAGAAATATTTAGTATTTTAATACACATGATGGACTGTGGAGGAAATGCTGGGCGAGGATATGCAGGAGTGTTTGGAGGGTATGTGGAGAGTGGTGAGATAGGAATAGGATGTGGAGGAAATGCTGGGAGAGTAGGAATGCAGGGAGGGTTTATGGAGAGAGTACTGGGATAAGAATAGAATGTGGAGGAAATGCTGGGTGAGGATATGCAGGAGTGCTGCTAACGAACATATGGAGAGAGAGTGCCAAGATAGGAATAGGATTTGGAGGAAATGCTGGGAGAGTAGGAATGCAGGGAGGGTTTATGGAGAGAGTACTGGGATAGGAATAGAATGTGGAGGAAATGCTGGGAGAGTAGGAATGTAGGGAGAGTGTATGGGGAGAGTGCTGGGATAGGAATAGAATGTGGAGGAAATGCTGGGAGAGGATATGCAGGATTGCTGAGAAGGAATATATGGAGAGAGTATTGAGATATGAATATGATGTGGAGGAGAGGCTGTGGAGAGATTGCTGGGAGGTGGTATAGATGGAGAGCTAAAAGAAGGTGTGGAGGGGGTAATGGAGTAGGGATGTTCATTGAAAGTTCTGCAATCAATTGTCTCTAATCTCTGTTGGAAGCATACAGTAAGATGGATGTAAAAAGAGATGTGGAGGGAGTGCTGGCTAATGGGGGAGATAGATATGGATGGAACTGAGGGGCAGATTTATTAAGCTTGGTGAAGTGATAAAGTGTCTATTTTTTTTATCACCGGCCAATCTTGCCTGCCTATATCTAATAGTGTTTCACCACCACAAAATAATAACCTGGCATCAGAGCCAGGGTGAAACACTGTTAGTTATAGGCAAGCTTGCTGCTTCAGCCTGCGCACACTTGTAATAATGGGTGGGGGCTGCTTATTTTTTAAGTACCGGGCCCCACAATTTCTGGTGGCAGCCTTGGCTATGGGGCCTACGACTATCTAGTTAGGCCCCTGACCAATGTTCCCTCTAATTTTACGAAGGCTGTGTGCGGTAAAAGATTTTGGCTGTGCAACTTTGGAAGGAAATTAAAATTTTTGTACGTCACTTATATATAACTGGAAAATGACATTCAGCATTTGTGGTAGCTTTACTTCAAAATGATATTAAACATTTAAACATTCAAAACACAGCACACAATGTAGTTAATGGGTGAAACACATAATAATTGAGTCCACAACTGCAAAAAGGGACCACTGCTGCATTGTGCGCTCTGTTGTAATGTCTGTGCGCACGCTCATCGAGTTGTGTGCGCGCGCACGTGCGCACAGCTTAGAGGGAACACTGCCCCTGACCCTGTGTTTGGGTGGCTTGCAGGATTTCAGCACAGAAGATGGACCATGGAAGATGGGGAGCGCTCCGGCTGACCTGTGTCTTTATCGCTCCTTGTCCACTGGATTGCAGGAGCAGTGTCAAGTCAAATGGGAGGGCGCACTGGAGTGCTCCTTTTCTCAACAGCAATGGGAAAAAATCTATCTCGCATCATTCAAAATGTCAAAATGTAATAACATCTTAGTAAAATTGTCAGGAAACTTCACCATTCATTCCAAATGGAAACAATGGGCTTACTGTCTGCCCCCAAACACTCTTCTCCTCCAGTGACTTGGTCCTGTTGGCGGGAGTATGTTGCGATGCCTGAAGGGGCAACATTAATATTTGATATGGCATAACTTATTGTTCATTTAGCCCACCCCCCTTTAGCGCTAACCAAAGCCACGGATTGGTATGGCTCTCCCCTGTATTTGCATTGCGAATATTGTTTGTGCCTATACTTATGGTTGTTGATGTATAAGCTGATAAATGTTGGACTGTAGTCCTACCCCCTACCCCCCCCCCCCCCCTCTTTATTCTGTACCCTGTTCCCCTTCTGTATGTAACGGAACAAAACCTTTAATAAAAATTTATATTGGAAAAAAAAAAGACTTGAACAACGTTATGAAAACCAATGGTTTTAGTTAAAGACTGTAAAATCACTTAAAATGCTAATTTGCCAAATATGAAAACCTAAAGTTCGATCTTGATGATTATAATTCTGATTTCACACCAGCTGCAGGATGTTATACACTCCGAAAGGGATGCCAGACAAACTCTGACATTTTATTACGTGCCATTTCAACAGTTATTCTCAAACAGATTGTGGTTTAAAACCATATTTAGGTAGTTCAGAAAGCATGGTGCTTTAGCGGGGATGTGTTTAGCATTCTAGTGGTCGGGATGCCAACAGTCTAAATCCAGACGTCATGTATTCCCTCCAACTATCTCTTAAATCAGAAAATGTGGAATCACAAAAAAGTATTCATTAATGAGGCAACCATTATGTTCCGAATATGGAGGCAAATAACATAAATATTTACTTTATTAATATATTAGGGGCAATATTAGCTTTATTTTTCATAAGCAAGCTATACTATATGACTTGTAAAAACTGTTTTTATTACTCAAAATATCTGACACTTGCACAAGCTCCCAGCAAGGTCCTCTAACTATCTTGATGTACAGTATAATGTTTTTTTTATTTTTAATTATTATTAAAAGTACCAGGGGCCAAATGTAATAGGGTGTGAAAATCAGAAAGTGAGAGATTTTGGCGAAGTGAGAGTTTTCCTATTTTTTTTTTAAGCAGCAATCATTTACATGGCAAAATAAACCTGGATTTTTGTGTAAATCATTGCCACTTTAAAAAAAAAATGGGAAAACTCTCCCAAAATCTCCCTTGCCATATTACATTTGGCCCCATAAATCAGTTCTGGGAAAAACTGGGGCGCGTGTGCATGTGAGACACTCGTGCGACCCAGTCAGATGGAGAACCTCTCCACCAGCGATCGCCAGTGGGGACATTCTGGCGATACCCGGCGCTGAATGAGAAGCGCTCAATCTGTACGACATTTGGTTATTAAATATTGTAGAGAGTGGAACATGTGGCTTTAAAGCTTTTATTTTGCTGCAAGTTCCAGCATGTCTTGTGAAACTAGTAGTCCAAGCCAGGGTTGTCCACTTCCTGGCTGCCCTCCCTGGGAGACCAAGTTAATACTGCCTGTGTTTTTACAGTGTAATAGTCTCCCATGCTGTTTGTGGCTGGTAATGATAAGTCTAAAGGCCCCCCCTGTCTAAAGTAACCCCGAAGGCTTAATCTGGCCCTGGGCAGGGCTACAAAGATGTGAATTGCATAATTTGCTCCCATGGACCCCCTGCCCGGATTCCGGGAGGCTTGCCTACCTTTCCGGGGGGCCGGGAGGTTGACCCGATTTACGGGACCCTCCCAGCCATTCCGGGAGGGTGGGCAACATGCCCAAACATGCCCACTTTACAGTTCCAAAATAGCCAGAGAGCCATGAAGTAAGCCATAGATAGCTGGAGTTGGCTGCTCCACTTGCATTGTGTCCTCTCACCTGATCAAACATTGATTCATGTCATGTACACACCGTGGTACCTACCAACGGTTGCTGAGTAATCGCAACTAAATAAAATAGTAGGGGGAGATGGGATGGCTACCAGAGACAATCAGAACACAGTGACTAATCATCTGAATCAACGACGATTGCTCACTCACCATCGATGATGCAAAAACAACTGCCAGCTGAAGCAAGTAATCCATGTTTGTGGGCTAGTTGGAGGCGTGGCCACGGCAGGGCGTGTGTGAGGACGTGTAGGGCAACGCTCCCTCCCGGCACCATCCGAATGAGCTGAGGCAGCGCTGTTTGTGTATCCAGCGGCCGAGTCTTATATCCCAACGCCAGGCTTGGCCGAGGCAGACGACGCGGCGGTTCCCCGTTTGGCCGCAGCTGGTGACGCGGCACCCCCTGATCGTCGCGCCGAGTGACGCGACGGCTCCCCTCACGCTTACACGTGCAAACAGAGGTCTGCTCCCGGAGATTCGCGGCAGAGTCCGGACGGCTAATGAGGTGGCCACATAGCAGCGGGAGCACCTGTATAACCTAGCGGTGTGAACGGCGTCATCAAGCAGAGGAGAAATCCTACAAGGGTGAGCAGTGGGGGTGAGTCGAACGGCTCTCTGAGCATAACAAATACAAGAACTGTTTTTGCACTTAAATTAAGTGTCCAGAACTAGTACAGAGAACTGTATTGCGACAGAGGCCGTATACCGTATAGAACATCATATACCCTCAGGAATTCTGGGTTCCCCAGAAGGACACCTGTTATTCAAATAAAAGGGAACATACTGGCTAGGAATTCGGGGGTAAAATAGCGCTGAGTATTAAAAACACCTGTTCCAGGCAAACCACGCGTAGCCCTGCTAAAAATGGGCAAAACTGGCACCACGGCAGCAGCACGCCTGGAAAGGTATGCCAGAACTCAATCTGGGAACACATCCCAAACAGCGCTTACTACCCCACATTCCACCCCGGCTAAAGGGCCAGACCCCACTGCAACCCCCGCCGCCCCAGACATCACACTGCAGCAGATCCTGGATGCAATTGGTAGCAGCGAGACCCGACTGCTGGAAAAAATAGATAACATGCAGACTGATCTTATCCAAATAAAGCAAGATGTTAAAGATATGAAAGGCAGAATGAAGGAAGCCGAAAGCCGGGTTTCTGTACTTGAGGATGCTAATAACAGGCTTCAGCACTCAGTTGATGAAATGGCAGGTCAAATTCGGGAAATTAAATACAAAATATCAGATGTTGAAGGGAGACTGCGGCGAAACAACATTAGGCTCGTGGGACTCCCGGAGAGAGCAGAAGGGAGTGATGTACCTAAATTTGTTGAGCAGCTAATAAGCAATAATTTCGATAAAGCATCGTTCTCTGGGCAATTCGCTGTCGAAAGAGCCCACAGAGTACCAGCTAAACCCCCGCAGCCCGGAGCACCGCCACGTACCCTGATTCTAAAAATGCTCAACTATCAAGATAGAGACACAGTCCTGCGACTTGCACGCATAAAAGGTCCTCTGGAATTTGAGGGGTCTAAGATATCAGCATTTCCAGACTTTTCAATAGAAGTCCAAAAAAGCAGGACTAAGTTTCTAGACGTCAAAAAACGGCTAAGAGAACTTGGTTTAAAGTATTTCATGTTGTTTCCAGCAAAACTTAAGATCATTATGGACGGGGAAGCATTTTTCTTCCAAACTCCTAAAGAGGCAGGAGAATGGTTAGATAAGAATGCCCCGGATAAGCGCCAATTAGCTCAGTAAAGAAAGGAAAAAGAAAAAAAAAAAAAGAAAAGGGAAAAAGGGGGGAATTATTAAAATCCTGGACTCATTTTTTTTTTTTTTTTTCTCTTTGTTTTTCCTCCTATATAAAGTGCTGGGGGGGGGAGGGAAAGGGCTTGCCCTGCAGGGTTATCGTGGTCAGGGTTTTTTTTCCATTAGCCTCTAAGGGAATGTTATTGTATTTTCTAATTTTTTCTTTTTTTTTTTTTTCTCTTCTCTCCTTTCTTTGTGTACGGGGAGGGGAATTTAAATATGCTTAAGAAGGGTGGGCATATAGGTAGGGGGGAGGGTGGTAATTGTAGTAATGTTAATGTATTATTTGTAAAGAAGACAGCGAGATGCCAGGCAAGGACTTGGAATATTCTGGTCATTTCGGGGGATGGAAGGGGAAGCATGGTATGCAAAGGAGATATGTAACTAAGAATTAAATGGTCCGTATATTGGCATGGAACACCAGGGGCATGAATGACAAAATAAAGCACTCCTTAGTCTTGCGCCAGATTAGGCAAAGCAATGCCGATATAGTGTGTTTAACAGAAACTCACTTGACAGGTGTAAAACTGCAGACCCTTAAAAAAGCCTGGGTGAGTCATGCGTATCATGCTCCTTTTACATCCTCCGCAAGGGGAGTGTCAATTTTGATAAAAAAAACTGTTGTGTTCGTATGTAATAGAGTAAAAATTGACCCAGGGGGTCGGTATGTTTTTTTGGATTGTATGGTTAACACTAGACATTTGCACCTGCTTGCGGTTTATATCCCACCCCCTTTTTCCTTTGATATACTGGGGAAAGCCGCAGACTTTGTGGCAATGATGCCGGATACTCCGGCAATATGTATCGGTGATTTTAACAATGTATTGAACCCCAAATTAGACCGTTGGCAAAAAACCCAGGTGCATAGTAGTGTCAACAGTAGCTCTGGGAATTTTGGCAATTTTATTAATGATTTAGGCTGGGTGGACCCTTGGAGGATTAATAACCCAAACCTGATGCAATATTCATGTTTTTCCACATCATATGTGGCTTTTTCTAGGTTAGATATGGCTCTGGTTTCTAGAGAACTATTACCATATATTCAAGCGGTGGGATACAAAACAAGAGGCATCTCAGATCATTCTCCTGTTGAAATAGAACTAGAGGACTATGTCGATAAGGGGTGTCCATTTTGGAAATTCGATGCAACCTGGCTTACCAGAATTGATGATATGGGCGGTTTGGTAAACCAATGGAAGGAGTTTTGGGTTATAAACAAAGGGTCGACATCGGACATGATAACCTGGGATGCATTTAAAGCCTTTTTAAGAGGCACCCTAAAAAAAAAAATAGGAGAAATCAGGAGGGCAAAGAAATTAGAAACTCAGGCTCTCGAAAATTCATGCAATGAGTGGGAAGCCAGATTTCTGTCCGATGCCAATCCTGAAAATAAAATAGCCTGGGATCTCGCTAGAAATAAATGGCTGGATTACGTTAAAACCGAAAATATAAAATGTATGAAATATAACTCGCAGAGGTTTTATGCCAACTCTGATAGAGCAGGCAGATACCTGGCATACTTGGCCCGAGTAGATAATCCTGTAAACTCCATCCATGAGATTCTGGATAAAAATGGGGTTATGCACCATAAAACAGGAGAAATAGGGATAGTATTTAAGGATTTTTTTAGTACTTTGTACGAATCTAAATCCATATATAATCAGTTACAAACTCATAATTTCTTGAAGAAAATTGAGTTACCGGCCCTACCAGAGGTAGATAGAGAAGACCTTGAAGCACCCATAAAACTAGAAGAAGTAATACAGGCCATTAAAGAGTTGCCAGGAGGTAAAGCCCCAGGCTTAGACGGCATACCTATTGATGTCTATAAAAAATACGCAGAGTTTTTTGCCCCTATACTACTTGAGATGTTTGAGTCCTGTTTTGAGAAGGGGGAATGCCCTCAAACAATGATGGAGGCTAGAATAATACTTCTCCTAAAGCAGGGGAAAGATCCCACAGACCCCGAGGCATATAGACCAATTTCGTTGCTTCCTTCAGAAGCAAAGATACTGGCAAAGATACTGGCGACAAGGCTGAATGGACGTATGGAAAAGGTTATACATCCTAGTCAAACGGGGTTTTTACCCGGCAAATCTACATCTATTAACATCAGGAAGGTCTATAGACACCTGCAGGTATCACAAAATATCACAAATAACTCAGCTATTATGTCCCTAGATGCAGTCAAAGCATTCGACGCTGTTGAGTGGTCGTATTTGTGGGAGACTATGAAAGCATTTGGATTTGGAATTAATTTTATTAAGTGGACGCAGATATTGTACAGCAACCCGACAGCTAGAATATCTGTTAACGGTTGGACGTCCGATGCCTTTGCCCTCACTAGAGGGACAAGGCAGGGATGTCCCTTATCACCAAGTTTGTTTTCATTGGCGATCGAACCCTTGGCATGTGCATTAAGATCTCATTCGGGTATTAAGGGATTTGAAGTTGGTCAGGGGTGTGACACGGTTGCATTATACGCTGACGATCTACTAATTTTTATGCAAGAATATGCAAAATCGGCTCCCATGGTGCTAAAACTGATCCAAACTCATGGCGGTTACTCCGGCTTTGAGGTCAATGTGAGGAAGTCCAGCATAATGGCTATGAAACAGCAGCCGGGGTTAGTACAGAATGAAATTTTTTCAATTGGCTGGACTGAATCCTTCAAATATCTGGGGATATGGATATCCAGAGACCCATATGAATTCAGCAAGCTAAATATCCAGCCACTGCTGGACTTCACTGCAGTGAGGTTTAAGTCATGGAGTAAGCTGCCACTCACGGTTACAGGTCGGGTAAATCTGGTGAAAATGATAATTTTGCCCAAGTTTCTATACGTCCTCCAGCAGTCGCCAGTGTACTTGCCAGTGTCACTTTTTAAAAAAATAAACAGTATGTTGTCGTCATTTATATGGAACAACAAAAGGGTCAAAATACAACTGAATACCTTGATGCAAAAAAAGGAGCAGGGAGGGCTCGCACTCCCCAACTTCAGATTGTATTATTTATCGGGACAGCTAGTACATATAAGGGATTGGATAGTGGAAAAACATGGGGATTGTTTGGTTAAAAATCTACTGTATCAAGGGGATATAAAATGTACACCACTTCAATACCTACTGAAAGGTGGTATCACCCACAGAGATCCACCGTTAGTAGTACAGGCGGTAAAAATTTGGCGGGAGGCCAACAAGATAGTTAAATTCACCGATATTGATACAGATCATCCCCTGGCTGACTATAAGAAATTTGGGGAATTGAAAGCACTTCAGCCAGGAGTGATCTGGGAGCTACAGGGGATAGAAGCTATGAGTCAGTTATATGGATCCACTGGAATGAAGTCATATATGCAATTATCTGAAGAGTTCTCTCTCCCAAAATCTTTTTTTTTTCCGGTATCTGCAGTTGAGGAGTGCCTTAGAGACCCAATTTAAACATGTGACCCCATGTTTCTCGATATCCCCTATTAAAAAAGAAGTGCAAGAAAGGGATAAACGAAAGAGTGTATCAAGGCTGTATGGACTACTTCAGGTAAACATGGGCACTGAGGGGACAGATAAGCTGGCTCAGAAATGGGCAGTAGATATAGGTCCTATTTCAGCAGGAGAATGGGAAATGGCCAAGAACTCAATTAAATATGCAACTAACTCCATAAGAGCACAACAGGTGCAATTATATATTTTGCATAGAGCATACTTATCCACCACAAGGCTGGTGAACATGGGGGGTAGAGTATCTCATATATGCCCCAAATGCAAAAGAGAGACAGGCTCGTTCTGGCATCTGGTCTGGCAGTGCGATAAGCTACAAATATTCTGGGGTCAGGTGATGGGTATCCTTGCTGAGACAGGTATTCCATCATCAATGTTAAACCCTAAAATATGTATATTGGGTATTTGCACAGATAGATCAGTAAATAATTTTGATAAAATGTATGTATTTAATATGTGTGCACTGGCCAAGCTGTTGATCGCCAGAACCTGGATGTCCAAAGATGGACCTGAACTCGCGGTATGGATAGCATTGATCAACTACACAATAATGCAAGAGAAATATATTTATTTAAGTAGGGAAAAATTAAATGTACACAGTAAGATTTGGCACAGATGGCTGGAGTCAAATTACACAACACTTAATATATCAACTGTTTCACAGTAACCTAATAGGGAGGGTGGGTAAAAGGGAGGGTAAGGGGGGGGGGGGGGTGGAGGGGGGTAACGGAGGGTAGGATGGGGAAAATAGATCAGTGGGAGACACATAATAATAAAGGAAGTTCCATCACAAATACGAGATAGCTATACGATGCTCAAATCACTCATTTATAAATATACACAAGTCACTTAATAACACAACACCAAATTTTTTTCTTTTTTTTTTTTTTTTTTTTTTCCCCCTCACTTCAAAATGTACTAAACAATTAATTAAAACACACAATGAGTTGTCTAATGTCTGTCCATCCAATAAAGTCAGGGAATACTAGAGAAATTGATTTTATTGTTGGGGTAAGGTCATAATGGCGTAGAGAATAATAAAGGCCCTAAAATATTATAGGATATAGCACCGGACACAGTAACGTCAAGACAATATTGTATACATGTGCTAACTCCCCGATCCACCCATAGTGATAAAAATAAATAATGCTTGCTGGATATCTCGCTGTCTTCTTCGTTGTCTAGGTATTGTAAATGTCTTTTTTCTTTGTTTTAAAAAAAGTGTATACGAAACATATATGGCAAGGTCTAAATGTGCTGTAAAAAACTATTATACCCATTTATATGCACAATAGCATAACTGCAATGCAAATTAAAATGTATAACTATGTTTTGTTATCACGAAAACAATAAATTCAAGTATAAAAAAAAAAAGTAATCCATGTTTGTAATACAGTATGTTTCTTTCCTATTCCCATTCCTAGACAGGTGCCATGTTTATTATGTAGGCACCATTTATATAGTCATAAAATAATAAATGCAGACCCTACTATAAAATATTTTGCATCAGTTAGCAATTAATAATATTGTCTTCTTAATAAAATGTTATATTATTTTTGGTCTCTAATATAGTAATATAATAATATTAATATCACAACCTTTTTATTTGCTAGGTTAGTTTTCCGCTGGTGTGAAAACAATCGATAGATGCATACAGTTTAATGATTTGTGGTCTTCACGTGGGACTGTGATGAGTTTAGCAGTATCTTTTAGGGTGGTGGCTTTCCAGACATTTAGCTGATGATGGAGCTTAACTGTTTAAAACCACCAGAGAAACCACCAATATAAATCCAGTTTGATACAGGCATAGCTGTTTGCAAGCAATTACTTTTTACCCATAGGATCTCCCCATTTGAGAACACTTGTGTTGTTGCATGATATAAGTCATTAAATAATGTAGTTGTACAGACATTCCTCACTTAACGACCAGGTTCCATTCCTACGACCCGATCGTTAAGCGAATTGGTTGTTAAACGAACCTATATAAAACCCCTTAAGACTTCTGAGATGCGGGTCGCTAAACAGGCAGTGCAGGTTGTAACTGCAAGAGGGTAGGCGGGCAGGTCGTAAATCAGAGCAGGCGGGGTCGTAAGTCCGAGGAGTCACAGCACGGACGCTAAACGAAGGCACGGGTCGTAAGTCCGGGTGGTCGGTAAACAGGTAGGTCGTTAAGTGAGGAATGTCTGTAGTCTATTACAATGTTACAAGATAAAAATAGTCAATGTTCATACATATATTGGTGTACCTGCAAGGTAGAAGCTTCTTTTGTATAAGTCACCTCTGCTCAGCCTGCTTGATATTGGATAATAACAGCCAAATTGCCCTTTCAAGTGTATGATTCAGCCTTCTCTTTTATAATAAACATACTATTCACTTTACACGGAAATAGGATTATTCTGTTTTCATTTGGAGATTAAATTAACATGAGATTAAAAGGTTTATTTATCAATCGGCTGATTTTCTATGGTTCTCCAGCAGATTTGCCAAGGAATATTAAGTGGAACTCCGTTTTAAAAAACAATGCATGCTGTGAAACATTAAAGAAACATTACCTTAAATCCCATGCAAAACTGCCAAATCTCACCCCTGAAAATTGGTAAATGTTCCCCTTATACCTGATTCAGATGAGACCTTTAGACCTGGGATATTGCTAGGACTTGCGGCTCCCAGGTCTCAAATATGTCTGAACTGGCCCAACCAAACAGGCCCAAACCAGGCCAGTGATTATGCTAGGTACCAAGGTTATTTATGGAATCAACCAGGTTTTTCTGTGGTATGAAAGGCATTACCCAGGTTATGATGACCCAGGTCATGCTTAAAAGTAGAGATGTGCAGGGTCTGATTTACTCTGATTTACTCTGATTTCAAAGCAGGATCATATTGGCTATCAACTGTCAACAACTGTCATGTGATTTGGGATAGCCAATAAGATCCTGCTTTGAAATCAGAGCCTGCACATCTCTACTTAAAAGGAGGGGATTGATGGCACAGTCAGGGCCGATGCAAGCCCCCCGCCCGCCCCAGGCAAAGCCCCTCCCGGTGCCGCCCAGCCGCCCCCGCCGCGGGGGGGGGAGGGTGAGGATGATACTGCGGCACAGGGGAGGTGCGGGCGATACTGAGTTGGGCGATACTACGCTGAAATCCCCCCAGTGGGCAGCGCGGCGGGAGCAGCGTTGATTCACGCCACGGGTGGGATGGCGGAGGGGAGAGGGAGGATCATGGACTCACCTGCTCCCCGCTTCCTGCTTTCTGGTACCTCTCTATGGTACCTCGGCGACTCAGTACCACCCTCCACCGGCCGGCGCCCTAGGCAAATGGGCCTAGTGGTGGCGTCGGCCCTGGGCACAGTAGTGCTGTGAGTTGATTTCATCTATAAGAATCCGCTGATAGAACGTAGACCAGAGTCCAGTGTGAACGGTGATGACCCATGAATAACTAGTGTCCATCATCAAGGTCTGAAAGGGATATTAGTACTGATGTCCTGGCTTTAACACGTGTTCAGTATCCTATGTTCAAGCCTTTTTTTTTTCTAAGACTTTGTGAGAGATAAAGTTTATAGTGAATAAGTACCCACCCACATTTTTCAAGCACAGTCTGTAACATTGCAGTTAGAAGTTGACTAGCTGGTACTTTATCTCTGTGCACATTATCTCTCTTCAAGGATTATTAAATGGGTGTTAGTATTATTGCTTTGTTTATAAGTCACCACAAGTGGTTCACTGTGAGGTGCATATACAGATGGAGCCCCTCTCATGCTTGCCCGGCTCTCTCCAGAACATCCCCGCTGGCGACAGCCAAATGAGAGGGACTCCAGCAGACTGGGACGCGCGTGCCTCTCACGTGCATCCCAGTCTCTCGGCTGCTGGGCGGTGGGATCCTACCCATCTCCACTTCAGGGAGACGGGCAAGGTTAGGGGTGGGGGGGTCGTGGTGGCGGGGGAGGCAGCAGACAGCAGGGGGAGCTCCATTGCATCGGGCGCGAGCGCCCCCTTTGCGGCGACTGAATGACCTGTGCTCCATCTGTAGCACACATTTACACAGGGTTAACAGAACTTAACATTACAGTAATATTATAATAGAAAATGGCGTTTGTCTCCTCCATTTTATTTTGCATTATTCTTTTAATGCCTTTGTTTGTCTGACATAAACACAGGACTCGAAGTTGTGTGTAGTTTATCTGAACATCTTTCTGTTCCATGATGTTTGCACCTGCTTTGTATTTTCTTTGCTAGCTGATAAAAGATGCTTTAGCTAGTTTTTAACCTTATATGAAAGTGATATCCATTATTAATATTTGAATAAAATATGTTTGAGTTAATTTACTGGCAAATCTGCAACTGATACTGAATCTCCCCTGTGAAATGCTGCATTTTATGGCAGCCCTGAGTCACGCAAGTTTGTTTACACCCAGCTTGAGGGGTATATGATGCAGTGCAGTTGCTGATGTTTGGTGCTGTTGCAAGTGCAACTCACCTCCTTCACCCTCAGTTGCATTATCATTATCCCTACTATGTGAAGACTACAATTCCCACACTGAACATCTACTGATCACTTCCTGGAAACCTGGATCATTTATTTAGAGAGCATTTATTTAGCACATCATAATAATTGTAACTTCTTATTACTGGTATCTGTGATCATCACAAATTAATCCCCCAGCAGTCAGTGCACTTCTGTTTTGCGATTCTAAAGTGCTACTGTGCATGCGTGGTCTGCCACCCACGCATGTGTGTGGCCATTGTAGGGGAGGGTTTCAGTGCCCACAGTAGTTTTTGCACAGTATAGCAAATAAGCTACAGAGGCTAATGCAACAGTGTTGCAGCCCCCCATAGAGTGAGTGCGTGTAAGCACTGGGTAGCAGTGCAGGATGCTAGATCAGCAGACAGTAGTGGGTCTTACTGGAGATAAGTGGAAGATCTGTCTTCCACTTTAGCACTCTCAGGCTGTCCCAAGATGGCTCCTCATATGCTCAGCAGTAGACTCATTGGCCATATTGGTACAGGGAATGAAGCTTCTGTGTAGGAGTAGCAACAATTTCTCACAATCAATCTGTGAACCAGGCAGTATTGCAATACCTACACAGAAGTTGTCTGAGCCCATGTATATTCATACGCACAGATGTACCATAGGGAAGAATTTTGTACCGGAATTTGCATAATGTCACACACATGAGTCCACCAATACATGTAGTCGCATCCACTTCTACATCCACCTCTGAATCAGGCTCTATAAGTAGATGAATTAAACTTTGCAGTGTCTTGTATGATAGATGGGTGGAATATTTCCTAGATGTATATAATATGCATTGCAGTCACAGTGTCCTGCTTATGACCTGAATAACTTAAATGTGTCCAGGGAATTGTTTAAAATTCCTGGTGACTCACTGGAAAAGTAAGATTCTTTTGAAGGGTGTGTACATATGTAAGACCAAAATGTGAGTCAATATATTAAACTGTAATATAAACGTGGACGATGCCCTACGGTATATTAACACGTGTGAGAGCATTTATAAACAGCATGGCTAAACCCTAATGATGTTTCACAACTGATTATTATTGTATTGTACAATATGGCTCCTCTGGTTATCTCTTATAATTTCAGTTATTTAATTGATTTCCTTTACTAAGCAGTTGTTATTGTTGGGTTCATTTACAACTACAAGTAATATGAGTAATTGCTAAACTACACTTCCTTACACTGTAATGCAGGGGTCCTCCCAGCGCAGGACAAGGCCGGCCCGCATGCCAGATCCCTTCCTGTAATTTCAAAATTTTGCGCAGTTTATCTGTGAAGACAGATGTCAGGCAGCCATTTTTCCCACTGCAGTGATGGAGTATGATTTGGCGCAGCTGATGCTACCTGCCCCGCAAGTGCAGTGTCACCGCCCACTGCCCCCATCCCCATCAGCACTTATGATGCAACTGCAGTTTAAGGGCTCACACATGCTTACTGCCGCATGCATGCATGCACTGAAGTGCAGAAATGGCTGAATTGCTGGGAATACTGAATAAGTTCCATGGTTTTATTACATAACTTGTTCATATATGGTAATGAAAATACGATAAGGTTATGCATTCAGTACTAAAACTATTTCCATTAAACTTAAATACACACACTCTGGTATATGTGTCTAATATAATAAGAAACATGGATGTAAGTTTGCTCCATTATGTCTCAAAACGGCAACTTATTTATATATACTGTAGCACTCACCTCCCCACCGTGTTGGAGAAGCACAGGGACCAGAATGCCAAAGTAGTAATACTTAGAAATTATAAAGTTCAAAGAGATATTGGAAACAGTTACATATGCTGTATATCATATCTGCCTACAGTCAGAGTTTCTTCTCTGGGAGAAGCTCGGAGAGGAGACTCTCTGCAGCTTTTCCAGGGGTGGGGCTTATTTGCATTAAGATCTGCCTCCATTAAGCCCAGCCCTGTAAATGCCATGATTAATGGCTCTGTGGGGAGGGGATAGTACTAAATGATGCAATTTGCTTCATTTTAGACCCCCCCTCCCAAAAGAGTCATCAATGCCGGTAACAAGCAAGGAACCCCTGACAACAAGCAAGAAATCCCTGGCAATGAGTATAAAATGGCTGTCAATGAGCATTTTGGGAACTAAAATATATTTCAACTGTCACAATAAATGATTGCACCTTTAGTTGTATATAGACAACACAGTGAACATAAATGCTGTTGACTTTATTTGTTCTGGAGCGTTTCTTGGAAGAACTTTCTTGGTAAAACATTTCCCTAAGTAACGCGGGCAAATACATGGCATACGATAACAACTCTGTCACAATCTTAACACAATCATCTACTTAACCAGTTTGTTTAGTTACAGGTAATCACTGTTGCTATGTAGTAGTCTAGAATGTCATTGTAGAAGTGTTAATAAGAATAAGTTGGCCTCATAATTGTATATCTCCATTTACACAATTTTTTCCATAAACATAAATCCATATACTGTACTGTAGTACACATTACTACACAATCCTGATGTATATTACATCTTACTTAAATCTTATACTGCAGTATAAGCTGATGATATTTAGGGGGACATTTACTAAGATGGGAGTTCTATTTCACATGTGATGTTGCTGTGGGCAACCAATCAGATCCTGTCTATTATCTTCTAGAGGGTGCTAACAAAATAAGTAGTAGATTCTGATTGGTTGCCAATAGCAACATCCCATGTAAAATAGAACTCCCATCTTAGTAATTAGTGTCTTTGACTTGTTCATTTTATTTTTGCTATAATTAATGGTGGACTTGTGCCTCCAAAAGCTGCTCCAAACTGCTTAAATTAATGGAAACAATCTCTTAAACTCCATACACACGAAACATGAAATTAAAAGGTCCTTCTGTGCAATATATTATAATTTCTCGTCTAGTGTGTAGTTAAAAATGCATGCTCCCACACAGGGGCGAATTTAGGTGTCCAGCCGCCCCAAGGCACAACATTTTTGGCCGCCCCCCGCTTATTTTTTTAATTAATACATTACAATCATTAATATGTCCCCCCCTCAGTGTCAGCAATGTCCCCCTTCCCCAGTGTCAGCCATGTCCCCCTTCCCCAGTGTCAGCCATGTCCCCCTTCCCCAGTGTCAGCCATGTCCCCCTTCCCCAGTGTCAGCCATGTCCCCCTCCCATGTCAGCCATGTCCACTTCCCCTGTATCAGCCATGTCCCCCTTCGAAAGGAGGGGGGAGAAAGAGAAGGGGAGTGAGTGATAGATAGGGAGAGAGGCAAATGGAGATGAAGAGAGAGAGAGACAGGAGGAGTGAGATAGGGTGGGAAAGAAAGGAGAGAAAGAGGGATAGAGAGGGGAAGAGGGAGAGATATTGTTAAGGGCAAGATTGCCTAATGTCCTAAGGAGCCGCATCCTATGCTGCAAAAGACCTCCTGGATCACCTCCAACTGTCAGACCGTGGCTACTGCTCCTTGCTTTTACAGCTCACTTCCAGCTGTCAGATCACGGCTCCGTGCGCTAGCTCCTGATTCTCATCTCCCGGCTGCTACGAGGGTCAGATCCCATCACCGGACTCCCCCTCCTGGGTTCCATCTCCTGGGTGCCTCGCAGGTCAGACACAAGCTCCGGGCTTCCGCTTCTGGGTGCAATCTCCTGGGTGCTGTGAGGGTCAGACCTGAGCTCTTGGCTCACGTGAGTAAACCAGTTCCCACGAGAAGCAGCAGACCCCTGGCTCCTGCGTGAGGTGTACTGCATACCCATCAGCTGTGTAGTGTAATTGTGCTGTCAAAAAATGACAACGGGGGGAAATGCCATGCCGCCCCCAGCAGGTGTCGCCCATAGGCATGTGCCTCACTTGCCTAGTGGAAATTCGGCCCGGCTACTGCGCATATTTAATGACCCCTCCCATCTTTCCTACACGGACATCGAATTTGGACATCACTGAATGGTATTGGGACCATATTACCCAATTCACATATTTTTTATGAATTTCTCAATAAGAAAATTTTTATACACTGGATACTGTATGGAATACAGAAAATGCAACATTACTGATGGTCTATAGTATAGACTGTTTTGAACATTGAATAAGATAAGTGATCAGGAAAAGGTTAACATATCTTAATAAATACACAAACATAATAGACCCAGGACTGCACTTACTAAACTCACAATCTCCCACTTCATGGTAAGGCTACTGTCTCTTCCTCCTGGCAGCTGCTCTCTGGTCCATTGTGATGTTTGAGGTCTCAGACAGACACATACAGTAAATGTGGTAGAAGAAGCTGGAACACTAGACATGTGCTCTATCCCTTAAATCGCTGTGGTGTCATCTCGATTGATCATATCATATACCAGTGCTAAGTTTGTGATAAATTAAGGCACTTGCCAAGAGGAGGGGGGTTTCCAGCCCCCCCCCCCCCCCTTCCACCCTGCGTTTGCCTATGGGCAACCTTTAACAGTTTTTCTATTTGAAAGAGAGATCTAAATGAGGGAGCAAAGCAGAACACTGGGATGGTTTCTGGTACAACTGGGTAAGGGAATAAGCAATCTTAATTTTCGAGGGCTGGCCATAAATATAATTAATTAATTATACATTTAATAAATTATAAAATTAATTATAAATAAATATAATTATGAATACAGTATGCCCTTTTAATACATTCATCATGCAGCCAGTCCTTTTAACCTACCCACCCCCTTACATCTGCCTAACAGACTATGTTCTACCAGTTCATACATCAACTCAATAACCCAAAGCAACAGATATCGCTTTTATGCCAAATGTTCCCCACAACCTGGGCACAGGTGCCATGAGTTTCAGTAACCTCTATATGATGTATAAGACAAAAACTAATGTTATTTATATTGGGTTTGGAACAGTGACACACTTCAATATATATGAGGTGACCTCTGTTTATAGGGTAATTTATTATCTGCTAATTAGTATTACATGTGTACATAAGACTGACAGGTGTTTTTGCAATTAGCACACACATTGGAATGGAAAGGTATACTGGAAATCACATGTGTTAACTACAGGACATCTATAAAGGGCAGGACTGGAAGGAAAATGTTGCATTGGTGAAAATAATTAGTATTTTCATTTACAGATTATCTTTCCAATCTGACTGCTTAAAACTTTAAAAAACTGTTAAAGTCTGGGAACAATCAACCATTTGCTCCCAAAAGCTGGAAAATGGACAAAAACTGTCATTTGCATTAATGAGTTAAATCAAAAGGCTTTAACCAATTTGTCTGAAAGACCATTTTGTCTGTTTTCCATGTTTGGGAGCCAACTGTCATTTGCCATTTGCTCCCAGAAATGATTAGATTTTCAGTCCAATGATTCAGATTGCAAAAAAACTGAGGTAGTGATAAGGAAGTCTACGGGGGTTATTCAATACCCGCCTTGTCCGACAGCATTGAAGAGGCAGATCGAAGGAACGGGCCTGTTTTTCGATTATGGCTATATATCTTGACAATCCACGGCCGTTTAAGCAGACACACTCCCTTTTCCCTGATCAACATTAAATCCTGCCTGGTGATATGCTGTCGAGCAAATCAAAAACAGGCTGGGGTCACGGCTGTCGGGACGGATCGACAGTTGTGACCCGTTATTTAATACCCCCCTACATGTTTGAAAATAGAAGCACTACTTCTAGGCCCTGATTGTGGTTGACTCGGTACACTGCAAAGTTATCAGCTTACCGAGTTCCAGAGGGCCCGTCTCACTGCACCGCCGAATCGCCACCCCCCGCAGCCGCCATATCCCCTTGCAACCATGCGAGGTGTTGTGTCACTAAGACACATCTGCTCACATTTCCCATTGGCATATAAATCATTTGATGGTCAACGATCATCAAATTAATTCATCGTGCCACAAAAATATAAGTGAGTGGAGACTGACATATTTGCGGGATGTAGACAGGGTGGGCGGCTGATGTCATGTGTTGTCAGCCGCCCGCCTTCGCCATTCCTCATACCTGCTGTAATCCCATGGGAATGCCCAGCATTTTTATGGGGGCGCCCATGAAATGCTGGGCGTTCCCATGGGCGCGACCCAGACCCGTCACCCAACGTCCCCCTCCCGCACTGTTCCGTGCAAATGGGCCGGCAACTATGCAAGTCGATGAGTCCGTTCCCCAAGAGAGCCTGCACATGCGCATAAATCATTATGCGCATGCGCAGAAACAAAAGCCAGGCGTTGGCATTCTCTAACAAAAAAGCCTTGGGTTTGGGCGTAAATGAATAGATCAGTTGTCTGAAACTGTGCCGTGGCACCCTGATGTGCCTAGGGACACTTTTAGTGGTGCCTTATATTGGTTGTCCAGGAGGACCAATTCAAATTATTAATATTAGGCAAAACAAGGAGCTGGTGTCTACCAGTTATAAAATATGTGGATAAACAGAAGAGAATCTTATCCATCAGCACATAACTGCTCCTACAGATGCGATGTAATCTAGTACAAAACATACGGTACTTGTTTCCTCTCTGGGCGCCCGCTACGTTAATTGTGCACCATGCTATTCTCCGTATAAAAATCGGATCGCATCGCATCGGATACCACAAATGCACATACACGATATTGAACGATGCGATGCGATCCGATTTCGTTCCCGCTTTTATGGTTGGCCCATAGGATATATAGGAAACCCCCCCTGATGGTTTAAAATGCGCCTCCATTGTTAACGCCACCCCAGTATTGACGTCAACCCGAAGCGTGGCGATCGCAGCGAGCCCCGCGAGGGGCGGCGGTACGCGTCCTCCGACTTTTTCATACCCCCACTATCCACGTCGGCGTGGAGTTGAGAATAGAATAGTGTGGCGAGCGCAGCGAGCCACCGTGCCCGAAGCGTGGCGAGCGCAGCGAGCCCTGCGAGGGGACGCGGATACTTCACAGGTATCCGTGTCCCCTCGCGGGCTTCACAGGTATCCGCATCCCCTCGCGGGGCTCGCTGCGCTTGCCACGCTTCGGGCTCGGTGGCTCGCTGCGCTCGCCACACTATTCTATTCTCAACTCCACGCCGACGTGGATAGTGGGGGTATGAAAAAGTCGGAGGACGCGTACCGCTGCGCTCGCCACGCTTCGGGTTGACGTCAATACTGGGGTGGCGTTAACAATGGAGGCGCATTTTAAACCATCAGGGGGGGGGGGTTCCTATACAATTCGTGGGTTTGCGGGGTTATTACATTGAAATCAATGTAAAATCGGGTCTCAGGGACCATTTAACATTGATTCCAATGTAAAAATCGGGGTTGATCGCGTCACCTCATGCGATGCGATCCGATTTTAAATGAAATCGGATCGGATCGGATAGCATCGTATGCCATCGTACATCACCGAGTACCGAATCCGATGCGATGCGATCCGATTTCATTACGGTGCCGTACGTAGAAAACCTGGGCGCCCAGATAGGAAACAAGTACCAAACATACTGCATGCACATACTTTTTGTTCTTTGCGATGTGATGTGCGTGGGAGGGGAACCGCATCCCCTGTTACAGAACAATCTAAAATATACTGGGGGAAATTTAGATCAAATGGGTATGAATGCATGTTTTCCTATCCATTCAATATAAAATATCAGCTAATTTACTACCAGACAAATTTGGCTGATTTGCCGTATTTATATATACAGAGGGCTCAATCAAATTCTGTTGTATAGGGCCATCACATGGTGGTATGCTCATTTACTATCATTCGTACTGCAAAATTTGGACCATAAATCAGCAGAAAAGATGACTGGAAAATACAAATTTCCAGGCCTATTTGGCTGAAGCCTGCACGGATCAGTCTCTGTGTAAAAAATAGAAAATTAAATAATTTAAAAAAATGGAGTGGAATTCCCTCCCGAATATAACCAGCCCCGGCTCATTGAGCTGATACCGATTGGGAAAATCAAATGGGGTCCCCCTGTATTTCTATAACCAGCACCAGGCTCTTGGCCCGGTTCTGGTTCCCAAAATAAGAGGGACAAAAGAAGTAGGGGTCCATCTGTATGTCAGAATCCAGCACAGAGCTCCAAAAGCCAGTGTGCCCATGCCACTTCTTGAAAGAACTATATCTGCCTCTTCTACCCCATCCACCTCATTGTAGAAGTAATCTACCGTACCCCCTCCCCCTCTTTCCTTGACAAGTTTGCTGCCTTGCCTCCGGCACAATATCTCTTCCTATTACCGCTCTGCTGTGCAGCTACCCGATCATCCTTCCCCTTAAACTATCCAGGGCCGGCACCACCACTAGGCAGCATTAGGCATTTGCCTAGGGCGCCGGCCACTGGAGGGCGGTAGTCAGGAGCAGGGACCCCCCTGGATGGAGGTATGGAGGTGAATGGTTGCTGTCACTCCCCCCAGCAACCTCGGTGGCCACCACTGCATCGCCCCCCTCCCCCCTGTGGAATGACTTGGCGGCATCCCGGCCGCCCGCCCGCCACTCCAACCCTGCTGTCTGGAGAACGGACCCCCCCCCCCTGGATGAAGGTGAGTGGCTGCTGTCACTCCCCCCCAGCAACCTCGTCGGCCGCCACTACATCGCTCCCCCTTCCCCCGTCGAATGACTTGGTGGCATCCCGGCCGCCCACCCGCCACCCCAACCCCGCCGTGGAGCGATGCAGCAGCAGCGGCCGCATCACACCCGGCAACCCAAGCCACCACTCCCCCAGTGGAGCGACCGCGTCACCCCCACCCCTGTAGCGGCGCGGTGGCCGCGTCGCAAAGCCCCCCCCTCCAGTGGAGCGGGTGGGCGCCGGGGCGCCCCCCCTGCCTGGGACACTCCGGTGCCTAGCACCGGCCCTGAAACTATCCCACTATGTCCTCCTTCTGCCTCACTATACACAAGGAAGTCCACTCCTTCATCTTATCCTCTTCCCCCTCTACCTGCCCTTTGGACCCCCTCCCATTCCCCCACAGGCTGCTCACCTATTCAACCCTACTGGCATCTTTCCCTCATCATTCAAACTAGACCTCGTCTCACTGATTCTAAAAAAAACCAATGTCAACCCTTCACCACCCACTAGCTACCACCCCATCTCTTTACTCCCATTCACCTCAAAACTACTGAAATGGCTGGTTTACAGCCGACTTACAGCTACCTCTGACAACTCCATCATTGATCCCCTATAATCTGGCTTTTGCTCACTCCATTCCACTGAGACTGCCCTGGTGAAAGTCACTTCTCTCTGCTTATCCTTCTGGAATTCTCTGCTGCCATTGACACTGTGGATCATCCTCTCCTCCTCTGCAACATTTTCCACACTGGCCTTGCTCACTCCCATCTCGCACCTCTCCAATCTGTCCTCAACTCTGTGGCTAGGCTTATATTCCTCTCCCACCACTCCACTTCTGTCACTCCCCCTTGACAAAATCTGCATTGGCACCTATTCCCCTTCAGAATCCACTTCAATCTTCTCACATTTACATACAAGACCATCTCTAATTCCACTACATCATACATCTCCAACCTAATCTCCCTTAATAC
Organism: Crinia signifera; assembly: GCF_055691185.1. Taxonomy (NCBI): domain Eukaryota; kingdom Metazoa; phylum Chordata; class Amphibia; order Anura; family Myobatrachidae; genus Crinia; species Crinia signifera. The sequence goes on along the minus strand of NC_139222.1, from coordinate 160,445,554 downwards.
TCCCTCCCACCCTCCCTGGTTTGCCAATGATTGTCACCTCTCCTCTACCCTGGTCACTGCTTTCCATGCTCAAGTTCCAGATTTTGCCCTTGCTGCACTCCTTCAGTGGAACACACTCCTGCTCCATTAGACTCTGCCAAACAGGCACTGGAAACCCACTTATTCATCAAAGCGTAACCTTCTGCTGCATAGCATAGTCTTGGGACTGCTCTTCCAACCCCCTGCCTCATGCCTTGACCATCTCTGCTTTGCTTACATCCTGCCATCAGGCCACCTCCCATTTTGCTTGCACCTCATGTTATCTGTCTGCCCCCCTTTCCCACTAGATTGTAAGCTCCTCAGAGCAAGGCCCTCTTCCATCTTGTTGTCACCACGAATTCCCTCAGTCTCAGGGAGGGGCTGCAGGTGTCAACACACTTTCGGCTCCTCAGTCCGATGGATAAAGGATTCTTTTTTTTTTTCACAGCAGTGGATGCTACATGGACTGAAGTGGATGCGATCTAACCAGAGGGATGCTGAGTATATATTTTTCCACAGGTACCCTATGGATTATCTACTCGAGAAGAGGACAGGCCTACGGTGGACCCAATATGTGAGTATGGATGTATGTGGTGTGTAATAAAGCTGTACTTTATTTTAAGTATGTGTATGTTCTTTGGGTATTGGTTCTGTATTAGGACTACAAGTGGGCCCATTAATGTCCTGAAAGCTGGGACTTGTGGTTCACCATGTTCCAATATGCAGAGGAGGCTTGATGGGCCTTGTAGTTCTACTACAGAATACAAATAATATTTTTTAGATTAGTGTAATTCTCTTTTTTACAACATCAGCCCAGCATCCATAGCCCAGGGATGCTGGGGACTTCAGCTGGGGCCAGGGGACCCTTTATTGGTGGGGTTACCACTCTCCCAGGATCCAGCCTGGACTGACCAGCCAGGGTGTCATGTTTTGGCCGGGGGAAATAATATAAATAGTTTCCCCAAGCTGTGGCATGGCACTGTTGTCTGTTGAAGTCCATTGCTGGTTTGAAAAATACGGAGGACGTATTGCCCACCATATTTTGGGAACTAGAACCGGGCCAAGAGCCTGGTGCTAGTTATAGAAATACAGGGGACCAAATCAGATTTTGCCCTGTATTTCTTCAACCAGGACCAGCTCTATCAGCCTGGGGCTGGTTATGCTCATGAAGGGGGGGGGGGGGGGGGGGTTTAATTAATTTTTTCATTTTCATTTTTTTTTTCACTGAGAAGCATCACACGGATCTGACTGATCCATTTGATGCTTCAGCCTCATCTGTATTTGGCTGCCCGGTAACTCGGCAACCAAGTACAGTACGAATCACTTCACCATCGGAAAATATTGTATTTCCGGCCGTCCATGGCTGATCCTGATAGTACCTATTTATACACGGGATCGGCCATAACCAGAGTAATTTTCCCCACTTATGTTTTGACACTGCAGGTGATGTAGAATAAGATACATGAAAAAGAAATAAAGCATGTATTGATGTATAGATCAAATAATGATTATCATTAGAATTACAATAGTAGTTTGGTATGGATCTCCTTCTATTGTTAATATTAAAATGTTTCGTCATCAACATTACTGTCACATGCTGTCTGATTCCACACCCGGAATAGAAGAAGAACCAGATCAGGCACTGTAATTATAACATCTTTGTATGAGTCGGCTGTCCACGATCAGTACAAATAAGCAACAGCTGATTATTGTCTGCTGACACTGGAGTGAGGAGCACTGGATCACACATATACTGTACCTGTATGTCTTTGAACCTAGTAATGGTGGTGTTGGGTCATACTTGCCTACTTGGCCCTCTCCATGAGGGAGAAAATGCTCTGTTCCTGGACTTCCCTGGTAATGTATGATTGCCATCACCTGTGGGGAGCTAGTTATTGTAATTGTTAAGAAAGGTATTTCACCACAGGTGAGGGAAATACATTACCAGGGAAGTCCAGGCACAGATAATTTTCTCCCTCATGGAGAGGGTCAGGTAGGCAAGTATGTGTTGGGTGTGTGCTTGGTGTGTTTATGTGTGTGTGTGTGTGTGTGTGTGTGTATATATATATATATATATATATATATATATATATATATATATATATATATATATATATATATGAGGGTGTGATGTGTTAATGATACACTCCTGTGTAAACTGCATGTACAAACTTTCTGTTCTCCTTGCTTTACATTTTACCTGATTAGACGTCACTCTATGTGTTCATTTATTACTCATTTTTGGGCTTTCTGTAAATAGATAATTACAATGCGGTAAATTTACTAAAGCATCTAAAAAAAGCTAATGTTCCTCATAGCAACCCCAAATAATTAAAAACATTACCCTGCTGTTTCCACCAGCAACAAGGTACGGTAGATACGGATGCTTAATCAGCTGCTGCAGTCATGTCACTATGTCTTATTCTGTTTGCTAAAGTGACAGAAATGTGTTGTATTTACAGCCAATAAGAAGCAATGCTGTGGTTTAGCGCAATTACCTTCATTCTGCTGAGTCTGTCTGGCCTATGTTATTCAGACAATCCGGGGATGAAGATCCGGATCACAGGAAATGCCATTGATAAAAGTGAGTACTGACTAGCTGATATATTGTGTGCAGATGTCGCAATAAGATATAGATACCCTAGGACAAAGTTTGAAAAGGTTTTGCTGGCAATGACTAGTGTATTTCATTGGATATTATTTTTAGTGCCTAAAGATTATGTTCCGCCCCGGCCCTGCCTCCTGATGATGTTACCCGCTCGGCTTTATGCTGGGTCAAGCCGCTAGTGTGAAAGCGCTTGCAAGCCGGTTCACAAGGCGGTTACGAACTGGCTTCCTAGTGTGAAAGGGGTATAATTTTTTTTGTGTAGGCCAATCTGTGTTTTTTTCCCCGTGGGAGCCAATGTGTGTGTCTGTCTGTATGTATTTGTGTGGGGGTGCCATGGCTCTATGCTATGCCCCTGTTTACAGATATATCATTTACATTTACATGCAAAAATAGGTAATAACATTATATGAAAAATTAGGAACACAAAAAATATAAATGTAATTATGACTAACTTATGTATGCGAAAACTGCAATTACATATATGCTAAAGATTTGCTGCAAAAGTTTGTATGGTACTCGCATAATAGGCAAATTAAGGGAGGGGTGTTCCAGTTGCCCAGAAACCACCGCTACATACAGTATAAAGAGAGTAATGAAGCTGCTGCAAAATGCCCAGTGGCAGCAGATTTTTCTACCAAGCCTGCTATGGGTGTGTCTGCTTTGAATGCTCAATCATCATCCCAGAGAGAGCATCTGGTGGCTTATTGTGATCAGCATATGCCTGATGTACTGTAATACATAACCTGCACTTTATTTGGGACAGACTATAGCTTGTTACATGTTGATTATGCATCATTCATGTGCTGGTGATAGGGTTGCCACCTCACTCTTTATTGATCCCCTCCCCCTTGTCCTAATGCGCAAGCCGAAGGCGTGCGTGTTCCCGGGAAAGGGAGTGTGGCCTCATAAAGTGGGCATGGTCTATTAAAAGTGGGCGTGATGCCTAGTAGAAAATCAGACCCCTAAATACATTTTTGCACATTTACATACACACACACACACACACACATATATATATATATATATATATACACACACACATACACACACATTGTATATATATATATATATATATATATATATATATATATATATATGTGTGTGTGTGTGTGTGTGTGTGTATGTATATATATATATATATATATACACACACACACATATATATATATATATATATATATATATATATACAATGTCGGTGGTAGCTGGCACTCGTTCCTGAAGCAGCAATGGCCCGGTGCCTTCAAAGAGAGAGCTGCGGAGTGTGTGATTGTCGTTTGTTCATCTAAGTCCCGAGTGCCGCATATATCTTCCCGTATATATATATATATATATATATATATATATATATATATATATATATATATATACGTATCTATACATATATATACATATACATATATATCGTACAATATCTCTGGAATTTGCACTATACTAGATTGGTCGCTTGATAACACTGTATCCCCTACTAGAGAGATCCCAATACCAATATCCAAAACAATAGTGTTGTATAGCGCCCATATGCAATTTGCTGGGTAATTCCTGTCTCTCCTTCAATTCATAATACCATAATCAACATAAACGTTATTTTTTTAATATATAATATAAAACATGTATTTAAAACATTTAAAACAAATCAAACTTTTTCTTAAAATTGGATCTTGTATCAAAGGTGTATTCCTTAGATTAACGGATACCTGACGCGTTTCGTCTCTTTATGAGACTTCATCAGGGATGAACAGTTTTTTAAAAACAGATCTTTAAGGATCTTTTCGATCCAAAAACACTTTTATCTGATTTCAATAGATTTCAATACCGACTGGTCCAAGTATAGGCCTAAGCCTTTTACTGTAATTGGTACTTGAGGGCTACCTATATTTATTTTCCCTCTGGTCCTGTAGGTACCATTAGTGGATAAACTGTAATCACGTCTCCTTATGGTATTTTAATTTTAAGTTGTAATTACACCAAAAAACTTTGGGGATGGGCTCCAAAATGAATATATGGTCCCTTTGTAAACAAAGGAATGAAGATTCGATCCAATATATGACCTTACTGGCTCCTGTATGTGTGTGCTCTCTGGGAAGCTACCCAGGGGGCCACAATTCTAAGGGCCTTTGAGCAGAGGTAAGCTGATGTCTGTGTAGCTTCTTGGGAGGCAGGTAGAAATGCTATTTAGGTTTTTTGATTGTTAATTACATACAATCAGTGCAAGTAGGCAGCATACTCTACCTACCTCCAAGTCTGCAGCCAGAAAGTAAATAACTGTCAGCATGCTGATTGATGCTGGAGTGCTCACAGATATACTGTACACTTTATGGAATCAGGTGTAGAGACAGCTCAGGACTTGAGAAGGGATAGCTCCTGCAGTGGTTTGGGAGTGCAGGGACCCTTCCATGCAGGGCCGGCTCCAGGGCAGCACATGTAAGATTGTATATGTGGTGCCGGCCACTAGGAAATCAGATCTCATGAACCAGCAGCAGCAATTATCAACCGTTTAAGTGCCAAGTGAATTTGTCAAAATAGGTGTAAAATTTGCCAAGCAAACATTTTTAGTCCTCATAATGACCTGTAATGTTTACCTTATATAAGAAATATATACTTATTTACACATCATTTTGTATTTGATTTTGTATAACAAATGTGACACTTGCATTTTTATGGGATATTTTGAACATCTCTCACAGAGATGTTTGCACTCAAAGGGTTAATTGGCTGCAGGAGTGTGAGCTCCGATTGGCTCATGAACCAGCACCATATTCTGAATGGCTCAGTGCACCCATTTTTTTTTCAATACTCCACCCTCAGGAGTCTTCCAATGAAGGCACAGCACTGCCAATATCTTAGAAAAAATGTCTGCCATGCCATTTTTCTGGAGGTCTGCACATACGCTGTAGAGTCTGAGGGGGAAATTTACTAACATGGGAGTTCTATTTCAAATGGGATGTTGCTATGAAACCAATCAGAATCTGCTTCTTATTTATCACACCTTCTAGAGATAATTAGAGATGTGCACCGGCCACTTTTCGGGTTTTGTGTTTTGGGTTCTGATTACATTGAGGTTTTGGGTTCTAATGGGTTTTGCCAAAACACCTCCTAAGTGTTTTGTGTTTGGATTTCTTGGGTTTTGGGTTCTGATTTTTTTGTTAAAAAAGCATAAAAACTGCTAAAATCGCAGAATTTTTTATTTTTTTTTGCTCCTACGCTATATTAACCTCAATAACATTAATTTCCACTCATTTACAGTCTATTCTGAACAGCTCACACCTTACAATATTGTTTTTAGGGCAAAAGGTTGCACCGAGGTAGCTGGATAACTATGATAAGCCACACAAGTGTGCGGCACAAACACTAGACTGATATGGCACACTTAGCATACCCTCTAGGCTGATACTGCACACCTAGAATTACCCCTGGACTGATATGGCACAGGTAGCATCACCCCTGGACTGATACGGCACATTTAGCATCACCCCTGGACTGATATGGCACACTTAGCATCCCCCCTAGTCTGATACGGCACACCTAGCATCACCCCTGGACTGATATGGCACAGGTAGCATCACTCCTGGACTGATACGGCACATTTAGCATCACCCCTGGACTGATATGGCACACTTAGCATCCCCCCATGTCTAATACGGCACACCTAGCATCACCCCTGGACTGATATGGCATGCTTAGCATCACCCCTGGACTAATACAGCACACTTGGCAGCACCCCATGAATTATACGGCAGACTTGGCTTACCCCAGGAATTATACGGCACAGATGGTGGCACCCCTGACCTGATACAGCACACATGGAATTATACGGCACAGATGGCGGCACCCCTGGACTGTTACGGCAAACATGGCGGCAGGCATGGAATTATACGGCAGACAAATTCCTGCAGTAAAAATAAAAATGTGTATTCTTTTAATTATAAAAAAGAGCAGCACACCTTACTTAGCAACACCCCATGAATTATACAGAACTCTTGGCTCACCCCTGGACTACAGCGCATTTAACAGCCCTTGCAGTAAAAAAAAAAAAAAAACACCTTCATTTTATTTTCATTAAAAAAAAGGGCAGCTCCCCTGGTCTGATATGGGACACATGGGGCACCCCTGGAATTATACGGCACACATGCGGGCACCCCAGGACTGATACAGGACACATGGGGGCACCCCTGGACAAATACAGCACACATGTGGGCACCCCTGGATGGATACAGCACACATGTGGGCACCCCTGGACTGATAGTACTGGTAGCCAGTGGAAACAGCAGATTGGAATTATATACTGCAATAAATACTGGTAGCCAGTGGCAACAGACTGGAATTATATACTGCGATAAATACTGGTAGCCAGTGGAAACAGCAGACTGGATTTTTATATACTGTGATAAATAATACTGGTAGCCAGCGGCAACAGCAGACTGGAATTATATACTGCGATAAATACTGGTAGCCAGTGGAAACAGCAGACTGGATTTATATACTGTGATAAATAATACTGGTAGCCAGCGGCAACAGCAGACTGGAATTATATTCTGCGATAAATAAAATACTGGTAGCCAGTGGCAACAGCAAACTGGAATTATATACTGTGATAGGTACTGATAGCCAGGGGCAACAGCACACTGGAATTCTATACTGCAATAGGTACTGGTAGGCACTAGCCAGTGGCATCAGCAGAGAGCAGACTGCAGCAGACACTAGGCAGTGCAGGGCAGGCAGTGGCACTAGCAGCACCAGTGGACTATCACACTGTGACTGACTATACACGAGCAGACTCAGCAGAGGCAGGCCCCAGCACAAAGAAGAGACAGAACACAGCACCAGTCATCCTTGCAATGGTGATGTCTTGATCACTGAGCAGACACAGTACACAGCAGCACAGGCCCCAGCAGAGACCACACTCAGCAGCAGCACACCCTTCCCTACCCTTCTCCGAGATTGGAGTGAAGATGGCGGCGCAAGGTTGCGGAATTTAAGGGTTCCGTGATCTTGCGAGAATCCGACGCCGGGCGATGACGTTTTGCCCGTGCGCCCGGATTCGAGTAAGGCGGGAAGCGCCGAGCGCTGCTCGTATCCGGGCCCGGATTGATGACGTCCGTGCTGGCTCGGATCTGAGGAATCCGAGCCCGCACATCTCTAGAGATAATAGGTAGTATTTGATTTGTTTTTCCTTAGCAACATCTCATGTGAAATAAAATTACCATCTTAGTAAATTTCCCCTAAATGTGGCCGGGAGATAGAAGGGGGCCTGGACGGAGGAGGGTGCACACAGGCCTCCTCTACTCTTAAAGCACTCCTGCATGGGTGGGGACACCAAATCAGTATGAACTGTATGTAGGGGCAGACTGGGGCATCGACTGGATTTAGCTATACCATTATATCGCCAAACAACACCTTTGACACTTGTTGTTACAGTATTTATGACATAGAGAGAGCTGAGGATCACCCTGCAAAAATACCCCTAAAACTGATACTCTGGACAAAAGTTTGTGACCCCAGATTGTTAATTCTCTTTTACAGGTGTGAAATATTTAATGAACAACATAATTTCACAGAGCCAAGACTATCAACTGCCTGATGTGATTGGAAGTACAACTGTAGATGATGATGAAATGAAATATGCATTTAAAAAGTGAGTAGACAGAGCCGTGGTGAACATGTTTTAACCCCTTGTGTGATATGGATGAAAATATTCTGGGCTCAGCTGCGCTGCCGCAGCGGGCTGTCCCGGAAACTTTCCGGGCATACCACTAATATGCAGTAGGTGCGTGACAGTGGTGTCCATGTGTGCACCACAGGTGCACCACCTCTAGAGTCCCACCACCTCCACTCCGGCGATCTTACGCCGGAGATCCCCTGACCTCTGCCGCTCTGAATCAGAGAGGTATGCTAATTGCCAATGCAGATGCAAATTTGTACCCAGTGTCTGCATAAAAATATGCACCCATTGGATTCATATAGGCAAACCGCAACCTTCCGAATAACTATGGTCATGCAGCATACATTCTGGAAGTAAGACATCATTGCCACTGTAGAAGAAAAATGCAACCAGCGCTGGCTATGTTTCTCAAATAATTTTGAAAATATGATGGTCTCTTTCAATTAAACAAATTTATTTAGACAATATAAAAATCATATAAAAAGAGTTGATGATTCTCATGGATTAAGAAATATAATGTTAAAATGATAATATACCCTTAAGACACATTGGATAATACTCCTATATCCAGGATATATAGCAGTGTGGTGTCTCTATTTAGTGCAGCAGATAATATTACCAGTTGGCTGATTCTGCAGATAGTGTCTGATAATTGGTCCGGTATATCCGGGTTGTTTGGTAAATGAATGCCGCTGGTCAGTCCATGATAGGAATAATGCTGATTGAAGACCATGTAGAGCAGGGGTGGGGAACCTCAGGCCCTGGGGCCGTATGCGGCCCCCGTAGCCGGTGTGAGTGGCCCTCCCACCCGTTGCCAGGAGTCAAGTACAGGGGAATTCTCGCAAGAAGTAGGTAGTTCTTGCGAGATTCCTCCTAATTAACAGCAGCCGGAGACTGTCAGTCCTATTCAGTGGCAGCCGCCAGAGCGTCAAATGGCTGCAGCAGGACAATTTGTAAGAGAAATTTTTACATATGGCCCCCGAAGGATTTTTTCCCCATACAAACGGCCCTTTGCACAAAAAAGGTTCCTCACCCCTGATGTAGAGAAAAGTCCCATAGAAACTGCTGTTAAATTTGTAATCCTCAGGAGTAAGCAAGTGTCACGGGAATTCTAATATGCTCAGGGTCAAATAATATGGCTCACCGCGTTTCCCTGGGAAAGGTCTCCGAGCTTCCCCAGGAGCAGAATGAGAAATGTGTCCATGAGTGTCCATATATATACCTAATCCTTAATTAGGAAAAGTGCTGCAGCTGTGTAGCTGCTTAATAAACAAAGAAAACCATCAAGAATAAACAAAAATTAAACATTCCATTTATATATTATATATATGTCACAATGGTCTGTATGTATCTAATGCTGCTTTCCCACTGCAGACCCGTTTTAAGTTACAGGTAATCTTAAACGGTATTTAGCATTCCCACTGCAGCAGATTACAGTTTAAAATGCCATTTAAGTACCATTCCCATTGCAGGTAAAACGTTTTAGCTCTTCAAAACGTTTTCACAGCACAAATGAGTGCCTGTGACTTTAATGGGCTTTTCAGGGTTAAAAAGGTGCACACCCACAGTTGTTTTCACATAATAAAAGGAGGGGCCAGTGGTGCGTACAAATCCTGCAGCCGTCAACATTTGTGCTATGTGTCGGCTCAATTTAACCCATGGTGGACAGTAATATATACATTGCTGGCCAGTGCCAGCTATGTATATATTACTGCCTAATAACTAAATCATTGGTGCCCAGTGGTGCCTGTAATAAATAGATTGCTGGCATGTGCCAGCAATCTATATATTACTGGCTTATGATTGTCATTGGTGCCCAGTGGTTCCAGAAATATATAGATTGCTGGCATGTGCCAGCAATCTAATATATTACTGGCTTAGGATTGTCATTGGTGCCCAGTGGTTCCAGAAATATATAGATTGCTGGCATGTGCCAGCAATCTATATATTACTGGCTTACAAAATAAAACATTGGTGGCCAGTGCTGCTCCGTGTGGAGCAGGACGGAGGGAGGCGGGGCATGTGGCCGGACCCGGGAGGACAAGAAAAAGAGGACCGGACCAGCGTCGCTAACGGCATCCAGCCGCAGCAGCAGCCAGCCGGACACAGCGGGGCAGCGTGGACAAGTGAGTATAACAGGAGGGGGGGGGGTGGCAGCGGGGCGTACCGCCGGGCTGAAAGTGGTTAATCTTTCAGCCCGGCAGCGTACACACACGGAGATGATGGCTGAAAAAATCAGCCATCATCTCTACCGTTTAAGATGCATTCCCATTGCCTCTTAAACGGTAGATTACCGTGTAAAACTCTGCTTTGGAAACGGGTTGAAATACCGTTTAACTTTAAATGGTATTTCAACTCTGGCGCTTTCCCACTGCAGCCTTAAACGGTATTTTGCCCTCAAAAATCGGCAATATACCGTTTTAGGCTGCAGTGGGAAAGGGGCATTAGATACATACAGACCATTAGATACATTCGACCTCGTGACCATATCCTGAACAAATATCTATTAAAACCTTTGTAATAAAACATCAGTAGAAAGTCAAGCGAATACGGAACATCATATTTACTTGAGCTCTTTATCGGTGTGTTTAATTTTTCAGCATACGGATCGTAAGTTTATATTGTCCAACTATCACTACAAAATGGGAGTCTGGAACGGGACTGCACATATCAATGAAGGATGGTAGAGCTACAGTCAATAGTACCTGGAACATAGACAGCTGGCTGTTGTAAGTAGGAATTTCTGATGATTGCATTAATATTATTTATTGACTGAAGACAAAATGAAAACTGAGATATTTATATTTTAATTTCAGAAAGGACACTGGAGCAAGTGTGTTGACTTTAAGTGATATATCTGTCTCCATGGTCCTGGGATTTAATCAAGGTGATCCAGGCATTCCATCTATTTCTCTGCTAGACTGCCGATCTAGTGTTCAAGGAATTGATGTCAAGCTTTTAAGCGACCTAAGGTAACTGTCATGTAATATGGCTATATCAGTTTGCTAGTAAGCCCACTCAAAGCAAATGCTTCATAAACTAGTCTGCTACCTTGTGATTGCCTCTGTGTTTGTGCGTGTGTGAGAGAGAAAGAAATGTAGGGTGACATTTAATAGAATGCGATTTGTGGTTTTTTTGCGATATTTTCGCCACAAAATGGCGTTATCGCATTTTTTCCCACATCGTCCATTTAATAGGGTGCGAAACGGCCCGTTTTTCGCATTTTTCTGGTGATAAATCGCACTTTCTAAAAGTGCGCAAAAAATAGCATTTGTATCGCATCCAGATGTTTTCGCACAGAAAAGTATACAAAACGCATATTTAATGGAATGCGCAAACTGAAATAGCACTTTTGAGGTGTCTATAAATCGCACTTTTTTTAGACCAGGGTCTGATGTGCGAATTGGTCAGTAACATGCACAGATCATTGTGATCTGTGCATGTTTCTGGTGTTAAAATAGAGTTGAAAAAAAACGGCGTAGAGTCCCCCCTCCTGAGCATAACCATCCCCGGGCTCAAAGAGCCGGTCCTGGTTTCATAAAATAATGGGGCAAAACAAATAGGGTTCCCCTGGATTTTATAAAACCAGCACCAGGCTCAAGGGCCGGTCCTGGTTCCCAAAATACGGGGGACAAAATGACTAGGAGTCCCCCGTATTTCTAGAACCAGCACCGGGCCCAACCAGCCAGCAGGGTAATGCCACAGCCGGGGGGAGACTTTTTATGCAAGTTTTCCCCGGGCAAAGCATTCATCCCCCTGAACGGTCAGCATGGGCAGGGGTCCTGGGGGAGTGGGGACCTCCCCAAAGAAGGGGTCCCCCCCTCCAGAACTTACCCGCCCATGCTGAAGCCCGGGGCTGTCCTCGATGCCCCTGGGCGGTGGGCATTGAGCAGATTTTGTGTAAAAAAATAGATGATAAACTATTATCTTATACCGTGGAACAATGAGTCCCAGCAAGCCTCCCCCGCATGCTGGGACTTGGAGAACCACAAGTCCCAGCATGCGGGGCATTAAAGGGCCCGCTGGCACTTGTAGTTCCTCAGTAAAATAAATAGTTAAATAAACACACTGACACCCATTAAAAATAAAACTTTAATACATACAAAGCCCACACATACTAATACTTACCTATCTTGAGCCGGTAGGTTGGTCCCTTGGTCCGGGGTCTGTTGCTCCGAGGTCTGGGGCACCAGGGCTGAAGAGTCCGGGGTCCAGGATCCGAAGAAATCCATAGGGGGACCTGTGGAAGAAAATCCTCCTCACCAAGTTCCTCTGGAGAAGATCTGTCATCTTGATCCGACATAGTCCAGGTCTTCTGTCCCGCGTCAGGTCTTCTGCATCTACTCCCGCTTGTATCCGTGTGACGAACTATACGGAGAGAGACTGATGTTCCATCTTCAGCGTCTCTCCTCTGAATGATTTTAGGCGGCCAATATCGGATCAAGATGACAGATCTGCTCCAGAGGAACTTGGTGAGTAGGATTTTCTTCCATAGGTCCCCCTATGGATTTCTTCGGATCCTGGACCCCGGACTCTTCAGCAACGGACCCCGGACCAAGGGACCAACCTACGGGCTCAAGATAGGTAAGTATCAGTATGTGTGGGCTTTGTATGTATTAAAGTTTTATTTTTAATGGGTGTCAGTGTGTTTATTTAACTATTTATTTTACTGTGGAACTACAAGTGCTAGCGGGCCCTTTAATGCCCCGCATGCTGGGACTTGTGGTTCTTGCTGGGACTCACGGTATAAGATAATAGTTTATCATCTATTTTTTTACACAAAATCAGCTCGATGCCCACCGCCCAGGGGCATGGAGGACAGCCCCGGGCTTCAGCATGGGCAGGTAAGTTCTGGAGGGGGGGACCCCTTCTTTGGGGGGGGGGGGTCCCACTCCCCCAGGACCCCTGCCCATGCTGACCAGTCAGGGGGATGAATGCTTTGGCCGGGGGGACTTGTATAAAAAGTCTTCCCCCGGCTGTGGCATTACCCTGCTGGCTGGTTGTGCCCGGTGCTGGTTCTTGAAATACGGGGGACCCCTAGTCAATTTGTCCCCCGTATTTTGGGAACCAGGACTGGCCCTTGAGCCTGGTGCTGGTTTTATAAAATCCAGGGGAACCCTATTTGTTTTGCCCCGTGATTTTATAAAACCAGGACCGGCTCTTTGAGCCTGGGGCTGGTTATGCTCAGGACGGGGGACCTCACGCTGGTTTTTTTTTAACGAAAAATCACAAGTTTTGAAATGTGCACATTTTCATGACTGAAGATGCGCACATTTCCATTACTTAAAATCGCCACAAATCACAACATATCGCAATTTTTCCCAGCTAATTCACATTTCATTAAATATGCGGATTACAAGGGAAAAATGCGAAAAAAAGTGTGATGTGCGGCGATTTAAAAAATTGCGAAAAACTCTCATTCTATTAAATGTCACCCGAAGTTTCACTCGCTGCCAACAGATGGCAGTGTTTTGGAGACACACAATGAGACACTAGACATATATAGATAATCATTAGTGGATCATTTAGAATAGTTTATCTGGCCAGCATGGAAAATATACGTATCAAGCTGCTACTCCAAGCTTCTGGGGTAAATTAAAGTAGAGAAATTCTGTGTTCTAACATAACCCTATTAGTGTCTCAGGTCAAGGATGGGAATAAAGTAAGAAAGAGCAAGTGCATTTGGTCAAACCCATGCTGCAATGAGAACTTTAGATTAAGGAATCATGGGTGAGATTTAATAGGATGAGAGATTCAGAAAGTGAGAGATTTGGTAAGAAATCTCCAATTTTTTTTAAAGCGACAATCAGGCCCGGCGCCACCACTAGGCAGCTCTAGACATTTGCCTAGGGCACCTGCCACTGGAGGGTGGTAGTCCGGAGCTGGGAACCCCCCTGGATGGCCTCAATGACTCAATAGTCCGGATACCCCTGTAAGGTTGCTCTGAGGCAACCTTACATATGCGTGAACCTTCGCCATCATTTGATGGTCGGCGACCTGTGACTGGATGTAACTGGTAACCACCATTCGCATGCTCTGCATGAGAATTTGCCTTGCGAATGGGTGGCGGCCAGCTGCCATTCCCAAGGTGGGGTTTGGTGAACTTGCAAGGCTGCGAATGCACAGCCTTGCGAATCAACCTGAGTAAGGTACATAGGCCAACTCCCCTTTAGAAGGTGGAGCACAATGTAAAGAGAACCACAGTATTTCCAGCATGGAATTGCCTCACTGAAACACTTTGCACTCTCCAGTTTTCTTAAAGCGGCAATCATTTACACTGCAAAACCAGTTTGATTTTGCAGTGTAAGTGATTGCCGCTTTAAAAGAACCTGGAGATATCTCACCGGCGGAGGGATGCGGTAGAAGCCCATTGGCTTCTATGGGGCATCGCCAGATTTTTCTGGCGATGCCCCCCGCCGCTTTAACCCGGCGGGGGATGCTTACAGCATCCCAAAATGCGGTAAAAACCCAGATAACCGGGTTTTTACCGCATTTCTTGTTTAGAGAATCTCCCCCCAAATCTCTCACTTTCTGAATCTCTTACCCTATAAAATGTCACCCCATATCTTTCACTGATAACTTAGCTCTAAATAGATAAAGAGGAGCAGGGAGGAAATGTTACCTTTAGTAACAAAAGTGTTTTATTGGAAAACATAACTTTATTGAAAACAAAATACAACCTAATAGTAGTAGTACACTATAAACAACCAATATAAATAATGTCAAGTAACAAACATATTTTCTCAGGAGCTAATACTTACTTTCTCTTTTCTTAAGTTATATCTTAAGTTATATCTACGATGATATCAGGAAATTGGTTCAAACAAATATTAATCAACAGGTAAGACCTGAAAGAAAAATGTAGTACTCATGAACAGGAGTGCAGAAGTATTGATGTCCTAATTACAGTATATGTAGTCTGACTTGGGTTCCAACAGAAATGTAGAAAAATTATAAAAAGTACTTATTGTATGAAAACGTAGGATTTTCTCTAAAACTGGAATCTATTATGGGATGTGGTCGACAGTCAATATGGACAGACCATAGGTCAACACATGAAGAATATGAACCTACCTTAGGTCGACATAGTCAAAAGGTGTACATAAGCAATAGGTAGACGTGGAAAAAAAATCAACATGAAAAGGGTCGACATGAGTTTTTAAAAAAAAAAAAAAAAAAAAAATTGGTGTTTTTTCATACTTTACTATCCAAGTGGACGTGGAGTTAGTTTATAATAGTGCGCGCAGCATGGCGAGTTACCGTTTCCGAAGCCGCGAGGGGACGCGGTACACCATTTCTGGCTGAGATACTAAGGGGCAGATTTATTAAGCTTGGAGAAGAGATAAACTGGAGATAAAGCGGAGAAAAGGTAAAAGGAGATAAAGCACCAGCCAATCAGCTGTGTTTGAAAAAGACAGTTGGGAGTTGATTGGCTGGTGCTTTATCTCCTTTTACCTTTTCTCCGCTTTATCTCCAGTTTCTCTCTTCTCCAAGCTTAATAAATCTGCCCCTAAAACCGTTAAAAACTCATGTTGACCTTTTCAATGTCGACCCATTGTTTGTGTCAGCCTTTGGGCCATGTCAATCTTTTTCATGTGTCGATATATGGCCTGTCGACCAATAGTGGTTGACCTATTAACTGTTGAGATTATTACTGTAGACCCTATGACCCATACCCTCTAGAACCTTGATGGCTAACCTTGACATTTGGCCATGCTAAATCTGATGCAGAGCATGCTGGGATGCAGGGGTGCCGAGAGAGGGGGGGAGCAGGTACAATTTACCTGGGCCCGGGCCTGTCAGGGGGGCCCTGGTCTGGACACACAGGTTTTTTTTATTTGGTGGCAAGTACCCCCAACATGACCCATTCCATTAGGTACAAAATGCTCTCTTCCTGGACTTCCCTGACAGTGGTAGTTACAGAGGTTGGACTCCAGCACAGTCCAAAATTCAAAGAGGGGCAGTCACATCAACTGCCAGTGAGTCCAGGACAGTGATGCTTGGGGTGGTAGTATATGTGACCCCCCCTTTTTAATATTAGACTGTGCTGCAGGCTCACATCTGTAAGGGAAGTCCAGGAACAGAGCATTTTGTACCTAATGAAATGGGCCATGTTGGAGGGTATGTGTAAATCCTTTGCAAAGAGCATGTAACCCCTGGCAGAGCATGTTAACCCCTGGCAGAGCATGTAAATCAGGACAGACAGGTTAATCCCTGCACAGAATATTAACCCCTGGCAGAGCATGTTAACCCCTGGTAGAGCATGTTAACTTCTTAATATGCAATGAGCATTACGGTGTGTGGCATAACGTGTAATGAGAATTATGGCATGTGGTATAATATGTAATGGGTGTGTGACATGTGTAATAGACATTACAGTGTAAATTTTTGTACGTGTATCCACCGTGGAAGCAGTGGCGTAACACCGGGTCCGCAGAGTGTGCGGGGATCTCCGTCCGTGGGGGCCCCAGGAAGTTGTTGTACCAGGGCCCAGGATTTCTCTTGGCGGCCCTGCTGGGATGTGTAGTTCAAAAACAGCTGGAGTGCCAAGGTTAGCCATCAAGGCTCTAGAATTAATGAGAATTTAGGGGTTTGGGATTTTAATAAAATGTTTTCATTCAATATTTATAATCCTTCAAATTTCTATACAATACTGAGCATTGCAATTTTTATTATAGAAGGAATTATTGTAGTAAGTGGATAATACTGTATGTATCTCTGCGTATAAGGTAAACCAATGTTTACTTGTTTTAGTTAGATCTGCCTGTCTATCTCTCGGTCTACAGGTATTTGTGTATGTCTATCTATGGAGAGATGGAGCATATTTAACCCTTTGAGTGCCAAGTTAATTTGTCAAACTAGATCTGAAAATTGCCAAGCAAACATTTTTATTCATCATAATGACCTGTAAAGTTTACCTTATATAGGAAATATATTCCTTTTTTTACACTAACAATTATTTGAATTTATATAATAATGTGGGTGATGCTAGCATTTTTAGCTGATATTTTGCACATCTCTCACAGATCTTGGCACTCAAAGGGTTAAGCTAGACAGTGATCTAGCGATTTCTTAAGTGCAGTACTGTGAGTGCATATCATACATTCCAACAGCCTTTTAAAGAAAAGTGGTTTGCCTAGTGGTGAAATTTATGTTGGGGAGTATGAGATTGAGGGTGGCATACAGCGCATGAAGGCATATGTAACGTAGTTGTATGTAACAGGCTTTGCTTCTGTGGAATGCGAGCAAGGCTAAATGTAATCACATGCAATTCTTCAGGCTACCTAGATGGCGCTGTAGCACAATGTACTAACAGTTCTAGCGGGTGCCGGACAGTTGTCGGGATCCCGTCATTACCCCGATGTTGGGATCCCGACAGTCAAAACCCAGACACTCTGGGTCCTGGCGACCACCGGTTTTCTCCCTTGTGGGGGTCCACGACCCCCAAAGAGGGAGAATAGAATAGGTGGCGAGCGTAGCAAGCCACTGTCCCCGCAGCGTGGCGAGCGCAGCGTTGCGCTCACCCCGAGTCCGGCCAGTCGGGATAATGACTGTCGGGATCCCGACTGTCGGGACCAAATACCACACAGAATCACAAGTGAAATAATTAACTTCACCTGTGGACCTTATGAAATGTGTCTGTGAGTAATTAGTACACCTGTGCACCTGCTGGGTTACCAGCAAAACATGCACTGTGTGGGTTAATGAGGAACGAGTTCCCTGACCACTGATCTATACTGAACCAAAACCTGGTAAGGATCTCTGGGGCAGATGTATCATAGCGGCGCGATAAGCGCCGCTATGATACTTCCTGCTTCGCCTCAATAGCAAGGCGAAGCAGGAAGGGACATCAACAAGATGTATTAACATCTTGTCTGCCGAAGCGGGGGAGCGTTAACTCCCCCCTCCGGCGATGTCCCTTTCTGGAGATAGCGCATCAGTTAATACTGATGTGCTATCTCCTGTCCCCCGGCCGGCCGCACTGGGCATGCACGGGATCTCGCTGTTCACGCGAGATCCCCAGCGCAGCCCAGACCTAACAGCAGGGACAGCGCTGTCCCTGCTGTTTAGATAGGGTTCGCCAGCCTGATGCTGGCGAAGCCAAAGCAGGCTTCGTGCGGAACGGTCAGCGATGCTGACCGTTCATACATTCGGCCTGCTATCATTTTAATAGCAGCGCCGATATGGACAAGGGAGCATAGCGCTCCTGTCCATTACCGCATCCCGGCTCTATCATACATGGGGGAGAAGCAGTATCAGTGCACATAACGTGCGCTGATACCCTTCTCCCCCATAACGACAGATAATACATCTGCCCCTCTGAGAGAGATCTGATCTGAAATGAGTGCCAGTTTGGATCTTCCCATAATGTAGTTTAGATTTCGGATCTGAGAAGCTAGCAATATTTTCCCTTCAGATGGCTACTGCAGGTATTAGTATGTATTCACTAATTCTGGCCAATATCCAACAATAACTATAGAGTTACTGGTTGCTTATTATGTACCAATGTTTTTGATACGTATATTGTATATGTACCCCAGTATTATCTCAGGCAGCCCTAATGGTTGTGTTATTTTATTAATAATTCAGCTCATCGAATAAAATGTATACTACTAACATTTAAAAATGGGAGTGTGTGGTAAACATTTTTATGTATATAGCAGTATGGGATATATAGTAAACGTGTATGGCCTAAGGTAATTTGCTATAAGAAGAAATCTTGTCTTTGTTACAGATATGTGCAGCACTGAGAGATAATGTGAAACAATGGGATGAGTCCTTGAGTCATTTAGATTGTGAGTAATTCAACATATAACAGAACTAACATTGGTGCAGCAGGTGAATAGCATAGGGCCCCCTGAGGACTAACATGGGCTAATGCTGCTTAAACCTGCAATGAGTATTTCCATGGCTCTCCCACAGACCATTTTGAGCAATGTTTAATGAATGGCACTGTGCAGGGAGCAGTGTGGGCGCATTGCTGCAAGTGAGGGGGTACGGGGTGGTACGGCGTACCACTAAAACATAGTGTGCCGGTACCCCGTACCGCCATACCGAATTACCCCCCCCCCAGAACATTCTGTATGTGCGCATATGTAAGTGGTGGGGGGGGGGCGTGGCCTGTACAGGTCCGCCGCCCCTCTCCACAGCAGATTCCCTGTGGAGGGGAGGGGCAGGGAGCGCATCGCACGTCTCTCCTTCTTCTCCCTCCCCTCCCTCAGCAGCAGCAGCGGTGGTGGCGGTGGGACTCGGGAGGCAGTGGCGGGAGGCAGCGGCTGGAGCTGGACTCGGGAGAGACTAGGCTGCAGAGCAGCAGGAGACAACTTGAGCCGCCCAGGCCAGCCAGCACTGCACGGTGAGTTGTGCTGTGCTGCCGCTGGCACTGTGGGGGCATATCTGGTACTGTGGGGAGCATATCTGGCACTGTGGGGGGCATACTGTACCTGGTACTGTGCGGGGCATACCTAGCACTGTGGGGGCATACCTAGCACTGTGGAGGGCATACCTGGCACTGGGGGCATATCTGGCACTGGGGCCATATCTGGCACTGTGGGGGCATATCTGGTACTGTCTGGCACTGTGGGGGCATATGTGTGGCACTGTATGGGCATATCTGGCACTGGGGGCATATCTGGCACTGGGGGCATACCTGGCCCTGTGGGGGCATATCTGGCACTGTGTGGCATATCTGGTACTGTCTGGCACTGTGGGTGCATATGGCTGGCACTGAGGGCATATCTGGAACTGCGGGGGAATATCTGGTACTGTCTGGCACTGTGGGGGCATATGGCTGGCACTGTGGGGGCATATCTGGCACTGCGGGGGCATATCTGGCACTGTGGGAGGCATATCTGGCACTGTGGGGGCATACCTAGCACTGTGCGGGCATATCTGGCACTGGGGGCATATCTGGTACCGTCTGGCACTGTGGAGGCATATGTGTGGCACTGTGGGGGGCATACCTAGCACTGTGGGGGGCATACCTGGCACTGGGGGCATATATTTCACTGTGGGGGCATAGCTGGTACTGTCTGGCACTGGGGGCATATGCGTGGCACTGTGTGGGCATATCTGGCACTGGGGGCATGTCTGGCACCAGGGGTATATCTGGCACTGTGTGGGCATATGTGTGGCACTGTGGGGGGCATACCTGGCACTGTGGGGGACATACCTGGCACTCTGGGGGCATATCTGGCACTGGGGGCATATCTGGCACTGTGGTGGCAAATCTGGTACTGTCTGGGACTGTGAGGGCATATGGCTGGCACTGGGGGCATAACTGGCACTGGGGGCATGTCTGGCACTGTGGGGGCATATCTGGTACTGCCTGGCACTGTGGGGGCATATGGCTGGCACTGGGGGCATATCTGGCCCTGTGGGGGCATATCTGGCACTGGGGGGGGGCATATCTGGCACTGTGGGGGCATATTTGGCACTGGGGGCATATCTGGCACTGTGGGGGCATATGGCTGGCACTGTGGGGGCATATCTGGCACTGTGGGGGCATACCTAGCACTGTGGGGCATATCTGGCACTGTGGGGGCATATCTGGCACTGGGGGCATATCTGGCACTGTGGGGGCATATCTGGTACTGTCTGGCACTGTGGGGGGGCATATGGCTGGCACTGTGGGGGGCATATCTGGCACTGTGAGGGCATATCTGGCACTGTGGGGGCATATCTGATACTGTCTGGCACTGTGGAGGGCATATGGCTGGCACTGTGGGGGGCATATCTGTCACTGTGGGGGGGCATACCTAGCACTGTGGGGGCATATCTGGCACTGGGGGTATATCTGGCACTGGGGGCATATCTGGTGCTGTGGGGGGCATATGGCTGGCACTGGGGGCTTATGTGTGGCACTGTGTGGGCATATCTGGCACTGGGGGCATATCTGGCACCTGGGGTATATCTGGCACTGTGTGGGCATATGTGTGGCACTGTGGGGGGGGGGCATACCTGGCACTGTGGGGGACATACCTGGCACTGTGGGGGCATATCTGGCACTGGGGGCATATCTGGCACTGTGGTGGCAAATCTGGTATTGTCTGGGACTGTGAGGGCATATGGCTGGCACTGGGGGCATGTCTGGCACTGTGGGGGCATATCTGGTACTGTCTGGCACTGTGGAGGGCATATGGCTGGCACTGTGGGGGGCATATCTGTCACTGTGGGGGGCATACCTAGCACTGTGGGGGCATATCTGGCACTGGGGGTATATCTGGCACTGGGGGCATATCTGGTACTGTGGGGGCGGTACTTGTGTATTATCACGGCGCCCCCGAATTCCATCGCAGGGCATTGTAGGACCAAAAATTGCATTGCATCGCATGCGATATGATCGCATGCGAACTGATGCGATGCGATTGTACCCGATTTTTAATTGTACAGGCACCCAGATGCCTGATTCCTATGTTAAATGCCCCCCCAGACCCAATTTTAGATTGTACACCCACCCTGATGGGTAATGACTATGTTAAATGCCCCCCCCCCATTGTTAACGCCACCCCACTATCAACGCCAACCCGAAGCATGGCAAGCGGCTGCAGTACGCGTCCTCCGACCTTTTCATATCCCCACTATCCACGTCGGTGTGGAGTTGATTTTATATAGTGTGGCGAACGCAGCGAGCCACCGAGCCCAAAGTGTGGCGAGCGTACGCGTAATACTTGTGAAGTAATGCGCATCCCCTCGCGGGGGCTCGCTGGGGGGTCTCCGTCACCTCCCGGCGGCTGCCAGCGTCCCCCTGCATCTCCTCCTCCCCCCTGAAGCCGGATGTCCAGCCGGCTGTGACACCAGGGGGAGGAGGAGATCAAAGGAGGATGGGAGGGTGGGGGGGGGCGCGCGGGGGGTCGGGCGGCGAAAGAATTTTTGCATCTGTAGGTGCCACACCTTTCACAACCAAAGAACACCCACTACCTTTTTAAAAAACTTTTCCTTTTGTTTGTCTGAAACAAAAACCATGACTACATGGAGACAGTCCACTGAGTAGTAGAAAACTTGCCACCCTTTGACTGACATAGGCAGTCTGTATACCTTGGAATCAGACCCTAATTCTTTTGAATCCCACACAATATAGACATTCTTATTGAATTAATGTTTCATGCTGTTATGTATTCATAAGCATTACTAGTCTTAAGGCCCGTCAGTGATATGCCCAGAAATATCTCAGGCTGAGCTGTGCTGCAGTAGCGGGCTCTCCCGAGAAATTTCCGTGCATGCCACTGTAAAGAAAGGGTGCGCTAGTGGTGCCTCCAGTGGTGACCCGCTGGTGCACCACCATCCCCCATTACTGATCCTGCCCCCCCGTTGCCGAGCCACTCTTTCACCACCCCCATTGCTGATCCTCTCTGTTGCCGCTCAGGGAGGATCAGGGCTACTCGGGGAGGATCAGGGTTGCTCAGGAAAGGTTATACAGAAATGCCCATATAACTGACTGTTCCCAAGCCCCCCAAGCAGCCCCAAACTTCTCTAAGCGGCCGCAAACAGCGGAAGCTGGCAGCAGCAGCCCCTGCTCCCCAGGGGAGCAGGGGCTGCTGCAGAAGGTAGCGGCTACCCCTACTGTGGTGAGTATTTCTGGGGCAGGACAAACCTGCCCTGGTAGGTTTATCCTGCCCCAGGAAAACCCACCACTCAAGGGTTTAAGGGTTCACTTAAGGGTGTCTGTTTATTGTGTTGTATTAAGTGCCATTGAGGGGGGGATACTTTTTACCCAGGACCGGGTCCTGCATCCCCTCCCCTGCTGCAGAGGAGAGAGAGAGAGGCGATCACAGTAGCATGGCCTTTCTTATATAGATAATAATAAGAATACGAAGATAAAAATAATACTCAAAGAAAATATTAGCTAAATTACACTAGCCAACAAAAAACAACTTTTTATTTGCTTCTTTTACAAAAATAGTCTTTTTTCTTACTAAATCTGGGTCAGGAAAACCGAATATCACCTTAGAATTTGTTTATTAGCTCTAGTTTTTTAAATACACTACTTGTGATACATGTACTTATGTAGTAAAAACCAATATTATATTAATATGATATCTGTACACAACAGAAGTAGCAATTGTTTTAATTCAATCTATGTACAGGTAAATTAGCAGAAAATAAGATAACAAGCCTTACTATTTCATATGACGACCTATTTATGAGTGCGCCTTCGTTTTGCTTGTCGTTTGTACTCTTGTCCTGGAGCATCTCTTGTCACCGTCCAACAGTAGTCTGCAAGCATGGAAACATCCCATTTACCCAGATATCTTCGTTCCATGGTTGAAATATCTTGGTGGAATCTCTCACCATGCTCATCACTTACTGCACCACAATTCAGAGGAAAGAAGTCCAGATGAGAATCGAGAAAATGAATTTTGAGTGACATATATGACTAACATATATATTGAGTAACAAAATATGTCTGATAATAACTCAGGATACTTGTACTAAGGATTGCCCACCTACAATTTATTTAAATAAAAAAAATCCCTAGCATTTTTCGAAAAATCCCTCAAATGCTCTAGCATTTAATGAAATATGGTTATATATCTCAGAACGGATTCAGTATGAAATCCCGGCGGCCGGGATCCCGGCGTTCAAAATTCCGACCGCCGAAATCTCGACAAGGGGGGGACGTGGATCGCCCCCCCCCCCCCTGCGGGCTCGCTGCGCTCGCCACGCGGCAGGCCTGGTGCCTCGCTGCGCTCGGCACGCTAATTTATTCTCCCTCCAGGGGTGTCATGGACACCCACGGAGGGAGAAAGTGTCGGGATTTCGGCGGTCGGGATTCCAGCGTCGGGATTCTGAACGCCGGGATTTAAACTGCATCCCCTCAGAACATAGAGCTAACTAAGCATTTTAAATGCCATATTCGTATTTCCCATGCTCAAATAAACTAGAAATTACTATTTTTGTTTCGGAAGCATTTTTACTGTTGGCTAGTGTTATTTACAGTAATTCCATTTATTTATTTATTTTGCAGTGAATTTGTCAATTAATAATCTCATCAACATGGACCTATCTCTTGTGGGCAAACCTGATATTACAGAACAGTATGCAGACATAGGTTTAAAGGTAAGAGTTTTGACTTTCAGTCCAAGACAGTAAAAGTGGCTGGTACTTCATCTGTCTCTACCATGTTTGTATCTCCCATGGCTGCTACATGCAGGAGTCAGGGTTGAATATAAATACAAGTGGACTAAACAATCTTTCCCAAATCTAACCCTAACCACCCCAGTGCCTAACCCTAACCTCCATTCACACAGCCTAATCCATAGCCTCACCCCATGCCTAACCCCTTAACTCCCATTCGGCAGCCTAACAATAACCTTCCCTCTAGCAGCCTAACCATAACCTTCCCTCTTTCAGCCTAACACTATCCTCCCCCAGTGCTTCATTCTAATCTCCCCTGATGCATCGGATCCCACTCCCACAGCCTATCCCTAGCTTCCGCCTAGTACCTAATCCTAACCTCTCCCAATATGCCAAATCCCACTATAGTAGCAACACTTGGCATGCCCTTCCCTCAGTACCTAACCCTAACTTCCCCTGTTTCTCTTCACCTCCCGGTGTACTGAATGTTGTTATCAGTATGATCTCATCAAGTGCAATATGTTCTATATTGTCTTGTGGTTTATATGTTCCAACATGTTTGCACATGCTCAGGGCAGAAAAAGAAATAATACTGAAATGATCTCTTCCATGCAGGGTCTTTTCTACTCACGTAATATGACCACACCTGATTTTTCCCCCACACCCATGTTGCTTTCTGTCCAAAGCAAGTCCATGCTGTATGCTGGAATATCGGAGGCTTCAGTAAACTCTTTCTTTGGTGCCTATTACTCTACTGGGGCTTTCAACTATGAGGTCTCCCATATGGCAGTAAGTATGAAAGGAAGAAAAATACACGATGAACCAACTGCATTGCTACTGTACATTACTTATGTCTTATTTACACAATTAATACCTTATTTAGGGTTCCCAAATTATAACAACCTCAGAACTGGCTGCCTGCATACCAGAGGTGAGCGCAAACATTCAACATGCCCTTGTTAAACACTCAAGGAATCACTTTTATTAATTCCCATATAAAATATGGACACATGCTATATGAATATACATTTTTCTTTTAGATTTCTCAACACTTTCCAACAACAGCACCTGTGAAAATTAAACTATCTGCTACTCGTTCCCCAAATATGCGTCTTCATTCCAACAATATGACAGCTGACTTTTATGGGTTCATAGAAACATTTGCTTATCCTCTGAATTCTACCCCTCAGTATCTGTTCAGTGCTAAAATAGTAAGTGTCACTGTACATGGGACAGTCTGAGGGAAATACAGTAAAAATGATGTTATTCATTTATTGATGACAACTGCAAATATAGCTGATTTATATCTTCGTTCCGTATACAGGTGGCAAGCTTGAAAGCCAATTTTTCCATGTCAGATTCCAACGGTGCTCCAGGTTTGAACCTCACGGCTTCCATCAGTTTGAGCAGGTGATAGTAATCCTATTGTTGTCATTAATATTATGTGCATCATGTTTACATTAGGTACTTATCCACTGAAGCTTAAGGGGGAATAGGGGAAGCCTTGGAATTTAATGGCCTTGGTTATTCAATTGCATGCACCTTTTTCACCCAAGACCCTTTTTTAATTTACTTTAAATGACTGTGTTAATGGACATTGACACGTGTTAGCAAGCAGTAACACACAGAAGCCGTGAATAGTTCTTGGATTTATGTTAACAGGGTGGCAGCACCCATTTACCCACTGGGTTTTGGAGATGATTTTTTTCAGTTCTGTTCAGAAGCATAAAAAAAAAATCCATGACAAATGCTTTTGGTGGGGGCTAACTGAAAAGTCCCAGAGGATCAATTGGCCTACAGTAAATATTACACAGCTAATTGAATCCCCCCCCCCCGCACAACCCCCCCCCCCTCAATAGGGAGGTGGGTTGCCAACATAGTGGGACCATGCTGCCTTCAGAAACATAACATTTCCAAAGTGATGTGACCATGCCCACACATCATGGCAGGGCCTCATCTTTGTACCAAGGTTAACATTATTAATGGCAGTTTTGGCAGTTATGTCATACAGCATTACAGAGGCATCACTGTGACTGGTGACATCCTGTACGTACCCCATATCTCCCAGCATGGAGACACGTGTGCCAGAAAAGGGGGGCATTCTATCATTAAGTAGCCTTGTTGAGAAGGGTTGAGGCTTCATTAAACCCCCAATTGCATCAATCCAAGGTGTGCCCAAAATTCCCAGGGATGCTGGGCAGCTTCTCCTTGGTGGCAGGATCCACACAGTATGTGCTGCCAGAGAATGTGCTGCTGTTCTTGGCTCCTGTCACTGCAGAGGGGCGAACATTTCGGTCTCACCCCCAGCAAACTGTGACACCCACAATAGCGATGACACTGTCCTATTACATTTTGTGTCCTGCTATATAAGATATTGATCACTAAACTCATAGACAATGTGTCTCCTCCTTACAGATTACAAATGGATGAGAGTCAGTCTGACACTAAAGTGCAAAAGGTAGGAAACCTTCAATAATCCAGTCAAGGCTTGGCTATTTTAGTACAGAGAACTAATACTCAGGGGACACTTACTATGTATATTATATGCTCTAAAAATATAGCTGTAACATCTGAATTATGTTTATATAGAAGATGAAGAGACATGGGGCCCGTACTCAGGGCTGCAAACTTGCAGCCCTGATGTTTATCAGAGACCCCGCTGTGTGCATGCACGGTGTCACCTTGCGAACAGACCATGTGAAGACTAGCCTTCGCTGGCCACTTGCAAGGGATTGACAGGAATTTTTGAGGAATGTCCTGGACAATGCAGACGTTCCCCAGCTTTTGGAATGGAGGGCTGCTGATGTCAGCAGCATCCTCCTTCTCCCCACGGCCACACAAGACTAGACGGTACTTGTTTAGTTTCACGGTGGCAGCGTCTCAGTCGCAGCAGCGTCTGTGTCCCCTTGCAGGGCTCGCTTTGCTCTCCCACGCTACGGGCTCGGTGGCTCGCTACGCTCGCCACGCTATCTAGAATCAACTCCATGCTAACTTGGATAGTGGGGGTATGAACTATTCACATTGGTATGGACTTTATTTTAGAAAGTTTGCCGAGTGCCGAACCCGGAAGTAGCGGCCGGCCATGCTGCCGCTGTGAAATGAAACAAGTACCGACTAGACTTACTCAACGCGGTAAGTAGGGGGAAATCATTCAATGGTGAGTGATTTTTCCACTGTGTGCACGTCTGCAAATGCATCCACAGCCGTGCACAGGAGCAGCGGACTAGTGTTTACCTGCTCACTGGGCTCCGATTATTCTGGATCAGGCCGTGTCTGAAAGAGACTTTACTTGGGACATTTTCAGATGAACCAGGTGGGGAGGTCAATGAGTGCTGCAAAGGAAGGGAGTGGGAGGACAAAGGGGAGCTAAGAGGAACATATGAAATGGGAAGTGAGAAGGGCACAGAGATGATCCCAGATAAGAAACCAGCCCACAGTAACTAGCCCCACAGTGTAGCAGTTGGAGCTGGGTGCTGGGGAAATAGGGCCCTGGAGGCAGGCAGAGAAGGGCTATGGGAAGAGGTGGAACAGCCAAAAATGGTATTATCTCTGTTCTGACCCTGCCATATTGACTGTAGATGGTGGGTGCACTGTACCCTGCAACCAAGACTGGTATCTCTCAAATACATTTTTTTGGGGGGACTAACTGCACCCTTGATACTCCAGATCTATCGCCTATGTGTGTACCCGCTAAAGCTATACCCATGATGAGGAGTGTGGCTGTTATACATCCGATATGTCTTTTTTTAAATTCCGCATTGAAACTACTAATATCTGTTCTCCTCTGTTCTTTGTGGCATCCGTTTGTTTGAAATCAGAGGTTTGTCATTAGTATTTTTTCATTAATATTGCTGCATTGGTCATTTATTCCATATTGATTGCAGAATGAATGAAGTACTGTATCTTTAATGTTCTCTGTAATCTGCAATAGTGTGCTTTTTCTTATTATATCCAGGTCATTGTGACAGAGAAAGGAGTTCAGAAGTTAATTAATGAGGTGGTACTACCGGCTGTTAATGGTAAGAAAGTAATCACTGCCTTAATCAGAGAATCTTCACACAAATCTCTCTTTTCACACAACTCATACCTTCTTTTTTTATTTGGCAGAACAAATATCCGAGGGCATGTATCTTCGTGCCACTTTCCTGGTGAATTCCTCAATTAATATTGAAGAGGTGAGACACATTGTGATTCATCCTACATAAAGTACAATTCAGTCATACTGTATCTATTCTTTGTCACATCATGCTGGTATAGACTAGCTGAAATAATGGAATGGAATGTGATGGAATTTATGGCATCATTTCAGATGGCTTCATTTAATATTATTTATTACAACAATAACACATATAAAACTACCAGGAAATAGTTTTCGAACCAGATTTTTTGAAATTTAAACAATTCAAGTCCAATGAATTATCTAATATAGTACAAAGGTAAATGGTAAACTGGTAGAGGCTTTTACCCTTTGCTGCGAAGGACGTATCTTAAAACCGCCGTGGGGGAATGTGAAGTAGAGTAATTGCAAGTAGGGAACATTCAGGATCACTGTGACCGATCCCAGAATAGTGATGTTGGCACCAACTCAGTGTATTTTTAAAACATTAAAATATTGCAAGAGATAGGGGGGAGGGACTTTAATAGGGGAGTTCTCTCCTTCAAAATATTTTTCTCCATATAGATTACAGGGCATATCATGTCCATAATTACATCCGCTAAAAATCTGGTCCTTAGCTTTATATTGCCACTCACTGTCCTAGCATTGCTGGCAACGGTGTCAGTGGCATCAATCACAGCCTTGGCGGCAGTGCTAGAGGTGGCTCACACAGGATCTCCTCTTCCTGGAGTTCCTGCTTTGGTGACTCAGGGGTAGATTTATTAAGCTTGGTGAAGTGATAAAGTGTCTGTTTTTTATCACCGGCCAATCAGCTCCTACCTGTCATGTTTCAAACCAAGCCTGTAACTTCACAGGTAGGAGCTGATTGGCCAGTGATAAAAAACAGACAGTTTATCACTTCACCGAGCTTAATAAATCTACCCCTCAACTCCAGTCATATTGCCACTTACTGCCCTAACAGTGCTGGTAACAGCATCAGTGGCTTCAATCACAGCCTCGACAGTTGAGCCAGTGGCAGCTCCCATGGGATCTCCTGTTCCCGGCGTCCCTGCCTAGATGATGCTGGCAATCCCAGCAGGCACCACTGTTACCAGGGGAGATGTCAAAAGAACTTGCTTGACCCCAACTCCAGCGGCAGCAGGAAGCGCTCTTATCCCAGCGCTATTATTGTGCTGTCACTTCCTCCCTAAGTGCAAACCTAATCAGCCTAATGGTTAATCAGAACCTGCATGAGTCCATTTGTGTTCACCAAAGAGGTTAATGAATGCTGATTTTCTGGGTGTTCACAATCTATACTGAGAGAGCAATTCAGCACAGCTCTTTACACACACACACACACACACACACACACACACACGTAGGGGTAAATTTACTAAAGCTTCCAAATATGAAAAGATATTGCCCAGAGAAACCAATCAGAATCTGTCTATCATTTCTGTATTGCATGCTAAAAATTTATAGACCGCATCTGATTGGTTGCTATGGTCTACATCACCTCTTTTTATTTTTAGAAGCTTTAGTAAATTTACCCCTTAGAGTGCCCATAGGTAAAGATTAAGATAGTGCCCATAGGTTAAGATAGGCGAAATGAAAATATACTTCACACGAGAAATAACTTTGTATGCAAAGCTATAATAAGATATAATGATATTTATATTTTCTTTTAATGTGTTTATATTCTATGTATTATAGGGGTTTGCATTGCTGGCAGCAGATGTGAAAGAAGACTCTTCAGAAGTGTGAACTTAGAAGATCGGATGGTTTACTTCCTACATAATGGCATGTCTATTTGAGAGGGTATGGTACGGTCCTTTCTCCGACATCAGAATCCCGACTGTCAGGAGTCCGACAGGGGGGCGAGCACATTGAAGCCCCTTGGTGGTGAGCTGCACTGCGCTCGCCACCTATTCTGTTCTCCTTCTATGGGGGTTGTGGACCCCATGAGGAAAAATAGCCCCGTAAGTCAGGATACCAACTGTTGGGCTCCTGAGAGTCATGATTCCGATGTCAGAGAAATGACCGTCAGAATCCCAACTGTCGGTGAGTCATCTGGCCCCCATTTGAGAAAGCAAAACTGTTGTAAAATCTTTCTCAGGGTGACAAAACCAGCATTTTTTTTCATTCTAAATGCATTATTGAGATGATAATTGTGGTACAGTATTTGTACACAATATATTTTTATGAACCAAAAATGTTGTAACTACAAATGTATTTATAATATTATTGATATACCTCAAGAATAATATGGTTCACAAAAATCGGCAAAGACTTAAAGCAAATTTAAAAATACTTGTAATAAATAGTAAAAAAATGATCCAATTTTGGTGTACATTCTTTTTTTGCCTTGTTGTAAGCAGAATCCCCATTTGGCTATGTAGTCTACTCTGTAGTCAGACACTTAGAAGGTCAATAACATAAAACAACCGTCTGCCATCTGCAGTAGAAACATGCAATGGACTCCATATACACAGTATGAAATGGTTCTGAAAGACTTTCTTTACAGAGTTCTTATATCAAATGATCAGGTTATCAGTATACTACTCTCCAGAGATCATAATAATCACTTCACTAATGTATGAATTCTCATTATGAGGGACAAGCGGTATCAGCACCCTAATCTGTGTTCTAGTGAAATATAAACAAAGAGTTGTGAACTGCATGTTGGGGGCAGCAAAGACCAAACCTCCTTGCAGGGGCGCCTGGTGAAAACCATTTGCACGTTACATTCCATGACTCTGTTCTCCTCTGTATCCACCAATCCAAAAGTCAGCATCCACGCTATCCACCTGTGAACTGCAACAGGCAGGGACTGAAATACAGTATTGTACTTTTCTGTTTACTATATTTTCACTAGGCAGATTGGATAAACTACTGTATGTACAGTATTTTTCTGCTTGACCATTATATATGGGCATATACATTTATGTTGTAAATGTGCTGCAAATTTTGTTCAAAGTAAATAACAGAGTTCAAAATCTGCTGCATTATCTAAATTTTCCCAAAGGAACAGCAGCAGTTTAGGGAAATACTGTAAGGATTATTCTCTATAGAGCACAAAATCAGATCTGTGCTAGTGCTAATAATGTTAGTATGGATGAATCGAAAAAGTGAGGCTATTAAATATCACAAAAATGAAGACCTATAAATAACATTTATTCATAAAAACCTTAAGTAATACATTTCATATATTCATGTTGTTTGATTTTATTCCACATCAGACAATATTCATACCAATAGTCTAAATATGGTGGGGCATTTCAGGGTGACTTTTGCCCTAAATGTCACAGCTTTAAGTGACCATCTTATGAAATGCATACTTTAGAGGGCATTTATCAAATTTACATACCCACTTTTTCTTTCAACCCTGGGTACAGGGGTAGGCTGAGCAAATAGCTGGGATGTACTTCTCTGCTGATGTGAGACTGGAAATTAGTAAACTGCATACACTTTTGGAGAAACCACAAATACTGAACATAAGAAAATCAATCCCTTAAGACAGGGGTGTCCAAACTTTTTGCAAAGAGGGCCAGATTTGGTGAGGTGAAAATGTGTGGGGGCCGACAATTTAGCCTGAACCATGAATCACATCAGAAGACTAAACAAATAACTTGTCTTACCTGCTCTAGTGTGAAGGGTGATACTGAGATCTTGACTGCAGTAAATAGTACAGGTCTGCTCCCACCTTCTCTGTATGTCCCCCACTATGCCCCATTCAATCTATTTCCCCCAGCCTGCTCCCCCCTTCTCTGCATGTCCCCCACTCTGCCTCCATTCAGTGTATTTCCCCCAGCCTGCTCTTCATGTCCCCCACTCTGCCTCATTCAGTGTATTTCCCCCAGCCTGCTTACTGCATGTCCCCCATTCTGCCCCCATTCAATCTATTTCCCCCAGCCTGCTCCCCCCTTCTCTGCATGTCCCCCACTCTGCCCCCATTCAGTATATTTACCCCAGCCAGCTCCCCTCTTCTCTGCATGTCCCTCACTCTGCCCCATTCAGTGTATTTCCCCCAGCCTGCTCCCTGCATTAACTCCACTATGCCCCCATTCAGTGTATTTCCCCCAGCCTGCTCCCTCTTCTCTGTATGTACCCCACTCTGCCCCATTCAATCTATTTCCCCCAGCCTGCTCCCCCCTTCTCTGCATGTCCCCCTCTCTGCCCCCATTCAGTGTATTTCCCCCAGCCTGCTCCTTCACAGTATATTCCCCTGCCTGACCCTCCTTCTCTGTATGGCCCCTTCTGTAAGTCACAGGATGGAGAGGCCAAGCAGGCACCACAAGGAAAGGAGAAAGATGCCTGTGTTCCCCGCTCCCGTCATCGCCCTCCTCTGCTGAGTCTGCTCTGCATGCTGCGCCTTCCTCCTGGGATACTGTGATCGCGAGCAGACGGAGAGATTGCAGATGGAAGATGGAATGGAGCCCGGGCGGGGGACTCACATGAAGATGCCGAACAGTGGCTGCCGGCACCCTCTTACCGCTGCGCACATGGTAATGTGCGCTCGCTGTAGGCCCCGCCTCTACAGTACTGCGTTGTGCGTCCTGCTTCTAATGCTCAGCCTGCTTCCGGCTGGAGGCTGCGGGCCACTTAAAGTGACATCACATGCCGCAATTGGCCCCCCGGGCCGGACTTTGGACATGCCTGCCTTAAGAGATACCTTTTACAGAAACATCTTCACTTTATCCTTTGTGAGTATGGTACGCAATTTTCAGACCCTGACAAGAATTCACAGACACTAAAGTTACTGTGACAAAAGAAACAGTACTGTTCACAAAATATAAACTCAAAATTTTCCAGAGCATATTACATACTGTATATTTATGTCACATATACATTACAAATGTGTCATATACATTACGTTCGAAAGATCAACAAACATTCCCATGAGATTCACTTGTAGATATCCAGTTACAAATACTAGGATTACAGTAAATGTTATTTTGTTAGTTTTGAGTTTTCAAGCCTAAAAGCAAAGTAAAAGGATTCTGGGAGGCAATAATAAGCATTCTTAGCATAGCTCCTAGGATTAAACCATCATAGCAATGGATTTATCAGTCATTGGCAGCTCATGTTGTGTCAATAATGTATTTATACAGAAACTTCTCACAGAGATTAAAAGCAACAACGAAATACTGTAGGAGAGGGTAATGTAATTATGTGTCTATCACTAATATAGCCTAGGTGTATCTCTACTATTTGCAGGGTGTGCAGTGCATACAAGCCCCCTTGGTTCCAGGGGCCCAAACCACAAACCCTGCATTCAAACATAACATTTACTTATCTGTCACCATTGTCACCATTGCCACCATTTCTCCAAAGATTTGAGAAGGTCCAGTAGAGAGATCACTGGAAACACTGAGCAATTATGCACATGCGCCAAGGTATCTTTGGGATGCTGCTAAGGAATCAGTCGCAGAGTGATTAAATGGAAGAGGCTGTTGTGTGAGGTAACATGGTGGGGGAAATTTACTAAGAATACGAATGCAAAACATTGCATTTGTATTCTTAATACGAATGAATACGAATGCATACATCGTATGCCAAGTCGTGTTCAGGAGGGGGATTTAATAAGCAGTCAAATACGACTGCTTTGTAACCCTCCGATGTCATATTAATTCGTATTAACGGCCGACTTTCTCAGCTCCTGATTGGCCGCCTAGTGGCCAATAGAATCATTCTGATGAGAGGCGCGGAGGATGAAGGATCTCTGCGCCTCTCAGTCCGACCCGGGGAGCTCCAGGAATCACCAGCAGCTTGAAGAAGTCCAGGACTACGGCGGATCAAGACTTCAGATCCATGGAGGTCCTGGGTGAGTAGGATTTCCTTCCACAGCTCCCCCATGGATTTCTTCGGACCCCGGACCGGACTACGACACGGACGCCGCCGACATGGACATCGACATGGAGAAGAATGCTGACATGGATCCGGGACCAGGACAAGGCATCGGATCAAGACCCTGGGACCTACCTACGGTATCAAGATAGGTAAGTATCAGTATGTGTGTAATGTATCTATTAAAGTTTTTTTTCTTATGTGTCAGTGTGTGTTTATTTAACTATTTTTTTAACTGTGGAACTACAAGACCCAGCGGGCCTTTTAATGCCCCGCAGGCTGGGACTTGTGGTTCTCCAAGTCCCAGCTTGCAGGGTAGGCTTGCTGGGACTCATAGTTAAAAACAATAGTTTATTCTATTTTTTACACTCAAATCAGCTCGATGCCCACCGCACAGGGGCATCGAGGACAGCACCAGGCTTCAGCCTGGTCAGGTAAGTCCTGGAGGGGGGGGACCCTTTATTGGGGGGGGTCCCCACTCCCCCAGGGCCCCTGGCCAGGCTGACCGGTCAGGGGGTTAATGCTTTGGCCGGGGGGACTTGTATAAAAAGTCTCCCCCCGGCTGTGGCATTACCCTGCTGGCTGTTTGGCCTGGGGCTGGTTCTTAAAATACGGGGGACCCCTAGTCATTTTGTCCCCCGTATTTTGGGAACCAGCCTCGGACCTGGAGCCTGGGGCTGGTTGATAAATATCGGGGAACCCCTATTTGTCAGGTTCCCTGATTTTTAATTACCGGCCCCGGGTCTTTCAGCCTGGTGCTGGTTGCGGCTGTGGGGGGGACCCCACGCTGTTTTTTTTATTTATTTATTTTTCTATTTTTTACACACTGAAGCCTGCACGGATCTGACTGATCCGTGCAGGGTTCTGCCAAATACGACAGGAAAATAAGGTGCATTTTCCTGCCGTATTTTCGTGGCTGTTTCACGCCAATTAGCAGCCGTATTATCAATACGGCTGATTAATAAATCAGGGACCACCATTCTTTTAAATGGTGATTCCTGTCGTATTCTATCGATGGTGTAGACATTCGTATTTGTAAATACACATACGAATGTCCCATCATTAAGAATACGAAAATACGTTTTTTTTTTTGGCATAGTAAATGCCAAAAATACATATACACCAAAAAAAATTGTATTTTCATATGAAAATACGTTGTTTTTTCCACAATTTTTTTTTAGAAAATTCCCCCCGGTGTGTCTGCAAGACCTACATGCCATGGCTGTTTTTGAGGAGTGGCTTGGCTTATAACTGCAATCTTGTACACATAAAACATAGTGCCAGCGTTGCAGCCCCTGCGATCATTCTGTGCAGCTAAGGAGGCACTCAGAGTGTCAATGTTTTTGCCTTTGCATTGCGGTTATGATCAAAGCTGGTGTAGGGCAGAACTTCTAGAAACATAGAAACATAGAATTTGAGGACAAATAAGAACCACTTGGCCCATCTAGTCTGACCGTTTTTAAACATGTTACCTCAAGCCATATTTGATCCTAATTTTTTTTATAAGGATATCAATATGCCTATCCCAAGCATGTTTAAATTGTACTACTGTATTTGCCTGTACCGCCTCTGATTGGAGGCTATTCCACTTATCCACTACCCTTTCTGTGAAGTAATTTTTCCTCAAATTTCCCCTGAATCTTCCTCTCTCTAGTTTCAGTGCATGTCCTCGTGTTCTGTTGCTCCTCTTCCTGTGAAGAATGTCTCCCACAAACCCTTGATATATTTGAAAGTTTCTATCATGTCCCCCCTTTCCCTTCTCTGCTCTAAAGTATACATATTAATATCTTTTAGTCTTTCCTGGTACGTTTTGTGATGTAGGCCATGCACCATTTCAGTTGCCCTTCTTTGTACAGTCTCTAATGTATTTATATCCTTCTGGAGATATGGCCTCCAGAACTGAACACAGTACTCTAGATGAGGTCGTACCAATTACCTATACAGTGGCATTATTACTTCTTTCTTTCTACTGCTGATACCTCTCCCTATGTAACCAAGCATATTATACCCCTTTCACATCGCACTTTTAAAACGGTATATTGCCGTTTTTTTCCCTTTTTAAAACGTTTAAGCCTGCACTGTGAATGCACCACAGCCAATTTACCGTTTCAAGTTAACTGGCATTTCGAACCGTGTAAAAAGCAGAGTCCTACACGGTTCCTTGCCGTATTTTGTGCAATATGAATGTGTACAGTTTGTCTGAAACGGTATTTCAGGCAAACAACACAAGCACAAGCACAATTTGTGGCGCCCCCTCCCCTCCTATATGTCAGCAGGCACCGGGGATCGAGCGGGGTAGGCTGGACGCAAATAGCCAGCGGAGGTGAGCGCTGGGGCTTGGAGATCTCTCTCCTCCACTCTTCTCCTCTCCCCCGTCTCCCTGCTTACTGCGTCCGTGCTGACAGCTCAGTTTTCCACCAGCCGCGCTGTTCCTGGCCACAGTGATCAGACAGCCTATCTGATCACTGTGGCCAGGAGCGGCGAGGCAGGCAGAAAACTGTCTCA
The DNA here is from genome assembly GCF_055691185.1 of Crinia signifera. Lineage (NCBI taxonomy): Eukaryota > Metazoa > Chordata > Amphibia > Anura > Myobatrachidae > Crinia > Crinia signifera. The sequence continues at coordinate 160,408,741 of NC_139222.1, read as the reverse complement.
GCTCACCTGCGAACTGCCATCCCCGTTCGCCTAGTACATTCTCCGGGGGGCGGGGGGGGGGGGGGGGCAGGCAGACTGGAAGGAAAGCCCGGGGGCTGTGTGATCAGCGGGTGAGTCACCCGGATCGGGTCACCGCCAGTCAGCCACGTCTCCTCGGTGCCATCCACACAGCTGACCCCTCCCCCGGCTCACAGCTGACACATTGTTGTCACTCCGGTTAATCAATATGCGATCAGCAAGGTCGCGGCCGCCGCGGGGTCACAGGGGGCTGATTCGCCGCCGCCGCCTCCCCCAGGACCGTGCGCGACCCCCGCTCCCCTCAGCAGTCACTCAGCTCACTGCTCTCCCGAGCTAATCCCACGGCCATCCTCCCTCTCCCCGACTGGTATTACAGCATCGTCACCCCGCTCCTCGTCATACCCCCGCCCGCTACATGTAACCGAGGCTCTGCCGCACGCCGTCCCAGGGCTCCATCTCCCCTCCGCGGCTCTGTCCCCCTCTACCCCCGGCTTCACTGCGCAGCGCGACCGCCCGAACCATCAGAGCCCCGCTGGGACATAGGCAGCTGGGGGACACTCGGGAGGCTGCACGCATCAACGTGCCCGCAGGGTCAGAGGACAAGTGTCTGCCCGGGACTCGCTGCTGCCCGGCTACCCTGCTCCTGTCACCCGCCGCCCTCCTCAGTCTCTCACCCGACTGTCACAACAACACAACACTATCTGTACTGCGGGCCGACGGGTCACGTGTCCCAACAACAGCCAATCCCCTGGCGTCACTTCCTCTGGCACTGATACTCATATGACAGGCAATCGTCACACACTGCCTTGAAACGTGTTCTGGATGAAACGTTTCAAGTGCTATGTGAATGACACTTAACCGGTATTTAAAACGGTAATCTGGGTCACTGTTAAGGCTCTGACCCGTTTTAATTACCGTTTTAAAATACCGGTTTTTAAAACGTGTCTGCGATGTGAAAGGGGTATTATTTACAGAGGTTGATACAGAGTGTGCATATTAGAAATGATTACTATATTATAAAGGGGAGATTCACAGAGTAAATAGTGTTCTTTTTTGTGTGTACAGTATTGTGATATCACTACAAACAGAGCAGACAATCTGGATTGCTATGTTATTATACTACAACAATTCACTATATACAAGCCTGTAAGCTAGTTCTGTTGACAGAGAATTACATTTTGGGAGAGTCTGTTTTGTTTTCCTCCTGTATATCAATCTCAGCCCTTGCTTATAACTTTGTTTCTTCACCCTATAAAAGCAAAGTTATGAGCATAGAGACTTTCCAGATAATGAGGCTATAAATGAGGAATACAGTTAGAATAACATAAAAATACAATTACAGAAAATAGAAGAATTGGTTATAGCTACAAAAGAAGAAGATCAAGGAATAGGAAAGAAAAGGCTTACGGCAGGTACAGTACAATTTCGTATATTGTTATTCATTATGATTTTTTATTTATTATGTTGTACAAAGGGAGTTTCCAAATACCCACGATCATTGATCACTTCATCATGGGAAATTGCTTTGCCCAGGGCTATCCAATTAGCCCTGATAACCAAGCAGGCAGTACAAAATCCCACATAAGTGCTGAACCTGTGTGTTCTCACACAAAAACTCTTTGTTTTTACAGGAGACCTAATTGGATGCCTTGTGAAAAATATTGGTGAAATAGCTGTAAAAAAAATAAATAAATAAAAAAAAAAAAAAAATAATTTTTTGCTCCCCATTGCACCTTATTGGTTAAACCCTCCCCCAAGAAAAAATAAACTGTACGCAGCAGATTACAGTACCATGGGTACTGGTATGGCAAAACACTGTAGCTTCCATGAACAGGCAATGGTGAGAATTGGTGTGTGGTCAGTGATCCTGCACCTATTGTATGGGGAAGCAATGCAACAGTATCACATACAGTAAATTCAGGCAACAAAATTGGTGACATGCCTTGGTCTAGATGGAAAACAAGAGAAGGAAGAGGGTCCTGCCAAATAGCGTACATCAATATTATGTTGTGCATTCTACTGCATCATATATATGTGTGTGTGTATTGTGTGTGTACTGTATAAACACAGAACACAATGGACCTGCAATATGTGAAGTAAGTGCATTACTTGTGGTTGCTGTAATTACAATTAGAGATGAGCGGGTCCGGATCCCCGAGATCCGACAGATCCGAATATCGGGGATCCGGGCCAGATCCGAGCCAGCTCGGGAGTTCCCGCCTGAATTCCGGACCAATAACGAGGCCGAACGTCATCATTGCGCTGTCGGATTCTCGCGGGAGCGGGATCTTATAAAAGACGCACGCGCGCCCCGCCATCTTCACTCCAATCTTGGAGAGGGAAGAGGGTGGTTGGGAAGCTCCGTGTGCTCCGTGCTGTGCTCTGTGCCATGTGCTCCGTGACCTGACCTGTGCCCTCACTGCCCTGTGCTGTGCTCCGTGCCATGTGCTCCGTGACCTGCCCTCACTGCCCTGTGCTGTGCTCCGTGACCTGCCCTCACTGCCCTGTGTTGTAGACTTGAGAGTCAGTGACTGTTTATAGGCCTGAGCCCTGTAGTGTGATTTAACTAACTAGGTGCTGCAGTGCTCACACGCAGGGGCTGCAGTGTCCACTGTCCAGGGGCTGTCCTGTGGCCCGTGCCCTGTTGTGATTTATTTAGCCCTAAGCCCTGTGTTGTGATTTATTTAGCCCTGAACCCTGTGTTTTTTGTGATTTAACTAACTAACTCAGTGCTGCAGTGCTCACACGCAGGGGCTGCAGTGCTGCTGAGTAGTACACTGTGTACAGGGGCTGCAGTAATACAAGGGGCTGTGTCCAGTGTGACGGCCTATATCTTATCCATTGTCCAGTGTCACGAGTCACTCACGACATATATCCTGTGTCCTGTGTGACGACATATCCTGTGTCCAGTGTGACGACATATATCCTGTGTCCAGTGTGACGACATCTATCCAGTGTCCAGTGTGACGACAATATATCCTGTGTCCAGTGTCACAAGTCACACCATATATCCTGTGTCCAGTGTGACATGTAATGTGTGCCGGCATATATCCCGTGTCCAGCGTGACATATATCCATTGTCCAGTGTGACGACATATATCCAGTGTCCAGTGTGACGACATTTATCCAGTGTTACGACATATATCCTATGTCCAGTGTGACGACATATATCCTGTGTCCAGTGTGACGACATATATCCTGTGTCCACTGTGACGACATATATCCAGTGTCCAGTGTGACGACATATATCCTGTGTCCAGTGTGACGACATATATCCTGTGTCCAGTGTGACGACATATGTCCAGTGGCCAGTGTGACATCTAACCATTGTGTGACGGCATATATCCAGTGTCCAGCGTGACATATATCCATTGTCCAGTGTACAGGAGCTGTGTCCAGGGGCGGTGTCCAGAGGCTGTGTCCAGTGTGACGGCTGTGTCCATTGTCCAGGGGCTGTGTCCAGTGTGACAGCTGTGTCCAGTGTACAGGAGCTGTGTCCAGAGGCTGTGTCCATTGTCCAGGGGCTGTGTCCAGGGTGACAGGCTGTGTCCAGTGTCCAGGGGCAGTGTCCAGGTGCTGTTTCCAGGGGCAGTGTCCAGTGTCCAAGGTGCTGTGTCCAGTGTGACAGGCTGTGTCCAGTGTAAAGTAAGAAAAATAAATAATAGTAATAAATAAAATAAAAGCACATTTTTGGAGGATGATGGAGGAGGAAATAGTGGGAGTGCTGAAGCTGCTACCACCAGTCATGACAAGGCCGATACCTCTTTGTATTTGCTGTTTGGAGCATTTATCTTTTTTTGGGATAGTTTAATAAACTGCCACCCTGTCTGCCCCTGCAGTGCCGCTCTGCCAGGTTGGAAGTGTAAGGTCCACATGTATGTGATGCCGACTGCTGTCGCTCAGCTTAGTCATCCAGCTACCTCGGTATAACCTTTTGGCCCAACTACAGTAAATGAAAACAATTTTGTAAGCTGTGAAGTGATCAAAATTGACTAGAAATGAGTGGAAACTAATGTTATTGAGGTTAATAATACTTTAGGGGCAAAAACAGGCCCAAATTCTGTTATTTTAGCCATTTTTAGCATTTTTTCATAAAAATCCAGATCCAAAACCAAAACCCACAAGGGTGGTTTTGCCAAAACCAATCCAGATCCAAAACACGAAGGAAGATCCAGATCCAAAACCAAAACCAAAAAAGTGGCCGCCGCACATCTCTAATTACAATGGGTACTTATGTATTATCTGAACTCCCATGTTAAATGCACCCCATTTTTTCATACCCCTACTATCCAACTATGCATGGAGTTGATTTTATATAGTGTGGCGAGCGCAGCGAGCCACCGTGCCCGAAGCATGGCGAGCGGGCACGGTCTCATAAGAAAACCGGGAGCCCAGATATTACATAAGTACCTTACAATGTTTTTAAATGATCTGTGATAAGCTACCATTGAGACCTGCTTTAGAGTATTTGTATACACAAAATAGGAATACAGATGTCAGCACTTTACAACTCACCTCAAATGATTGGCTTACAATTTTACAAGTTTATTACTAATGTGGCATACACACATACATATTGTCATGCTAGTGTTTTTTTGTGGACCTGGCTGAAAGTCTTGAGTACTGTTGGAGTTTGGATTTGGGAGTTGTAGTTTTGCAGGCTTACTATACTGTTTGTGCATATACTTATGCTTATTATGTTTCAATGTAAATTGTTCTAATATTTGAGATGGTGGTTAGGTCTTTGTATATAGTATTGTACAATATTGGTTGGTAACAGCTGACTCCATGCTCCCCTTCTCCCCTTTTCTCCCCCTTCCCTTTTCCTTTTCTATACCCTTACCCTTCTGTGAAAACGGAATTAAACTTTAATAAATATCTATTGATGGAAAAAAAATATGTACTGTGTGTGACCCAGGACAGAGGCGCAGAGTCTAACACACCGGGGTTGTTCACCAAGAACCCCCGCAAGGAGGTCTGGACTTTAGCGGCACCTGACATGCAAGTCACGGCCCCCTGCCTGGGATCTTCTGTGAACAGATGTGGATGGCTAATGAAGTGGTTTCAGGTACTGAATACTGAAGAATTAAGGATGTGGATTCAAAGAACTTTCTGGCTGAATGGACTGGAACTGAGGACTGACAAATGAAGAATATGGATCTGGAGAATCACCAGGCTGACTGGACCAGAACTGAAGACCAAAGAATAAGGATCCAGAGAATTACCAGGCTGACTGGACCAGAACTGAAGACCAAAGAATAAGGATCCAGAGAATTACTAGGCTGACTGGATAGCTGAATATCAGGCTGAAGACTGAAGAAACAAAAAATATGGACCTGGAAATTACCAGGCTGACTAAGCCAGAGCAGGAGACTGAACAGACAAATAAAATGGATCTGGAGAGTTACACGGCTGACTAGACTGGAGCTGAAGCCTGAAGAGATTAAGAATATGAATCCAGAATTTTACTAGTCTGACTGGACCGGTACTGGAGACTGGAAAAACAAAGAATATGGATCCGGAGAATTACTAGGCTGAAATGAAGAAATGAAGAATAAGGAATCAGGGAATTACCAAGCTGACTGGACTGGAATCAACAAGCTGGAACAGGTTCTGAATATGTTAGAAGCAGCTCAGGACAATACACCTAAGGGATGGCTGTGAAGCATTGTACTAGCACCTGCTGTTTGAAGAGAATCAGCTGTAAACCCTCTGGGCTCTCCTGATGGATGGTGTGCAGTAATTGGCCATCTGATCATGGACCTAGAGAAGATGGCTGCCCGCTACTGGACAAGCAGGAGGCAGACACTGGTAGGGAGATGTGATGTCTACCCACAATGAAAGGGAATCTGAGCAGCAGGATCTGTTGGATTGTCCAAAAGCGTAAGCACCTATCCCACCAGGCCTTGACATTTATGAACTACTGATATTGGCTCTATAGTCCATTTTAAACATAGTAACATTGCACCATGTGTATACAGATTGTGATGTTTATGCACGTCATTGCAGGGTTGGTATCGTAAGAAAAACATTGATTGCAAAGGCAGCACAATCTTGACTAGAAAGTGTCAATCTATAGTACAATATAGTTAAAACTTTACATAGACAAAATTGGGCATAGCCAAAATTGCACAGTGTGTATAGTCAATAAAGGTGGTTCTGGCCTCTGGTGGGTTCCAGGGAAATCCTTATAGGCAAAATTGCATAGTGTATATAGTCAATATCAATAATTCTGGCCTCTGGGGAGATCAAGGGAAAATGTACATACTGTAGTCATAATTGGCCATAGCCAAAATCGCACCTGTGTATGCAGCTTTACATACAGTATATTCTGTGTATTTGCCTGGAAGTTGAGACAACAATATGTCAATTTAAAATGCGGCTTTTTCCTATTTCAGACTAAAGGGTCTATTTATCAACAATGACGAAAAGTGTCATAAAAAATTGCTGCTTTTCATGACATCTTTTTTCGCAGCTGTATTTATATATTTTGTCATGCATTGGCTTCCTTTTGTCATGCATTTATGATGATATCATATCCACTGTAACCACCGCACATACCCAAAGTGACCAAGAAGCAGGTTAGGAAAATAGGAAGAAAATGATCTTTATTATATAATTTTTAAAGAACCTTTGGGTCCTTCAGTGATTTATATATCTTGATAAAGGTGGTAAACCCACCGAAACAGGCTGTCGAGCTTCTTGGCAATGGGGCCAGCTGCGGGAATACACAGACGCTACACAATTTGCCATGTGTTATATTTTTTCTTATTGGATAAAAACTTGGATTTAAGTACTTACAGTATACCCTGGTGTGAAGATCTCTATTTCCAAATATTTCAGAAGCATGGGGTGACATTTAATAGAATGCGATTTTTAATGCACATTTAGAAAGTGCGATTTTTCGCACAAAAAATGAGATATACGGCCCTTTGCGCACCCTATTAAATGAACGATTTGAGAAAAAAAATGCGATAACACCATTTTGTTTACTAATTATCGCAGAAAAAAACAAAATCGGAGTCGATTAAATGTAACCCAAGGTATCAATAATAGTATGTGATCTAGCACCCACCTGTGAACAATTAAGTGGTGTGTGGTTTTTCTACTACCTCTCTCTCTCTCACCGATGAGTGCCGCCCTGCATACCTCGATATATATAGAGATATATATCTCTATATATATCGAGGAATGCAGGGCGGCACTCACCGGTGTAGATTTTATACCACAGTTTGGTCTTTTATTTCAACATTGTGAAATCCAGGTGAGTTCCTCCCTGCATACTGTACATTACTACCTTGACTGTTCTCCAACAACCTGGGGAAGGCACTTAGGTACTATTTTTACTGTCTACAGAGTGCCAGCCACAACCTCTCTCTATATATATATCTCTCTAAATATATATACAGAGTGGGACTGCACACACACACATATGTAAACTTTCCATTTATTAAATAAAAAAAGAGTTGTTTTTAGTCTTTCTCTGGCTAAAATGCTGAATACAAAAACATATTTAGTTTATCAAAAAACAGAAATCTAGGCTTATTGTCTGCTTTGTTTTGATCAGTGTTGTGGAGTCTGGGAAGATGACTGCAGTCTACTATATGGTAGCTTTCTTGGGACTAGCACTGAAGACTGACGCTGCAATCCCACCATGTGTTGGCCTGCTGAGATACAGCGAGAAGGCCATGGAGCTCAGTAAGTATAATAAATATTTCACAGGTGCCATTGAGTTTATTGCAGTGAGTGGCTAATGATGATGCAGCAACAGATGAATGATTAGATGAGCTTGAATCAATGGCAGAACTTGTGATTGGTGGGCCACGAGCAAAAGTATAATTTGAAGCCAACACCAGTGGGTGACAGGAGTACAAGCTGCTGGGTTGGGCAGCACTGGGCCCCTTAGTCCTCAGGGGCCCCAGTGCAATGCTCCTGCTGCACCAATGGTAGTTCCGCCTCTGGCTTCAATATTTTAGGTTCATTTGGAAACTTCCACAAATGTCTCTGTTTTTATTGTGAATTGCCTTTGTTCTTTATTACCTGTTTAAACCACAGTCATATTATATTGTTACCTGCCTCTTATACTGTGTTATATCATGTGCACCCATTACTGTACCTTGTAATTCTACAGTCGCTATAACACTTGGTATTATTAAATAAATGTATCTGTTTATTGTGCACCATTCATTCAGGGTCCAAAAGCAAAATTTGTCATATATTTATTTTCTATTTGACAGTATTTCAGGCACAGAGGTTTCGGCTGCAAGATGCTCTAAGCAACAGTGAAATGTCTACAGCGGTATCCGGAGATATATCAGGTGCACAGAAGTATGTACTGCTTCCCATGTACAAAAGCTAGAATACATATATTGAGCAATCCCTTTACAAGTAACTGACATAAAATGCTAAAATAAGTATAATATAATGCACAAAGGTGTCTATAAACAGGATATGGATAATTAGGTCGAACATTCAATATGTCACCCACTATTGGTCGACAGGCAGTAGGCCAACACACGAAAACGGTTCATAGGCATTAGGTTGACATGGTCAAACGGTCGACATGTGAAAAGGTCAACATGAGTTTATTAATTATTTTTGTTGTTGTTGCTTGTATGTCGACATGGAGATCGTATTAGTGTACCACACCCGCTTACGTGACTCGCTGTGCTTTGCAGACTCTATGCACACTTGGATGGTTAAGTAGGAACAAGTCAGTTTAAAAAAAAGAAAACATGACAAACTCACGTCTGAGATGTTACAATGGGCAACCAATCAGAATCTACTTCTTTAACACCTTCTAGAAGATAATAGTATCTGTTTTGTTTATTCACGCCACTGTTTGCACATGTACAGCCAGCTGTCAGGAGTGCCACTGCCAAGATCATTGCCCACTTTACCCACAATGGCTTACCACTGCTCCCACAACCCCCCCTCTGAGCTACTGTAGGCTGAATCAAAATTGCTGGTGACTAGTTGTGCTACTGTACCTTCTAAAGGTATGTCCTGAGCACCAAGTCATAGCCAAAGACAAGAAAATTAGAGGTGTGCATTGGGAAAATGTCTCCTGTGGAGGTGGTGAGAATGTGCATGCCATGGAGTAGAGTACCGTGCATTGCAAGATGGGGTACATTCAGTGCTGTTATAAAATTGTCCATATTTATATTAATGCAATATCACTTCCAATTACAGCAGGGTGCTTCTATACAGTACTGAGGTCAGACCCATAGTGGTGCAGAGAGCTCCCAGCCTATTCACTGAGCACCCACTTACTTACAGTACCAGGCTGTAATTTGGTCTGTGCATAATCTCTTCCAGCTGAAGAGCCTGTTTTCTACCCATGATAGGAATGGCTCTGGGTACAAGGATGCGGGAGTACGGTCTCAGCTGGTCCAGCTGCAGTTCCACACGTTCTGTGTGGCTCAACAATCATCAACTTTGTGAACTTCTCTGACTCGTTCCAGGAGGTTCCCAAATAACAGAACCTGTCCACTTTCTGGTCTCTGCGCACCTACTGGATGGAAATAGGGGGAGGGAAGGTGGGAGGAAGAAAATGTGATCCTGAATAGGTACACAGCCTCCTAACCATGGTTTTCTCTCTCCACTGTACATGGTATCACAAACCTCCCACTTGTTGATATTGTAGACAGGAAAAGTCTTGGACTGAAAAAAATACTCAACTAGAATGGGTTCTGAGGCTTAGTGTGACAAAAGTCTGTAGGTGAAGGGTCAAGAGAAAAGTCTTTGGAGAAGGCCTCAGAACTAGAATTTGTACTGGGATTGATGGAACAGGAAGAACAGGAACAGGTATTACTTGGAACCAGCCATGAATGAGTATTTTGTGAAAATGGGCTGGAAGCATTATTGCTTCTAACTGGCTGGACTCACAATTAGTTGGAACTGATGTAACATAACCAGGCTGGAACCAGTATTGCTTGGAGCCAATATTGCTTGGAATTGGACTGAAACCAGTATAGTAAGCACCAGATATGAGACCGGAGTTTGCTTCCCCAATAGGAGACTCAGAATGCAGCAGATGTAGACAGTTAGTGTCAAACACCCAGGGGTCTACACAGAAGATCAGACAGAGCCCGGATTGATATGTTTTAGGGTCTGTGGCTGAAGTCTCCAGTATGTTTTGTGACATTTAGGGTTCAGGATGTGCAGCTGGCACAGGGTAGCTGAAGCAATGTTAGCCCCCCTTTTATTGTAAACAATACATTGCCCGTGTGCAAATTGGACTATCCCTTCTTTTTCAGTACATTGTTTCTTAGATGTCGCACAAATAACTTATACTTAATATCTTGCTATTATTTAATCTTTAACATACTCCAGCACACAATTATTGTCCTGACTTGTGTTACTGTAAAAACTTATCTCATATTCCCTTGACAGATATGGGGGTCACAAGTGTTTAGAGATATAAACCACTTTTGATTGCAGTTGAAGTCCCTAGTGGCTCCTAAGTTCATAAAGCAACAGTATTTCCTGTGGCTACCCACTACATTTAAGGCTAATTTCTTTTGACACGTTTCCATGATGCAAAGTACCTTAAATAAACTGGAAAGGTGGGCGGAAAGGTGGAAAATGCAGTTTAACGTTGAAAAATGTAAAGTAATTAATTATGGGAACAAGCTACGTATAGGCTAAATGGAGTTATTATAGGGAATTCTGCTGTAGATAAGGACTTGGGGGCCATCATAGATGAAAAATTGGGTAACAGTGCACACTGCTCAAGTGCAGCAGCAAAAGCAAACGGACACTGGCATGCATTAAAAGAGGAATGGATTCAAGGGATGCCAATGTGATAGTGCCTCTTTACAAGGCATTGGTGAGACCACACTTGGAATATTGTGTTCAGTTCTGGGCACCGCACCTTAAAAAAAGTTAATAAATGAATTGGAACAGGTACAGAGAAGGGAGACTGAACTAGTAAAAGTTCTTATATCACTAGAAGACAATCGGTTATCCAGGCTGAATATGTTTTCACGGAAACGGAGGTTGAGGGGTGATAGTATGTTAAAATACAGGATTGGGAATCATATGGAACTGGGAGATGCTTTGTTAACTAACAGGCCTATACTTAGGACACGCGTGCATGAACTGAGGCTCGAGGAAAAGAAATTCCATACTGAATTAAGAAGAGCATTTTTCACCATTAGAGCAGTAACATGCTGGAACTCATTGCCGGTGGGGGTGATTACAGCACCTACTGTTATTGAATTTATATCAAAACTGGATACATTTTTTGCCACAAAAGGAATCCTATAGATATGACTTACTCAAGTCAGTAGTTACAAGTTAGATAGGTTGAACTCGATGGACTAACATCTTTTTTCAGCCTTAATTACTATGTTACTATGTTACCACTTGGTTTACTCTCTTTATATACTTATGTCCCATCTTGTATAGCTTTACACTTGCATTTGTGTTTTTTGGGGGTTTTCTGCTTGAAACTACAGAAGATTTGCCCATACATTAAAATCTTTGTTGATAGCTTGGCAACGCATGACTCCAAGGCTATTAAAGTGGTCATGCAGAGGTGGGGGAAGTCATTTCTCTATGCCACCTAAATACACCCCGTCCCCTCCACCCCATTCAGAAACAGGGCCAGTGGTAGGGTTTTTGGCATCCCCCTGCAAACTAGAATGCTTTTCTATGAGAATTACTGTACAGGGCCAATGTGGAGGTTAAAATGTTCCACCTCACCATTGGAGGTGGTGGAACTCAGGGCCTTATTCTAGTTTACTCTTTCTGACAAAATCCTTCTTAGATGGACAAAACCATGTGCACTGCAGGGGGCAGATGTAAAATGTGCAGAGAGAATTACATTTGGGTGAGTTATTTTGTTTCTGTGCAGGGTAAATACTGGCTGCTTTATTTTTACACTGCAATATAGATCTCACTTTGAAGTAAAACCCCACCCAAATCTAATTCTCTCTGCACAAGTAACATCTGCCCCACCTGCAGTGCACATGGTTTTGTCCATCTAAGAAGGATTTTGTCAGAAAGAGTGAACTAGAATAAGACCCTCGGTTCCACCCTGTTCCCCCTCACTTTAACCCCTGGCTATTACTAATATACAGAATTGAGCTCATATGTCAGGTTTTACAACATCATTATTGCAATCTTTGTGTGATAAACCTGGATTCCAATAAATGTTTCTTGTTTCTTGTCCATATATATGGAGAGCATCTTATCAATGTTCTCATTCATTTAGATGCACTCCACTTAGCGGTAGGAAATATAGACTGTAAGCTCCACTGGGGCAGGGACTGATGTAAATGTTCAAATATTCTCTGTAAAGCGCTGCGGAATATGTGTGCGTTAAATAAGTAACTGTTAATAAATAAATAAATAAATAAATAAGAGACCTGCACCCATACATTTTTGGCAGAAGATTAACAGGTTTCAGTGGATTTCTATTGGATGTGAGCCTAAATAAAGATACAATTAACCAGGATCAGTTTATTAATTAGCATGAACAGATTGCAGGATTGAAAGGATTACTGCAGGTGTGGTAGATGTTCAGGAATACTTGAATGCAGTCTTGATGATATGATAGCTTAAAAGATTTATGCAGAATAACCATTAGTGGCTGTGGTAGTTATAGAGTTACACCACACATCAAGTCGTGCTTGTATATTAGTGCACTCTCCATTATAGGAGATATACTCTGACCTGACCTGACTCCGAAGAATAGATGGAGAAGAGGCACTTCTCTTGTGCTGTTGCTCATTCTCCTGGGAATTTGGTGATTTGGCATTGATAGTATGGATAGGGAGACTGCACACTCCTAACACAAACATAATAAATACAACTTTGCTTCTTGCAGGCGATCATTTGTACCACACAAATAAGATTCCCCTGTGCATCCTCTGCAGTAGTTGTGAGGAGCATTTCTAAACAATTTAGCAGGAGGGAAATATCAATGTCATTGTGAGAAAGAGAAGGGTAATTAAAAAATGAGTCTGCCACCACTGCTGACAGTGGGTAGGCTACGTTGAGGGGACCAGAGCCGTTACTAACCAATTTGATGCTGTAGGTTAGATTTTGGCTGGGGACTTCTACTACCACTCGTATCACAGATGGTAAAGGCCAAGACAATAGAGCAATTTAAACATGCATAGGATAGACATGACAATATGCTTACAAAGAAATAAGGTTCAAAAAGGGTTCATATTGCTTAAAGATAAAAAAGGACAGACTAGATGGACCAAGAGGTTCTTATCTGGTGTCAAATTCTAACTTTCTAACCAATAGCGAAAAATCAATCCAAATTTATCCAGTAGTTTTTGTGTGATACTAGAACGAAAAGACAAACAAACAAAAATAAGTTCTGGAAAAAAAAGTCTCCATAGTTCATACACACAAGGAGCACATTTCTTTCCAAAAAATTCTATGTACAGACACAAACAATACAACTCTATTATAACTTAGGTATAGATTAATTATGTTGTGTTACATAGAGGAATACTGGTATTTTTATATAATTACTATTTCGTGAAGTGCTTGTCATATACCAGCACTCCCCCTTTCTCTCCCCCCCCTTAATTTAAAGATGTCCTTTATGTTAGATCAGTGGTTCCCAACCTTTTTTGTCTCCCGTACCCCTTGATTAGGCTTTTCATTTAGGAGTACCCCCTCGTGAAAATTTTAGGGGGCGTGGCCTAAAAAGAGGTGTGGCTTAACAGGGGCAAGTCATAATGACGAGAAAAAAAAAGTGTAACAATGCCCCACAGTGCCAGCAATGCCCCACAGTGCCAGTAACAAGTATGCCCCACAGTGCCAACAATGCCCCACAGTGCCAGCAATGCCCCACAGTGCCAGTAACAAGTATGCCCCACAGTGCCAGCAATGCCCCACAGTGCCAGCAATGCCCCATAGTGCCAGCAATGCCCCACAGTGCCAGCAACAAGTATGCCCCACAGTGCCAGCAATGCCCCACAGTGCCAACAATGCCCCACAGTGCCAGCAATGCCCCACAGTGCCAGTAACAAGTATGCCCCACAGTGCCAACAATGCCCCACAGTGGCAACAATGCCCCACAGTGCCAGCAATGCCCCACAGTGCCAACAATGCCCCACAGTGCCAGCAATGCCCCATAGTGCCAGCAATGCCCCACAGTGCCAGCAACAAGTATGCCCCACAGTGCCAACAATGCCCCACAGTGCCAACAATGCCCCACAGTGCCAGCAATGCCCCACAGTGCCAGTAACAAGTATGCCCCACAGTGCCAACAATGCCCCACAGTGGCAACAATGCCCCACAGTGCCAGCAACAAGTATGCCCCACACACTGCCGCTGTCATACATACATACTACACACACTGATACTCTCACTCAAACGTACATACATATACATAAATAATCCCACCACACATGTCAAGGCACATTGAGAATGAGATCACTACCTGATATCCTCTGGCTCCTGGAGCTGTAGGCCGGGCTGCTGCTGATGTCTCCTGGCTCCTGCTTAGTCAATTTGAGCAGTCTCCCGAGTCCCACTCCCAGTGTCTGGCCAGTCGCATCCTGGTGGCCATGCTCTGGGGACCGCAGGTGGCTGCTGATGGCTGGGGGGCGCTGGATGAGCAGGCAGCACCTCTTTGCCTCCCTCCAGACTCAGCAGCAGCGCAGTAATACGGTCCACCCCCACTGTCACCGCCTCTGCCTATCATTGTTATGGCAGGCACCCGGTCCCTGCGGTGGATGTGGGGTCCGCAGCGGGGTCCCTGCGGCGGATGGGAGCTAGTAGTTCCCATCCGCCGCAGGGACCCTGCCTGTGACCTCACATCCGCCAAAGGGACACTGCACAGCGATCCCCGTGAGTTACCGTCGGGGGGGGTGGGGGGGCAGCGTAATCACAGCAGGGAGAGAGCATCTGCAGTACTGCTCCTCCCTGCTTTGCAGAGGCCACTGGCTCCCCCCTAAGCTGCCAATACCGCGGGAGGAGCTGCGTGCAGCCACACACGCACAGCAGCCCTCCCGCGGCCATTTTTAATTAGGGCAAACCGCTGCTGAGGTCGCGCTGTGTGACTGCCGCGGCGGCCATTACAGTCGGGGCCGCGGCGTACCCCCCAGCTTGTGGACGCGTACCCCCAGGGGTACGCGTACCACAGGTTGGGAACCGCTGTGTTAGATGATCTAGATAAATGCAAAGCACCTTATTCTGAGATCTTTACACAATCCAATCATAATTGATCCCATTAACAGTAGCTGAAATGTAAAAGATTTTCAGCCATTTAAAAGTCAAATTTCATAAAATCCCTTCTTAGTGGATAGCTGGAAATAACTGTCACAGTTTCCAGACCTCCCAGTAGGTCACGTTGTCCGGGAAAGCCACGAGGTGATCAGGGGAGTTCACCAACAGTCACATTTTCCAGAGAACAATGTTGACATATTGTAAATAGCAGGAAGATGCTTTGCCACATAACTCTGAAGCTAAGCAACCAATTACAAAGCCAAAATCTACAGACCAAGATCTTTCATATGGTATGTGATATGCCCTGTTCAAACAATGGTATTATAGAAGTACTGTATGTCACATACATTTTGCCATTCTGCTATTAATATATAGTTTATTTCTTTGGCAAACATGCAAAACCTACACAGATAGAGGGAGTAGCCTTCTAGATATACTCATACAGGTTGAGTATCCCGTATCCAAAATGCTCGGGACCAGGAGAATTTTGGATAACGGATTATTCCGTATTTCGGAATATTTTAATATTTCAATGATGTATTTTGAAGTATCTTGCATGTATGCTGTATAAACACATAATATACACACAAATATATTTTATTACCACATAAAATACACACAAATATATTTTAATTGTTCAAAAAACAAGGTTTCAAAACGTGAAACAAAATGTGTGTACTATCTCAGCACTGAATTTGAATGCCAAGCAATCATTGTCTTGCACATATATAGTGCCAGTTACATATCATGTCCCCAGTGATGCTGTTACAAATGTCCCCAGTGAGTTTTTAGCAAAAAAAAAATTTTTTTTTCACTTTCTGGAATGTCCGTATTTCGGAATAATTCGGATAACGGATACTCTGATACGGGATACTCGACCTGTACTTATATTCGTAGAATTTTGGATGTCGTAAATTTACGGATGTGATAAAAAATCCCTATTATTAAAGATAATGATGATATAATACAGAGTACTTTTATGTGGTGGTATTCATGGATGTATAGTATCAGTACCTTTTTTGTCTCTTTTTTTAATTTTTAGAAATAATTTCTAAATCCGTAATAAATTAGTAAAATAATGTTAGGTATGAGTAAAATTATTTCAAATGTGTAAGGTTCTCTAGTCTTGTAATAACTTGTATCTTTGGGTGAGAAATGGTTATTGAAATTAAAACATTTTTGAGTATACTTTTTAATTTCAATACAGGTTGAGTATCCCTTATCCAAAATGCTCGGGACCAGGAGAATTTTGGATAACGGATTATTCCGTATTTCGGAATATTTTAATATTTCAATGATGTTTTTTTGAAGTATCTTGCATTTATGCTGTATAAACACATAAAATACACACATATATATTTTATTACCACATAAAATACACACAAATATATTTTATTTGTTCAAAAAACAAGGTTTCAAAACATGAAACAAAATTTGTGTACTATCTCAGATACTGAATTTGAATGGCAAGCAATCATTTTCTTGTACATATATAGTGCCAGTTACATATCATGTCCCCAGTGATGCTGTTACAGATGTCCCCAGTGAGTTTTTATATAAAAAAAAAAAATTCTTCACTTTCTGGAATGTATGGTTTTCGGAATAATTCGGATAACGGATATTCGGATACGGGATACTCAACCTGTAGACTCAAAACTGCAGAAATCTAGCCAAATATAAATGTGTCCTCTGCTGGAATGCATGGTAACTATAAACATGTTTTATACAGTATGTACTAAAATGAATATGTAAAAAGAAATATAAATGCAATGTAAATTCGAAGTTAAAGCTTCTTTCAAATGTATATAAAAGTAATTTGGAAGAATTGTCTGTTTTTGCAGGATTCACATACAATCCATTGATGTTATTCATATCTCTGCACAACTTATACCCAATGTGGGAATAAATACAATCATAAATACAGATTTGCTTCTCAATTATAAAGTGTAAGTATTTCTGTCATTCTACTATTTAAGTATATTGTAGTTTGAAATAAGTTACAGTATACTAGAAAGCGACTCCTTTAATCTTTGAGTAAAACATAAAAAAAAATCTTAAATTTCTCTAGAACAGTTTTAATGGAAGTACCTAGCAATAGCTGGTCTTACTTACCCCAAATAGTTCTTGTTTAATTAAACAGTGGTAGTCCCGTGAGTCATTGCGCCTGATTCATGGGTATAAGTAATTATATTCACAGCTATGAATTTGTTCGCTGCAGACTTGTGACAGGGGGATACATGTATGAAGCTGTGTTATGGGAGAAGTGAGCCAGAGGAGAAGTGGCCCATTGCAACCAATCAGCACTTAAGTAACATCTATAATTTGCATAATATAAAATGATATAGAGCAGCTTATTGGTTGCCATGGGCCACTTCACCTCAGACTCACTTGTCCTCCCATATCACTGCTTCATACATCTACCCCAATGTGCTAATAATTCAGACACCAACTTGTTAAATGGCCATTTCCCACATGCTGCTTACAAAAAAATTGGAAAATCGGTTGTACCAGCGACCATCTGAGCAGTCCTATGCTGTCTAAAGGTGCCCATACATGGAGCCGTTCGCCGGCATCCGTTCTGTACTATGCGATGCGCACTCCCGTGCATCACATAGTACGGTACAAAAAGTATGTGCTGCACATACTGTACTTTTTGTACTAGGTACACATCGTATCGGATCGCAGTGCATGCACAATGCATGCACATGGGATGCGATCTGATACGATGTGTGCTGGGGGGCTTTAGAATGTATGTATCACCTAAGATGCCGTAGCTTCTACAATTAAGCATCAATCTGCATGCCCACAAAATGGTCCCATCATGTCTGCATTTTGCTAACAACCCATAGTTACCTCCATCAAACACAGGTTACCTGTTAATCACTTTGCAAATATATCTGGATACGCCACTAAACCATTGCCACGTGTCTGCAGTACTGCATGGATGCATGTGCAATAGCAAAATATCCCTCCACTGCATCCTCAATTAATGTAGCATGAATCAGTCATGTTGTTTCCTGTCCACCATGCCTGGTGTAACATCATTTTGTATGGCCTAATAGCTATGTCACATGATGACAGCAGACATCTACGCAAACCTCTCAACTGTCCCGATTATAGCTTATTGGACAGTGTCCCACCTGCAGGTAACAGTGTACCGCAGGTTGGGGGAGTTTGTTATCACTGCTGCTTTGCACAGCATCTAGCAGTGCAGGGAGGGAAGCCAGGGGATGACCCGCTGCTTGGGAGTACTGGGCAAGCCCGCCAATGACAATAACAGGGATCACCATGCTACACCGTGCCCCCTTCCTCCAAGGTCAAACCCACCCCTGTCATGGCTCTGCCCGATTTTCAGACTGGCTGTGTCTACAGCCCGGCAAGTCAATATTCAAAGAAGTCTAAAATTGGGAGTTATGTGTAAATGGCAAATCTATTTTAACAAATATTTCACTTATTTTCATCTACTGTATCTCTCTAATATTTGTTTTACAGAGGACAGAAAGACAGCACCCTAAGAGTACTGGCAGATGTCATTTTAGTGGTGCATATTGTGCAGGATTTTTCTGGTAATCCAAAACTGAGCATCAGCACTTGTGACACAAAAATACAAGATTTTCACGTTTTTCAGGGAACAGAAGGGTGAGTAGGCATGTATTATCCGTGCTCTGCCAGTATTAAATGTGATTCAGCTGAGATTGCCAAATCACCTCATAAATACCAACAGCTCCAGGGCATTGCAGAGGCGTTGCTAAATTTTTGAAAGAAATAGGGTCGGCCCCATTACCTAGCTCACAAAATGATTACTCCTTGTGTGCACATGACATAAAAATTATACACTAATAACAGAGAACCAAATGATATCTAGATTTGTGTTAAAGTCACATAACAAAACGTACAGTAATATTACAGTACATTAACAGGTTTTACCACTTCATGTACAATACTATTTAAGTTTAACAAGGCACAGGAACTGGGATTAAAGCCTCTTACACACTAAGCAATATTGAAAAAAAAATATCGCCATTTTACCCCCTTCTGAGCAATATTAGTTAGAAAATCACTAAGAGTATACTAAATATCATCCCTCCTTCCCGCTGGCATTAGCAAGTGTGTATACAAAATACACATTCATAAGGGAGTTTCCAATTACCTGCAACAATTAATTAAAAGAATTCACATGAGCCGGTGCATGCAGAGGCTTATCAGGGATTTGTTTCACCTGCCCCAGGCAGCCGAAAACCAAAACCCCAAAATCAGCCCCATTTTCAGGTGAAAAGTATCTGTGGCCCAGTGAAAACACATGGATTTTACAGAATTTTTGTATTTTTTGGTCAATCAAATTGGACTGCCAAAAATAAATAAGAAATCAGGCAAACATAAAAGAAAATCAGGATTTTTTTAAAATTTTGTATACATTTTTTATTGAGAATTTCAATACAATGTAAACACATTAATAACAACAAACAGTAGATTTGTTACAAAACAAAAGGACAAGTCAAACAATATATGGGAAGGGAGGGGGTGGGGAGAGAGGGTGGGGAACACTCCAAACACTTGTAAATGTTGGTTGTTTGGATAGAGAAAGGCAACTCTTATCAGTTACAGTATATGCTTCATAGGAAATGGATTTCGCATGAGGGTTCACTGAACAAGAGGGGTCCTGGGCGTTGGAGAGTAATATAGAAGGCCTGAGTCAATCAGCTTCCAAAACAATTAGACAAGTCTAGAGTCTAGAGTTGTGTTAACAAAGGTTGGAGCCTAGGCATTGGTGTAGGCATCCGGGAAAGCCAGTACTCAGTCCATTGAAACCATTTAATCAGGGGGTTCGAGGCTGATGAAGAATAGGTAATCCAAACTATTTCAAATCTGCAATGCAGTTGTACCTTCGATCCAACCATATCTAAAGTTGGTACAAAAGAGGTGCACCAGTGTCATGCTAGAAGGAGTTTTGTGGCCAACAAAATGTAGCCCATCACGTAGCGATCATTGGCAGGCATGTTACCACGATAGATATGGAGTATAGCTAATAATGGGTTTGGGGTAATTGGAGATACTTGTTTTGGGCAATGGTGCCGTTTGTGACCCGGCTGCTGCCGCTTGGTTCGGGCAGCCCTGGAAACAAGTGAGGCAGCTCAGCCGGAGGAACATCTGGTCCGGCCCACCGGGAAATGGCCCGGTTTCCCGGTGGGCCAATCCGCCTCTGCGTGGAATGAATACATTCTATTCAGCGATAGTTATGATATAAAGAGAGATAAGGCAGTACTGATAGTTGCTGATTCTTGGGGATTGCACGACCATTGTCCTAGCAAATGACAGTCAGTATTGGGTGGAGGGACTAACCGTTGATCACTCCGAAGGGATTCGGAGGCTGTGTGAAGCCATAGAAGAAATGTTCTCTAGGTTACAGGCTGCTAGTATCCTGGCGCCTTCATTCAGTGTAAAGATAACAGTGGTGGATCCATTGCATTGAATGATTAGTATAGTCTGAAAACCCCATCTATCTTGGATCTCTGCTTCACGGAGTATTTTCGTCACTGGGTGGAAGGTCCTTCATAGGGCTAACGTTGTAGCGGAGAGGTCTCCAAACATTTGCAGATCGCCCAGAATAGCGGTGGAAGGGCTTTAAGGTCTGCTGGCTTGTAGGATTTTTCTTTAATGTGATGATAATGTAGTCACATCAGAGTGTCTCTAGGTTCGTCATCTGATGCATTTTTTGCTTTTGGTAGTCAGTAAATTTGGTCTAGCAGGAAGTTGGTTATAGTGACCTCAGGTAACAGTTTCATGAACAACTTCGTAGCATATTGCTCAAGGTCCGCATTGGAGACTGATTTCGGGTACCTCAGATTTAAATTTTGTTACGAAGGGATCGGTCCTCCAAGTCACAAGTTTTGTGTCTCAGGGCCGTAACCTCCACCTGGAGGTCCTTGTGTAGCGAGATTAGGTGATTGTGGGATTTGATGACTTATCCCAGTTTATTTTTCTAGGTGGTCTGTTTTCTCGCCCAGTGCATTTACAGATTGCTGGCAGGTTTGTAGAGCAGTTTTAAATTATTCTGTAATGTCTTGTTTAAACGAGGCAAGCAGTTGTTTCATTGTACCAACCGTGAGCGGTGCCTCATCATCCAATGTAGCTGACGTGGCATGTCTTTGTGATGCGGAGTCAGATGTAATGTCAGTCGGTGGTAGTGTATCAGTATTCGCCGAGGGCCCCCCTTTTGTTTTCTGGGACATAGGAGAGGGTTTAAAGAAGGTGACTGGAGGTACTCCTAGGAGGTTTCTGACAATTAGTAGGCATTACGGTCAGGTCTGAAAGTGAATGGCTGCAATCCAGAGAGATATACTGTGTGAAATCAGGTGGGTATATGGAAGATTTCCCAATAACAGAGAGCTCTATGTGGGGTGGAGGAAGTGTAGCAGGTTCAGGCAATCTGCATCCGGTGGGAATTTAGGGTGTTGAGCGCACCCTGAAAGGGTTGATACAGTATGAATTATAGAAAAGGATCCCAGTAGCTGAGTTAGGAGAGAGTAAGGGCTAGGGTCACACAGCTAAAGTGCCTTTGAGATATTACAAGTCTTGGGCCAGCCGGAGACTCTTGGAAGAATTATACAACCCTTCAGGCTATCTGTGCTTGAAAGGAAGGTTGTGTGTGATGATAGAGGAGATTGATTTATTCCTCTGCCTCAAGCAATATGGCTGCCACTCACATTATCCCCCCTGATTCTTTGAAATAGAGGTGGCTTGGGTCAGCTCACTGGTTCTGGACTACTTAGGGGTCTCAGTGAGGTCTCCGGGTGTTAGGAGTGGTATTATGTGGCAGGGAGTACCCACCATTATCTCTGTAAGGGACAAGGGCTGGCACCTGCAGTGCTGCTTACCATCTAGGTAAAGGGGGTTGGAGGACTTGGGTGGGATCCAGCAGCTCTGGAGGGTCCCGCTGAGCAGGTGGTCTTTTTCAGACTGCAATCGCGCTGTCCCTGGTTCCTTTCGTCTGCTATCCTCACTGCGGAGCTAAAACGGCAGCTAGCCAGCTAAATAAAGATCCTGGCTTGCAAGGAGGCTATGCCACAACCCATGGAGACCTGTAAATAGTGTCTCCCAGCTCTGTGACCACTCCAAACCTGGGTCTATGATTAGAGGGCAGTTGTGCGGAGGGTAGGGGTAAAAGTGGGTCAGGTGGGGTAATGTAATTCACTCTTAGCAGGAGCTTTGAGAGGATCCAGGAACATGTTTAGTTTTTTACTTCCAGTGTTTCTTTGCATTTAATTGGATACCCACCCAGTGTGATAAATTTAAGAATAAAATAAATAATAATAAAAATTAAAAAGGACAATGCACACACAGAAAGGTACATAGAAAATGAGGTATCCTGTTAATAGGTCTACAGAGTCTAGGTCAGTGTTTTTCAACCACTAGTGTGCCTTGAGCTGTACACAACTTTGCCCCCAGATCTAGAAATGTCCACACGAGTTTAGCTGTTATTCACTGGTCTCTTGTTTTCAAATGAGGGTAAATGTATTTTATTTTTGTTACCTGTAGGGACCAGTGTGATTGTGTTTTCATATGTGGGCCAATGTTTTGTTTTTTTTTCCTGTGGGGGTCAATGGTTTTTTTTCCTGTGGGAGTCGTCTGATGGTTTGCCTTGGTGATTTTAAAATTTTGTTTGGTGTGCCGCAAGTTGTAAAAGATTGAAAACATTTTTAGGTGGACAGTCGATAGGTCGACACCAAAGATTGAAATGCAAAAGGTCAACATTGACGAAAGTTGAACACTTAAAAAGGTTGACATGAGTTTTTCACTTTTTTTTACTTTTTCATACTTTAACATCCATGTGGACTCTGATTGGGAACACTAAAGTATGCTGTGCGCAGCAGGAGCAGAGTAAGGCACCATGTCTGAAGCATGTTGAGCGAAGCAATCTAATTGGGAGTCCACATTGAAACAAAAAAGTATACCAACCTTTTCATGTATCAACTCTTTTCATGTCCACCTTTTGCTTGTATTGTCCTTTTGTCAATGTCAAACTTTTGCATATTGACGTTTTGTCAATGTGAACCTATTGAATGTTGACCTAGACACTATAGACCTTCCCATCCACACCTGTAAGTAAAAGACTACATGTAATATCACTGTTATGCATTACTGTATGTAGATACAATAATGTTTTCATGCAGGCAGGAAGAAGCTTCTCACATATATCTTATTTCTCTTATTTAGCCTGGACCTGATAAGAAACATTATAAAGATTGCCCTGAATCATAAGGTAAGTGTGTGTCTGTACTGTATGTGACTGTACAATGGGATACCCTATGTGCAATAATAGTAAGGCTGACATTATTTTACTATAGTATGTATATATATATATATATATATATATATATATATATATATATATATATATATATATATATATATATATATATATAATTACATAGTGCAAAAACCATAACCAGGTTGTTTTTTTGCACTATGTCATTTATTATATTGAGACCTGATGAAAAGACCACAAATTGGTCTTGAAACGTCGTCGCACAGTCTTGCACTAATGCTGACATTTATACACAATATAATGTATTTTTGAAACAAGCCCAATGCCGCCTCTTGCTTCTACAAAGAACCCTACCAGGTACTAAGTGGATAATTGTATATATTACCTTTTTGGAGGGCACCACAGCATAATCACCTCATCCGGAATGCCAAACAAATTCGCACAGATATATATATTTATTTATTAACAGTTTCTTATATAGCGCACACATATTCCGCAGCGCTTTACAGTGAATATTTTGAGCATTCACATCAGTCCCTGCCCCAGTGGAGCTTACAATCTATATTCCCTACCACAAGTAAACACACACACAGACATTCTAGGGTTAATTTTGTTGGGAGCCAATTAGCCTACCAGTATATTTTTGGATTGTGGGAGGAAACCGGAGTACCCGGAGGAAACCCATGCAAGTACGGGGATGATATACAAACTCTGCAGAGTTAGGGCCATGGTGGGAATGGAACCCATGACCTCAGCGCTGTGAGGCAGTAATGCTAACAATTACACCATCCATACTGCCCCAGTAGTATATATATATATATATATATATATATATATATATATATATATATTATGACTCTTTAGCTACCCACATTCTTTATTGAAATGAAAAGAGCCAACTCAAGGGTCAATACAATCCCTTAATAATGGGGGTTCCATTACAACTTTCATGTAAAAAAGTGTTCACTTTTCAAATACCGGAGAAGTTATCACCGCCTCCTGAGCAGGTGCAAAGTTCAGGAAAATCCATATTTTAAGGTAAAAATGTCAGGACTTGAGGCCCGATTCAGAGCCCATCGCGGAATTGCAGAAATAGCCGGGGTGGGCATATGCAGGCCCTGAAAATAGCCGATCGCAGGTTTAGAGCTAATGGGGGAGCTACAGTATAGAGTGGTGACAGACCGTTGCGAGGGCATGATGCTGCGCTTTATGGTAGCAGTCCGGGCAATGTGGGCATGTCTGGACCGCTTTGGGGGGGAGGGCCACAGTAGCTGCGTGACATCACATGCAGCCACTGTAACCCAGAGCATGGTCGGCCTGCGCCTGGCTTTACCAAGGGGCAGCTGATGATGTGGGAATTCTTCCCTGTGTAGTGAAGTGAATGGACTTTAGTGATGTGTTGCAAAATTGAGGGCGACCTTGCCCTATGCTAAGTGGCACACACACAGCCTAGTGCTGGCAGTTGCAGTTTTACAAAGCTTTGCAAAACTGCAACTAACCTGAATCTGGCCTTTTGTTGAGAAATAAGTCCTAACATTTATATTTTTACATTTTGTTTTATTAAATGCCTTAAACCTGCACAAATATATATTTACATACAAACACTTTTAAAGACTTTTCTGAACGATATTGTGTACAATATCATCTAGTGTGTATGGGTCTTAGCAAGCAGAATTTATAAAAATGCTTGTTTGTAATAAGCTCCATAAAGTTCAGCGAAATCAGAGTCATGTGAGTTAGCCATAGGTTCTCACTCTGGTAACAGTGGGGTATAACAGTGGTTGGAATGAAAATCTGGAAATTTCCGGGAGCAAATGACAACTAACAGATTGCTCCCAAACAAGGAAAACCAATAAAATGGTCATTCAGACAAATTGGTTAAATCAAATTTTGCAATTTTTTAAAAATATTTTCCAGATTTTAGGAGCAAATGGTTGATTGTAATTTGTTTACAGAGATTTCCAGATTTTCATCCCAACCATCCAGATTGGAAAGATAATTGTATAGTGTGTATGGGCCATAAGCAATTTCTTCTCTGGGGAGATTTGTCTAGATAACCAAAGAAACTTGATTATTTGGAAGTGGATTACAAATGGAACTATACTGTAGCTGGGTAAAATGACTATACCGACATTATTTTGCCATCTGCAGCTCTGCCTGACCTCTACCAGCATCCTCCTTGGCATTAATGTTCAACTGGGTGAATTTACAGGTAAGTTTCAGCTCACATTATACATCTTGAACATACATTAGGACTTACCACTTTTACCCATAGATCCTTGTGACACAGTTAAATATAATAGATGATAATTAATAATGTTATACACAATTCTTGGAAATGCCCTTCGTTAATTATTTTTAAATGCCAGTCTGTTAATTACATGTTTGAATACATGCTTTAAACGTGCCACCACTGATTGTGGCCGGATGTTTGTTTTGGAAATTATATATATATATATATATATATATATATATATATATATATATATGCATCATACATCTTTCCCTGAGTTCTCTGTCATTTTACCATACCATTTTATATATATATATATATATATATATATATATATATATATATAAAAATGGAATGGTCAATGATGGTTACCATTCATACATATCCGGCATATCAGCATGCTTCATTTACTGAATCCTGAATCATATATATACAGATGTTCATACATCTTTTTGGTATTCCTTCCTTGCCTCAGTAATGAGGGGAAGCAGGAAGTGCTATAGAGACACGATAAGTACAGAGTAACATAATTGGACACATTATATCACATGACCATATGTTTTTTCCTAATGACTGCACACCACTTCCCATAATTACCACACACTTCCAATTGTCATGCAAGGATCTGTACCCAAATCAAACTGTGAACATCAGTGTCACTTACAGAAAGACTGCTCACTGACAGCAGCAAATCCCTGTTTCACTGACAGCAGCATTACACCACCTCCCTAACAGCAGCACATCCCTGCTTCACTGACAGCAGCAAACCCCTGACTCACTGACACAAGAATTTCACCACCTCACTGACAGCAGCACATTACGGCTTCACTGACAGCAGCAAATCCCTTGACGGGATCCTACAGCCACTTATCAGAGAACAACCGACTTATATTAAGGATACCACAGACTTTCTCAATCTACTCAATAAGTTTGTATCCGTGCCCCAAGAAACTCTGCTGTGCGTCATGGACGTCAGCCGTTTATATACTTGCATCCCTCATGAGGCTGGCCTATCAGCTATGGGTATGTTCTTGGAGTCAACCAGGATGCAGGCATTGGACCATGGGCTGTTCTTGAAACTTCTCAAACTTACCCTCACCAAGAACTACTTCTTGTTTAATGGGAAGTTATTTCATAACCATCTACACCCATTCAGAAAGTGTTTTTGTATACTTTAAAAAGGACACTCAATTCACAGAAGTCGACATGTGTCAACTTTTTCACTGTAAGACAAACATACCAGTTTTTTCTTAGGAAAAATACACATAAACCACTTCTAATAGCAACAATTATGTTTTTGGACTCAATTTCTACTTGCACTGTGGAGTACGCTCAGATATACGGAAGGTGTCGGTGTGAAAATGGACGAGATCCGTCCGTGCACTTTGGCGTACGCTCTGATGTACACCAGGTATCGGTGGCTAAGAGGGAGATCCGTCCGTACACGGTGGCGTATGCTCAAGTGTACGCCACTCCCCATTGTCGGTGTCTGCGACCGTCCGTGTGCGGCTGTTCTGTGGGCGGACTTTCGCTCACCGCGAGCGTACGGGAAACGCACGGTGAGACGGACCGTACGTACGTTTCACCGACCTAACCAGAATAAGGCCCTATGTGTGTACACCTAGTGGTTTTCAGAGATTAATTATGCAGATGCATATAATTAATTACAAGAACATCAGCATTATACTGTAATTACATGCATGTGACTCATAATCATATCCTTAATGTGAGTGGTACTTTATATTTTTTACTTGAAACTCACAACATTCCATCTTCAATAGAACACCAATCTTAGTAAATAAAGCCTCATAAAATCTTCATTCGTATCCACTTTGCTCTAAAAATAATATGGCATCAAAAAAATATATATATTTTACTAGTAACACTATTTGTTTTACAAATTGTATTTCTGATATATTTGGCATTAGTAATCAATATTGTTGCTGTTTCTTTGTTATCTTAATTACATTTGTTATATGTTCTTTCATTTCCAAGGCTTGATTCAATTAGGAAACCAGCTTCAAATCAGACATTTTCTATCCAGCTCTCCTACAGTAACAGACCAGCATATTGAACTTGGGTTTAATGTAAGCTATACATACTGCTTTGAGGTGTAAAGCTACTGTACTTACCTATTCTCACAAGGGAACATTCAGGACCGCTCTTACCCGCTGACATTTACACAAAAACATTAGTTCACATGCATCCTATAATAGTTCAATCTGAAATTCTCATTTACAGGATGAGTGGGCACACAGATCCAGAAAGGAAGCAGTTTGTGCGTCTGTTTGGAGAATTGACCACATATATACATTAGTAAATAGGTCCCCAGGGGCAAACGCAGGATTTTCAGAAGGGGGTTTCCATGGGGGGCGGAGCAAATCACGGAATGGACACTTAGGTGACCCAGTATATGCCGGGTCAGTTAAAGTATTATACTGTAGATAGACCAAATGTATATTATACATATACATAACAGCAGTGTAGACCCCTGGGCATAGCAATGTATTGAGGCCCTTACCTGTCCTCCAGCGGTAGGGGTGCTATGAGCAGAAGTTTTGATGTCCCGCGGGTGGTATTATATCAACCGCTCAGCATGTAGGGCTCAGTAATTTCCACTAATTACCCCTTTACTGCACAGATGGTGGGAGATGAGGTGGGAGAAGGGGGCATTGGGCTGAATGAAGGGGTCCCAATACATAACTTCCCGGGTGGTAGAGGATGTTTAATATGCAGAGGAGGGGTATATAGTGGAGTGGGCTTATTATTCATAATTTTCTGGTGGGAGGACAGCTTGCTTGACTGCAGATATCTCCAGTTCCCGGAACTAGATTTCTTAGCTTTTAATGGAATTAAAAACTAGAGAATCCCACCTACCAAATGGTACTAGGGGATCAGAGTTCAGGAGGCAGAGTAATCGAGTATATAAAACTACATACCAGGTATGTGGAGCTGGAGCAGTAACCAGCTGCTTGAAGGCTGATATCTCTGGTTCTGGGCACAGTAGAGACCAGCTTCTAGTGTCCCTCAAAGGGGGAGAGTCCCAGCTTTTGGAATATACCCTCAGAAAAACTCTATGTCAGACAGAAACTGAAATATCTGACTGGGGAGAGCAATTCACAGGCTTGGATAGGGACCACTGCTTTGAAGTCAGATATCTCCGGTTCCTTAGGGCCGATTTTTAAAATTCTTGTACCCATGGAAAGAGGGGGCCCTCAGATTCCTGGGGGGGTTTCTGGGTACTCAGAAACCCCCCCTGCGTGCGCTACTGGTCCCTCAGTATGTAACCACACACAGGAAGCTTCTTGTTTCTTCCTTTTTTAAACCACCACAATTTCAACCATCATGCCCATGCATCACCCCAGCAACTTCTGTCTTACGCAGACCCCTCTATACACATCCATTTGATTAGTCTCTATATACAATGTCTAAATACTTTTCACTGCTGTATAGCTTTGCATAAATTTGTTATTAAATAAATTTTAATAAAAATGGTAGTAATAATAATAATAATAATAATAATAACAACAAAACTATAATCATCCCTCCCTTTTTATTCTCTGGACAGGTGGAGTATTATTTGCTAGGAAACGTTCTAGATATGTCCGTTCACACAGAGTGCCTTGCATTACCTGTGCAAACCAGCAAAGTTAGTCCAATGTACAACCTGTTGCTCCATCAGGATACATTCAATGCCGTCTTCTCTGCCATGGAATGGGCGGGTGCGTTCAACCTGGATATTACTGGGGAAACGGTAACCACTTTTACTGCTATACGTTTTTGTGGAGTTTATTAACTAAGATGGGAGTTCTATTTCAAACGGGATGTTGCGTTGGAAAACCAATCAGAATCTACTTCTTATTTATTTAGCACCTTCTAGAAGATAATACATAGAATCTGATTGGTTGCTTATAAAAACATCCCATCTGAAATAGATCCAACATCTTAGTAAATAAACCCCAATGTATTTGTAAATTCCAGCTACAGCAGTCAGTGTGACTGTGATAATGATGTCTTTGTCTTATCCAGGCTGGAGGAACCAACCTTCTTACAACTGAGACACTGAAGTCAATAAGCCCAGATGTAAGCATGTAAAAAACAAACACTATTATTGAATATTACAATGGCTACAATTGTCTTCGTTATATATGGCATGTGGGTTCTCTTTTGCTTTGTGTTTTCTGATTAGCTTGCGGTCAGGAATTCATTATACAGTGATGTCACTTTTTGGAAGCATTTTGTGTGCAGTTGTAAATGGGGCAGGCGGAACATCACAGCACCCTCTCACAGTGATATTGGGTGAAATGGCCAATGCATTTGCATACTGTCCAAATTTTTCCCAATCCATTTAGCCTTGGGATCCGCAATCTTAAGCTCAATATTGAACACTTCAGTATTTACCCATCACAAATTTGCTCATGTGCAGTGGAGACAATAATCATTCATAGAAACACTTTTAAGGGGGTATCCTATTCCATTTGGTAATATACTTCACGGTACAATAGGATGTTTAGCTTGATAGTACATTACTGGGGCTATCCAATAACAGTCCATTTTGCCAGTTATCAGGCAACACATAAAATTTGGATGAGAATAAAGGGATGTGAATATGTGCATATGGGGCGAAATGTAATATTGGGGGTAATTCTGGTTCAATCGGTCCCCCACGTGTTCGCACTTGAAACAATGGCAAGCCTCTGCGCATGTGCAGCGCTTCTTTTTGGGCGCCTTTGCACAGTTGGTGTGGTACTCGCAAAAAAAAATCATAGGGATCCCCTGTTTTTAAGAAACCAGCACTAGGCTCTTGGACTGGTCCTGGTTCCAAAAATATGTGGGACACTTTTTACGCAAGGTCCCCTGGACCAATAAAGTCCTGGGTCCTCCCCAGGCTTCACCTGCCCAGGGCTGAAGCCTGAGGCTGTCCTTAGTGTCCCAGGGTAGTGCATACAAGACTGATGTGTGTTTCAATTTCATTTACACATACTCACCTGCTCAACTGCACCAGCGTTGTCCTCTCGCTGACACTACTTACTCTGCACTGACAGCCACTGAGTCAGCATGTGGCTGTCACATGCAGTTATAGCTGGGAGGTAGGGTTGCTGATGACCATCTCTATCTAAGAACATGGTGCTGTGCTGTGGCACACTGGAATCAGCATGCTTCCTACACTCTTAAGCTCATCCCCATATCTGTGAAACAAGTCAATCGGAGATCAAAGAGGGCCATAGGATTGTGTGATGCTTGCTAATTCCCAGGTGCTGCATGGTGCCTGCTGTGTTCAAACATACATAATCACATGTATGTTTATATGTGTAGGCCCCTGCACTAAATGGTCAGCACTGCCTGGGCTGCAACACCAAGGTGACACAGCACAGCATCATGATCTCATCCTATTGATTACATTGAGGAGAAGCAAGTTTAGTATGATCAAATGACCAAATGGGTTGGCATTTTCATCCTCTTCCTGCTTGTTCTACTAGGTACAAAATGTCACGGCTACTGCTGATAAATAATGTGTAGGTAATTAAGAAGAGACCATTTAATTTACTAGATACACAACAGTTTTGTTAACTACTTAAGTTAGTTGTATTAAACAGGGGGAGACTAATGATTTGCAGCTCCCGAGCTGTCTATTTCCTTAATTAATATTTAAGATAAGGAAAAAAAAACATTCTGACAATATACACAGATTTGTCATTGTCCTTATTGATCGTCTTGCCTCCTTTCAGTCATGAGGAATTAGCACAACCTATCTATATTACATTACAAATTCCAACAAGCACAAATCTTATTCTTCCAGATTCCAAAACTGTACCCTGAGAGTTATCCTATAATTATGAAGGTTGGGGTGAACAGGGCCCCTCGTGTCACTCTACACAAGGGGAAGATTGTCCTTTATCTGCAGCCTTCACTGGAGCTTATGGTGGTCCTACCAGATGACAGACCTCCAGACTCTTTGATCGTCCTACGTGCTGTAAGAGCGTTCACATAACTATGAAATGTAGATCTCCCGACCAGGCACCTTGATGTACAGACAATGTACTTATTTTTATTTCTCAGGATGTTCAGATGAATATTCATATCAAACTGAAAGAAAATAAGCTTAGAACGGAGTCTGTGTTGCTCAGTAGGTGAGTAACCGATTCATAAAAAGAATGCTAACTCTCAACGTGTCACATGCAGGTAATACCAGCCTCCCCGTTTCTTACAATACTACTATAACTTTTCATAATAATTAAAAATCATCTTGCCTTTGGAATATATAAAATAAAATGTTTAAAGCTGAAAGTGTATACAGAAGGAATATACTAATATTAATTTAATAAATTGCCAAAAATAAACTCACTGGCTTTGGATAGACTCACTGGCTAGGTCACAACCCAGATCTTATCATGCCATAAAGTAATGTTCTCAAATATGTTTCTTGCTGCAGGAATGTGACATTATCCCTGGAGTCATCCGCAGTGAGCTCAGTAAAAGTAAGTTCCAATTTGAAGTTGAGCCTCCCTCTTAATGTCAGGGACCCAATATACTTGGGAGATCAGTAATACTTCTTAAAATGTAAAAGTGCCTCTATTTGTTAGTGCAATTTATGCCACAACTTGGCAAAGAAGAAAATTGTAGATATGCAGGTTTGTGGATCCACCTTAAAATGCATGTGCTGGAACAAGTGATATGTACTGTAATTCAAAGTTTATTTTCCTCCTAAAATACGCCTCAGTTTAGGTTTGTGTTTAATAATTTTAATTACATTTTATTTAATTAAATCTGTGTAACATTTGTAGATTTCTAAAACATTATCCTGTGAATCCCTTCTTAAATGTATATGTATATCTAAGATAGATATAGTTGTGTTCATTTTTATTGAAGCCAGCAATGTGCTGTGAGTCGCAGCATAGTGTTGTTAGTGAGGGCACGCGCATGTACGGGCGCTCTCACTACCTGGACAGAAAACCTCACAAAAGTTATTTTACAGAGCAACGGAACCATAACAATGGGCAGGGGGCATGTTCCTGATGTATTTATGCATGCTATGGCAATTGCAAATGAAAATGAGCTATTCCCTGATCATATTTTCTTGTTACAAATGAAGACAATACTTTATAGTTTCGTTAGTGTCTATTTTTTTCTTTTTGCTTTACAGATGAATAAACTTCAGCAAGTTATTGTCCCTTTTCTAGAGGAGGCTCTACCTTTCCATTACAAAGGTTAGTATTAAAACCTTTTTCAGCCACGTAAAGAAATCATTTCAGTAGACTAAAATATGAATGCTGGCAACCTGCGGATGTCTTGTCTCCTCTTTTTAATTAATCTTCAGGGCTTATAGTGTATGGGGTGTAGGGGGTCTGCTGCAATCATGGTCTGGCAGATGTCTTCCCCCCTCCCCAGCTGGATGGGGAAAGTGTACTCCAAGAAAAGCAGGCAGATTCTCTGTAGATATATGAAATGGCTCTGTCTCTTTTGCAGCCAATACAGAAGGTCCATCTGCCTATTCCTTTGGACAAGGGTTCGCTTTATCTTTGCTTGTAAGCACTGTGAGGACTCATGATCCAGAGTCTCTTGGTGCACCAAATTCCACTGTCTCTCAAGAGCTGGGAATTCCACACTAAGCAATCCAATTCAAACAGGTCGCGGCAGTGACTTGGGAGGGAATCTCAGCAACTGATGAGCCATCTCCGCATGCCCCCATTTTTCAGACCTAATACTCTGACCCTCATGATATCTAAGATACCAACTGTGTAAGTTAAAATTCCGTCTCGCCAGTGGGTGCACCATCCTTTGTGTTTTTTCTGTATGTCAAAGCTATTTGTGGTGGAAGCTTTTTTGGTGTTACCCTGGGCAGAGACTTTTATTGCGCTGTGGTTATCAGAAATTTCCAATCTCATGTCACAGACTGTGTTTGAAAAATGTCAGGCAGGAGCTGATTGGCTGGCTGTTTATCACTCTCAATTTGATCACTTTTGAAGCTTAGAGAATCTGGCCCAATAACTGCCAGTTTGTGTTATGCTACATTGTACAGTAGTTCCCTCTGTTTATATTAAGCCAGACTTTAGCACTCCCACGGTAGTACCGCAAGTTCATATTATGTCACACTGTCTTGCTTTCTGTTCATATTATGCCTTTGAAGGCATAGGTCATATTGTTCCGCATTAAAATCCCCCTCAGTTTATATTATGCCCCATTAGAATCCCTCAATTTATACTGTGTCACAATATAGTGTCCCATAAAGGGCAATGTTTTGGTGCCACCAGTTCATTTTATGACACATCACAGCCCCTTTTCACTGTTCATTAAAATTCCTTACATATATCAACAAGTATATTGAGCTGTATTGATATTTGTTTCACAGGTGCTCTAGGTGTTGGGTGGACTTTACCCAACCTCCTACATCTACAGATAATAGGTCATTCCATTGAAATAGACGAGGTAAGCAAATAAACAAAACAAAAATATTTTATTTACTGCAAAAAGAAAAACATTAAGGGGGAAATTTACTAAAGGAAATTTGTAAAAAAAATAGGTGTATGTGTATCCAGAAATACACTTATTTTTGACATTTACTATACCGAAAATACGGCAATTCATATTCGTATTGATAGCACATCAATACGAATACGAATTGCCGTATTTTCGGGATATTAAATGTCAAAATGTTAATGTTTTTCTGAAATGGACATTATTGAATAATACTGCTGACATAATGTATGTTCAGATCATCAATACATTGTTAAAATAACATGGCCAAACATTAGAATTACAGTACATATTTTGGTACTTATTTTTTAACCCCTTCCCGACATTTGACGTACATTTACGTCATGGTCGGGATGTACTTCCCGACACATGGCATAAATGTACGTCATGACTTTAAACTGTCACCGCGTCTATAGACGCAGTGACAGAGGGACGATGTCTGCTGTCCCTGACAGCAGACATCTTCCCTCATTGCCCAGGGGGGGCAGCGATGCCCCCCCCATCGGCGATCGCTGCGATTGGCTGTTCAAATGTGAACAGCCAATTGCAGCGTTTTCTGTGTTATGTGTATAATTTTGACTCTGCTGCCCCCTAGTGTCCAAAAAAAATAAAAGGAGGTTGAAATAATGATTGAAACATAAAGTATACATATGGTCTATGTTAGTTATTAACTATTTTGAGTGGTATGATTATTTGTCTCACAAGCAGAAAATTTAACATTGTGCAAATTGCTAAATGTTCAATTTTTTACGACATTTTGGTATTTTTCACAAAAAAACACAGACTGTATCGACCAAAATTTACCACTAACTTGAAGTACAATGTGTCACGAGAAAACAATCTCAAAATCACTGGGATAAGTAAAAGCAAAAAAAAGTTATCCCCACATAAAGTGATACATGTCAGATTTGAAAAAAAGGGCTCTGTCAGGAAGGCAAAAACAGGCTGCGGCGGTAAGGGGTTAAAGTATTATTAATCGATGTTGGGATTCCAGGGTTAAACATATGATTTTTTTTATATTAAAATAGATTTAAGATCGATTCTAATTGTACAAAATTAATGTCAATTGACCTTTAATAAATGTACAGTTAAGACTCTATTCAGTGTGGTATTAGTGTAACTAACCTGGTTCTAGGTACTGTATTGATAAGGTCAAAGGTCAACACAAGCTTATGATTGACATAGACATGTTCGACATGAATAAGGTCAACATGAGTTTTTCACTGTTTTTTTGTTTTAAAAAGGTGTTTTTTTTGCTTTAATATCCAAGTGCGCATAGAGTGTAGGAATATAATAGTGTGCCGAGTGCAGCGAGCCAATGCCAGGGGACACGGTAAAAGCATATATGGCTGATACAGAGCTGGGAGCAAAGAAAAAAATGAGTAACACTGTACTGTACCTTGTTAAATACATGCAGCACTGCACGAAGGGGAAATATACGTAAAACGTGCAAAGAGATATACATTTTGGGGAAGCTTGTCCTAAATCAGATCTAAATTGCAGTTAAGATAAAGTTGACCAACAAGAAATGCTCATCTCTAGTGGGCCACTAGGATAATATATCAGAATAGGAGAGAGGGTATTAGTATAATAATAGTAGTAGAAAAGAACATTTCAAGTCATACAACTCCAGCATGTCCAGGAGTAGTAACGTTTGTAGTGGGAGGGGTTACATCAACCTGTAGTCATTTCAAACACGTACTGTAATCATGAACAACAACACAGTAACTTAATTCGCCTCCTTTCAAAATGGTCAGCAGAGATTATATCAGGCACATATTTATATAAAATAAAGCTCATACTGTACTTTACATCTACCTTTCTAACAATTGATTTCTTTACATAGAGGAAAGTATATTATCAACATCTCCAAGAAATATATATATACAGTATGTATATTTGGATTTTTTTTAAAACATTTTATTTCTTTGCTCTAGGGATATGCCGTTATATCTGGAAACCTTCAATTTCCTGAATAAATGCAATTCAGTGGAAAAATCCAAATAAAGAAATGTGCTTAATTTGCACCAATCAAATTTGTGTATAAGTATTTTTCATTAGTAAATGTTGTGCACTTGAATATCTGTTACATTTATTCCCTGCACCCCCATGCACTAAACTTGGAGGTGATAGGGGAACAGGTGTTTAACCTTTTACCTGCAATAAAGCAGTATTTTTGCAACTAAGAATACTCTGAATGCCACTTTTGCCTCTTCCTATATATATATATATATATATAGGTACTTGTTTCCTAGCACGGCCACAACGATCATAATCGCGGCCATCGGGGGTAAAATCGGGGCCATCGCGGGCATCGCATGCGCAAAAAAATCGGGTGCGATGGGCAGACGCGATGCCCGCGATTTCCCCATAGAGAACAATGTTAAATGCCTCAATTTACCCGCGATGACCACGATTTCCCATAGGAAACAATGTGAAATGGCTCAATTTACCCAAATTATCATAGGAACAATGGTAAATGAGCCAAAAACACCCCTAAACATTGAAATGTCCCCCCAAAAGTAGTTTACGCCACCACGTGATCAAGCGAGCCCGCGAGGGGCGGCGGTACGCGTCCTCCGACCTTTTCATACCCCTACTATCCACTAGGGTGTGGAGTGAGAATAGAATAGTGTGGCGAGCGCAGCGAGCCACCGAGCCCGAAGCGTGGCGAGGGGACGCGGATACCTGTGAAGCCCGCGAAGGGACGCGTTTACCTGTGAAGGTATCCGCGTGCGCTCGCCACGCTTCGGGCTCGGTGGCTCGCTGCGCTCGCCACACTATTCTATTCTCACTCCACGCCCTAGTGGATAGTGGGGGTATGAAAAGGTCGGAGGACGCGTACCGCCGCCCCTCGCGGACTCGCTGCGCTCGCCACGCTTCAGGTTCACGTTCATCGCGGGGTGGCGTGAACTACTTTTGGGGGGACATTTCACTGGTCAGGGGGGTTTTTTGGGCTTTCTGGCCCATTTACCATTCTTCCCTATGATGATTTGGGCAAATTGACCCATTTAACATTGTTTCCTATGGGAAATCGGGGTCATCGCGGGTAAATTGAGGCATTTAACATTGTTCCCTATGGGGAAATCGCGGCCATCGCGGGTGGACCATTTAAGCATTTTTAGGCGCACACGACGCGACCGACCCGATTTTTCACTGTTTTCAATGCATTTCAATGGAAAAATCGGGGGTATCGCGTCGGTCGCGTCGCAGGCCACTAAAATTACCCCCGATGGCCAAGATTTGTGGCCGTGCTAGGAAACAAGTACCTATATATATATATATCCCTCTCACATAAAATTAAAACAAAATAAGAATCTTAAATAGTGCCCAATTTGCATGCATTTATTTATTGGTCTTTAGGAATATATTCCTGAAGACCAGTGAGTAAATTGAAACACTGAATCCACTCGACGGTCTGCCTAATATATTTTGGAAAATTTGAGAGCACTCACCAGATTTTTATTTTATTATTCATTTTAAAATTGCCTTCAGTCAGCATTTCAGGTTATGCAAGACATCCAGCAGCAAGATCCATTGCAGTAAAACTGGAATCTTGCTGCTGGATTTCTTGACAAAGGGTCTTGCATAACCCGAAACGTTGACCGAATGCAAATTTAAGATATATCTATAATAATCTGGTGAGTGTGAAAAATAAGTTACCCGCTTTATTTCACTTTCTTAAAATAAAAAAATATTAACCATTTATGTGCAGGTTATTGGACATTTAATGTAGAAAGCAGTAGAACCGCACTCCAGAGCCCTCTGAAGTGATAACTTATTTTTAACTAACCCTGTATGTATGTGATGTGATATATACTCTATATGTACACACATAAACACACACAGAGTATAAAACATATGTTTTGAGTATTGTTTCTAATTGTTGAATAAACTGCACCTTCTTGCTTACTGTGTCTTTATTTCGTGGGCATTTATTTTTCAAACTGCATATGACCGCAGTATATAACATAGTTGCCTACCTGACCCTCTCCTTCAGGGAATAAATGTTCTGTTCCTAGACTTCCCTGGTAATGTATGATTGCCATCACCTGTGGGGAGCTAGTTAATTGATAAGAAAGGTGCTTCACCACAGGTGATGGCAATCATTCATTACCAGCGAAGTCCATGAACAGAGCATTTTCTCCCTGAAGGAGAGGGTCAGGTAGGCAACCCTGGTATATAAATGTATACACATGAGATGAAATTTTGGATGTATCTGTATACTTTTGCATTACTTATTTATTGTATCAGCATATTTAGCAGGATACTTATTTTATTTTTTAAAGCACTGAGAGAAGTATGTAAGCTGCGGCTTAATACAGCTGCCTAGGGGCTCCAGAATCAGGGGCGCCTGTGTGTCTGATTATCACAAAATTAACAATGACTCTGAAGGTGCATGCACACTGTATACCTTATTTGACCAATTTCATTAATTTTGACCCTTCTGAACGATATTGGTCAAAATACACGGTACTTGTGAGTTATCCGGGCTGCCGATTTTGTCCTTAAGTTTGGTTAACTTAAGGACACCCGACCGACGCGATGCCCACGATTTAGCTCCAAATCGGGGGCATCGCGTCGGTCGTGGCCGTTATAAGGGGCCGCGACGCGATGCCCCCGATTTCCCATAGACAGTAATGTTAAAAGACACGATATCGGGGGCATCGCATCGGTCGTGGCCGTTATAAGGGGCCGCGACGCGATGCCCACGATTTCCCATAGACAGTAATGTTAAAAGACACGATGGACCCGATTTCCCATAGACAGCAATGTTAAAATAAAATTACAATGTGAAATTGGGCAATATGTTTTTCAAAAAAATGTTTCATGGCCCCACACCACTGTTAACGCCACCGCGCTATTGACGCCAACCCTAAGCGTGGCGAGCGCAGCGAGCCCGCGAGGGGCGGCGGTACGCGTCCTCCGACCTTTTCATGCCCTACTATCCACTAGGGCGTGGAGTGAGAATAGAATAGTGTGGCGAGCGCAGCGAGCCACCGAGCCCGAAGCGTGGTGAGCGCAGCGAGCCCCGCGAGGGGACGCGGACACCTGTGAAGCCCGCAAGGGCACGCGGATACCTGTGAAGGTGTCCGCGTCCCCTCGCGGGGCTCGCTGCGCTCGCCACGCTTCGGGCTCGGTGGCTCGCTGCGCTCGCCACACTATTCTATTCTCACTCCACGCCCTAGTGGATAGTAGGGCATGAAAAGGTCGGAGGACGCGTATCGCCGCCCCTCGCGGGCTCGCTGCGCTCGCCACGCTTCGGGTTGGCGTCAATAGCGCGGTGGCGTTAACAGTGGTGTGGGGCCATGAAACATTTTTTTGAAAAACATATTGCCCAATTTCACATTTAACATTACTGTCTATGGGAAATCGTGGGCATCGCGTCGCGGCCCCTTATAACGGCCACGACCGACGCGATGCCCCCGATTTCGGGCGCGATGAAAAAAATCGGCAGCCCGGATAACTCACAAGTACCAAATACACTGATGACCAATCTACCTTGTGCCCAGTGTCCTGGACGAAAGATGTTGATTAAAGATGTTGACGAAAGATGAACAATCTAGCTACAGTCTATAGGCTTGTTTTTGAAAGATATCCAAGTTGAGCTGCAACAACCTTGACGAACAACCTAGATGAAAAATGGCGGGTACAACTGTGCATCATTATTCGTTGTTCGTCGCATACCAATATCATTCAAAAGGGCCAAAATGAACAAAATTGGTAAAAAAAAAAAAATTGAACAGTGTGTATGCACCTTGAGAGAGGCAGCCTTGTTGAACTTAATGCAAACGGCAGGTGTTTAACTTCTGAGACATCACCTCCACACTTTCACCAGAAGTTCTGGAAAGTAGGTATTATTCAGTAAGCTGAAGTTTTGCCTAGAGTGCTGAAAACCTTTCACTGGCTCTGTTAGAAGTGTGGTAAATGTTGCACGTTGTAATTTGAAGTCAATGCAACTATTCAAAACAAAAGAGATCATTTGATACATTAGTGAAAATTACATATTATCTTAATTATTTAATGCAAATTAAATACATTCCTTCCTTCCTTGCAGGCTCCGGGGTAAACTGGCATAATTGAATTTAAAATGAAATATTATTTTAAATATTCTATGAAATTGTACATTGTGCATTATGAGTCATTAATATTTCACTGTTGATCCTGAATAAGTAATGTAGGTGGTGGTATAAATGCTTAATTTTACACCTGATTTACAACAGGAACTAGTGAGTGCTTTCCTTTCATTTGCATCTGTGTTGCCATCTTCTCTCCATGAAATTTGTATATTACTCATTTCCAGTTTAATGTTGAAATGTGTATATTACTAATTTCCAGTAATTATTTTACTATTAAATGAGGTGCGGGTGCTCATCTTACAGGTTGAATCTAGGGATGTGCACCGGCCACTTTTCGTGTTTTGTGTTTTGGGTTCTGATTACCTTGAGGTTTTGGGTTCTAATGGGTTTTTGCCAAAACACCCCCTAAACGTTTTGTGTTTGGATTTTTTTGGTTTTGGGTTCTGATTTTTTTTTAAAAAGACGTTATGTATCAGGGCACCTTCATTCAGCCCAATGCTCTCTTCTTCCACCCCATCTCCCACCATCTGTGCAGTATAGGGGTAATTAGTGGAAATTACTGATCCAGGCCCTACATGCTGAGCGATTCATATAACACCCCCTACCACCCGCGGGACATCAAAGCTTCCCCCACCCCTACCACTGGAGGATCGGTAGGGGCCCCAATACATTGCTATGCCCAGTGGTCTACACTGCTGATAACGCCACCTGTATATGTATATGTATATGTATGTATGTATGTATATATATATATTATTATTATTATTATTATTATTTATTTATACACATTTGGTCTATCTATAATACTTTAACTGACCCGGCATATACTGGGTCACCTAAGTGTCCATCTCCGTGCTTTGCTCTGCCCCTCTGGAAACCCCCTTCTGAAAATCCTGTGTTTGCCACTGGGCAGTGGGCCCCAGACCAGACAGGTAGATATGGGAGTATTAGGCAGTGGGCCCCAGACCAGACAGGTAGATAAGGCAGTACTAGGCACAAGACAGGTAGATACGTCAGCAATACTAGTAGGTGCACCAGCAGAATTTATAATAATTAATTGGTACTGCTTGGCACTCAGTGGCACATGTCAGTGCACCAGCAGCATGGAATTATTTTTTACAGTCCCATGCAGCACAAGTATTATTTTTTAATTAAATTATATATAGCAGCCTAGTATGTAGTTGTACTAGGTAGGTACACTTAGGGGGTTATTCTAGTCCATTCTTTCTGACAAAATCCTTCTTAGATGGACAAAACCATGTGCACTGCGGGTGGGGCAGATGTAACTTGTGCAGAGAGAATTAGATTTGGGTGGGGTTTTTCTTCAAAATGAGATCTATATTGAAGTGTAAAATCATGCAGTCAGTATTTACCCTGCACAGAAACAAAGAAATCACCCAAATCTAATTCTCTCTGCACATGTTACAGCTGCTCCCCTGCAGTGCACATGGTTTTGTCCATCTAAGAAGGATTTTGTCAGAAAGAATGAACTAGAATAAACCCCAGTAACACTGCCAGTGGCAACAGTGGACTGAGTAAATAATACTGGCAACCTCTATTCACAGTATTCAGTGCAGGTAGCACCAGTGGACTATATATAATTAAATTAATTAAGTATTAATAATATAGCAGCCTAGTAGGTAGAGAAACTAAACTCCTAGGTAGGTAGGCAGTAGCACTTAATTTTATTATTAGGTACTGCTTGGCAGTGGCACTCAGTGGCACACGTCAGTGCACCAGCAACATGGAATTATTTTTTACAGTCACACGCAGCACAGGTATTATTTTTTAATTAAATTATATATAGCAGCCTAGTATGTACTAGGTAGGTACACTTTGGCAGTAGCACTGCCAGTGGCAACAGTGGACTGAGTAAATAATACTGGCAGATTCAGTGCAGACAGCACCAGTGGACTATATATATAATATAATTAATTATTAACCTCTTCAGTGGCAATCCCGAGAATTTTCCGGGCTGTGCCTCAGTGCCCAGTCTGGCAAGCCCGGAAAATTCTCGGGATTGCCACTGTTTGGAGCCGGGCAGCGCTGCTAAGTTCACTCTGATCTCAGGCAGTGTCGCGCTGCCCGGCTCCCTCCCCTCTGCGGCGTCGCCTCCTCCTCCCTCCTCCTCCCCCCTCCCCTCCGGGTGTTCAATAGAAGTCCCCGGCGCTGGCTTATGACAAGCCGGCTGCCCGGGACAGCGATGCGGCGCGGGGGGCGCAGGTCCGGGCAGCCGCTGATTGACAGTTCAGCGGCGCTGCCCGGACCAAGGGGGGTAGTGGTGTTTTTTTTTTAAAGGGAGCGCTCCCCATAAAAAACTCGCCCAGTGGGGAGCACTCCCCCCCAAAAAAACACCACTGAAGGGGTTAATATAATATATATAATATTACAGCACAGCACCAGAGGTAGGCCCCAGCACAGAGGAGACAGAAGTACTACAAGTACACAGTTAGACTGTCCTCCTTGCTAGGGAGAGCCCACCCTAAGCAGAGAGGAGAACAGAGTACACAGCAGCACTGAGAGAGACAGCCCCAGCGAATAAAATATTGCGTTCAAGGTCAAGCTGAAGCTCAAGTTTAAGCCCCAGC
The DNA here is from genome assembly GCF_055691185.1 of Crinia signifera. Lineage (NCBI taxonomy): Eukaryota > Metazoa > Chordata > Amphibia > Anura > Myobatrachidae > Crinia > Crinia signifera. Next base: position 160,365,880 of record NC_139222.1, on the reverse strand, counting down.
AGCAGCAGCACCAACACACCCTCTCCCAACCCACTATTAGACTGGAGTGAAGATGGCGGTGCGGCAGCCGCTATTTAAAGCCTTGCGAAATCCGGCGCCGGGCGATGAAGTTCTGCCCACGCGGACGGACCCGAGTCAGGCTGGAATCTCCGAGCACTGCTCGGAACCGGGCTCGGAATGATGACGTCCGTGGGGGCTCGGATCTCTTGAATCCGAGTCTGCACATCTCTAGTTGAAACAAGAAGTTACAGATAGTCTCCATACTCAGGATGTGATTTAGGTGAACACTTGCTTGCTGGTAGTAACCACAGCAGAATAATGTCCTTGCAGCAACACAAACTTGAAAATATTTTTTTTAAACTAGCGAAAACAATAAAAAATTATACAAGAACAAAAGCAACTGGTACAGTATGTACGTGTTTTACAACAAGAAACTCCATTTCACCAATTATTTCGGATAATCTTTATTAGATTATCGGCCGCATTCAATTAGGCGCAGTAATTAACTGCAGCTAATTATTTTTGTTACTGGTAATTCATATTAACTAATTAACTAATTACTGACTTATTAATAAATTTTACTGTCATAAAACATCTATCTATAAATACAGGTAAGGTATCCAGATGGTTAACGGACACTGTCTAGGTAGACAGTCAATAGGTTGACACCAAGAGGTTGACTTTGCATAAGGTCAACATGCACTAGGTCAACAATGACAAATGTTGACACAAGTAAAAAGATGACAATGCAATGGTTGACACATGAAAAGGCGACATAAGTTTTTCACAATTTCTTCATGTTTTGCCATCCACCTGGACTCTGTTTGGAAATGGCAAAGTGTATCAAGCACAGCTGTAGCGGAGCAAAGCATCTAGCCCGAAGCATGGAAGGAGAAGGGAGCCATGTGAGGTACGCTACACACTAATTGGGGGTGCATGTGTACAGGTGTCAACATTGACACAAGAGACCCTCAAAAACTCATGTTGACCTTTTCATGCGTCAGTATTTTTGCTTGTGTCCACTTTTTGTCAGTGTTAACCTAGTGCACATGAACCGCTTGTCAATGTTGATCTAGTGCATGTCGATCTTTTGGTGATGACCTATTGACTGTCGAAGTAGATCCTTTCTGTGAGCTATTCCGCACCCAGGCAAAATAAAGTAAGTAATTCACATTTTGAAAATAGTTAATTAATTTAACTTTTTTTATTTATTTGACAATTCATTTGTCATGTTTAAGAAGAGATATATCAATGCTTGGAGAGAGATAAAATGAAGATAAAGCAGATTGAATGGCCCTTTATCTCTCTCCAATCTTTGATAACTCTCCCCCTAAGTAACATATACAGTATCAAATAACATATTGAATTAAGCATGGGATCACAGAGTACACAGTACATGTTTCTTTCAAGAACAACATAGCATTGCTTAGTTTATCCCAATGTTTAGTTGTTTAGGAAATGATTGAGTGAACAACAGAAGCTAGCTACTGTATGTATCCATTTTAATTTAGCTTACATTGGTAAAATGCAAGTTATATGCACTTGCGCTAGGGTATGTTAATGCAATGGTTTCCTAAATGTGTGCCTAGCACCCTGGGTGCCATGAGAGACTTGTAGATGTTCTCCTGACCTGAACCAAAGCAAATCATTTTTGCTCAAAGTGATATAATCATAAAATATGTGGACAAGTTGAACCACACCTATGTCCACCACCACATAAATCAGGGCTGGGCAACACCGGCCCTCCAGATGTTAATAAACTACACATCCCAGGATGCCTTGCATCAGTTTCAGCATGGCCACATAGCAAAACTAATGCAAAGCATCCTGGGATGTGTAGTTCATTAACATCTGGAGGGCCGGTGTTGCCCAGCCCTGACATAAATGGTAATAACATGTAAACACAATTTACTTCATTTAATATTTTTTTTCTAAATATTAAACTTTTGGACTAGTGGTGCCTTGGAAACAATGTTGCTACTCTAGGGGGCTGTGATTCAAGAAAGTTTGGGAACCACTGCCATATTCATGTGGTACTGTAAGTACACATTACGCACACATTGCACAGCATAATCATCACTGTATAGAAATTGGATCTTTCACTAGCTTCTACCAAATGCATGTTTAACTTTTAACATCTGGTGCAGCCAATTTATGCTACTATAGACATGTTCAGTTCTGTTTATTGCCTCAGGAACAAATACTTATCTTAGGAAACATCAGCAAGTGGTTCAGCAAATATAAGTTCCAATTTAAAAGGAAACTAAACCGGAGATACAGGTTTCTTTATATCAATCAGCTGCTTGTCACACCTAGGTCATGAGACAGGATTGGAGCATGAAGGTTAGCAAAAAATGATGCAACCATAATAACCCATATCTGCCTACCCTCCTGCATTCTGCAGGAGACTCCCTGACATAGCAACAATCTCCCTCTCTCCGTCATTAGTCTAGCAATCTCCCTCATTTCACTAGCTCACATTACACTGTTACATATTTTTGCAAAAAGGAATGAGAGATAGACACATTTACAGTGAATCATCAGCACCATTTCCCAGCACTTTATCAAGTATAGTTACTGTTACTAACTGCTTTGGGGCTTATCTACATTTGGATATAAGTAATTTTAAATTATACACCAACGCTTCTAGGTGCCAAGTTCACAAACTATTCCACAATCTCTCCATATATGGAACTAGACATGCCCTTTGGGAGGAGCAGGACAAGCCTCAATAGGAATGCAAAATTCTACTACCAACTATAATCTCCCTGAAACTAGTTTTCAAAAGTAGGCAAGTATGCCATAACCAAGACTCATCAAGAACTGGCACAAACACTTCTCTGTTTGAAAAATGTTGTTTATATAAATGGAGAAAGTAGTTCATATACAGTATCTCTGGAGGTCTGCGTTTGACTACCATGTGAACTGTACCCATGCCTCCCACTAACATCATCAGTTGAAAGTCCAGCAACACCAACACCTTGATCATATCAGGCTTTACACTCAGATGGATCTATTTCCTAGCATTTGACCACTTAGGATTTTTTCCCTGTAGCCACCTTTTTCTATACCACCAGGTTTACCGGGAATGGATAAACAATATAGCAAACGTGGGTGGGTTCTTTTCAAATGGGAGAAAAACAACATAGCAACCAATCAGCTTTGTTTAACTAGCATAGTCTATAAAATATTTAGTTGCACTGCATATTATAGACAGACAATTGATATACTGTAAGCTCTTGGAAGAGCTGCTCACAGCGCAGAAATACACTGTCTGGATATAAGGTTCTTGCTGAGAGCTTCAGGGAGCTGACTATGGTTCAGCATAACATGAAGAGAAAAGTTAACAGCAGAAGTAGCTGCTGGATGTGATGGGTGCAAGATCCAGGCTGCTGCTGGTCTGCTAGCCACTCATCAGTGAAGCCTGTCTATTACTCGCCTCCATATGCCACCAGTTTAAAAAAACACCAATGACAGTAAAAACACCCTCTCGCCCTATCATTCCAGCAGCTCACCAAAATTTTTCCCAGTGAGCGTCATAGCCAATTTGCCCCATACATGTGACAAGTTTAAAGATATCCATTATCCAAATTATTCCGAAAACCAAAGTCTCCAAAATGTACTTTAATTTTTTACTTTTTTGCTAAAAACCTACTGGGGACGGGATGCAGTCAAAATCCCGACGGTCAAAATCCCAACAGGGTCAAAATCCCGAAATGGGTCATAATATTGACAAGGACAAAATCCCGACAAGGACAAAATCCCGACATTTAAAATCCCGACAAGGACAAAATCCCGACATTTAAAATCCAGACAGGGTCAAAATACCGACATATAGAATGTACAGGTGAAACAGTCAACATGACTTTCCGTCGACAGGTCGCAAGGTCAACATGGTTTTTTTCACTGTTTTTTTGACCCGACATGTGCCGACAGGTGGTATTTCATGCCCTACCATCCACTAGGGCGTGGTGGGAGAATAAAATAGTGTGCTGAACGCAGCGAGGCACCGTGCCCGAAGCATTGCGAGCTAAGCGAGCTATGTGAGGGGCTGCGGTTCACCACCAACTGTGTCCATGTCGACTGTGTCGACATTTGGGTAAAAAAAAAACATGTCGACCTCGCGACCTGTCGACGGAAAGTCATGTTGACTGTTTCACCTGTACATTCTATATGTCGGTATTTTGACCCTGTCGGGATTTTAAATGTCGGGATTTTGTCCTTGTCGGGATTTTAAATGTTGGGATTTTGTCCTTGTCAGGATTTTGTCCTTGTAGGTATTATGACCCATTCAGGATTTCGACCCTGTCAGGATTTTAACCATCAGGATTTCATACCGAATCCCTGGGGACATCTGTAACTGGCACTACTGGGGAAATAACATGTAACTGGCACTAAATATGTGCAAGGACATGATTGCTTGGCATTCAAATCCAGTGTCTAATATTGTACACAAACTTTGTTTCATGTTTTAAAACCTTGTTTCATGCACAAATAATATATATTTGTGTGTATTTAATGTGTTTGATGTGCTTATACAACATAAATGCAAGATACCTCAAGATACCTCATTCAATTATAAAAATATTCCAAAATACATAATTATTCTTGTCCCAGACATTTTGAATAAGGGATACTCAACCTGTAATACTGGTAGGATTAGAGAGATCATGATTCTTTCAGTCAATTATAAATTCCGTTTCTCCCCAGGCCCCATTAACCTTAATCTGGCCCAACCCGTTCTGTATTATAAAATGGATGACAAACTGCTGCATCCCCTGCCTGAGGGGGAGACCCAGCCTGGAGAGGTCACTGACTGTGGGCCAGATGCACTAAGCTTCATAAGTAATAAAATGGAGAGTGATAAACAGCCAGCCAATCAGCTCCTACCTGCCATGTCACAGACTGTGTTTGAATAATGTCAGGCAGGAGCTGATTGGTTGGTTGTTTATAACATTCCATTTTATCACTTTGAAGCTTAGTGCATCTGGGTCTGTATCCAGTTCTGTGCAGTATCAACTCCCTGCACATGCCACCAACATTGCGGCTGTTTCTTTTGGCTACCGGCAGCCGGGGTCAGAGGTCGTGTTTGTGCTGTTATTTTTTTTTTAACAGTTTCTTATGTACACATATTCCGCAGTGCTTTACAGAGAATAGTTGAACATTCACATAGTTATAGCTTCACAACCATTATTATTGGTATACTTATGTAATATTGTAGCTCCATCTAGTGTTTATACATTTTGTACTATGACTAAAAAGATAAGACTGAAGGAATGGCCTTTCTACCCTATTGTTTAAGAGAAATTACCAGTATCTCAATCAGATGTGTAAGCATTTTTTTCATAAATTAATTAGTCGCATGCTTACTAATTAAGGAAGTATTATTGTAAATGGAGGCATGTACAATTACCTATTTAGGGAATTTTCATTCACGGGAAGATTGATCAAACTTGGAGAAATATTAAGTCAAGAGATAAAGTACTAACCAATCAACTTCTATCATTTTACAGGCTTTGGGCGGGATGTATTAAAATACATCGCCACCCTTCGCGCCCCCCCCCCCCCCGCCGCGATGCCGCCACATATGTACTAACATATGCGGCTGGCATCGCTGTGCGGTGACGGAGGCCCACCGCGATACCTGGAATGTGGTGTGCAGGGGGGTCTCTGTCACCTCCCAGCCGGCTCCTGCATCCCTAACGCGGCGTCACGCCGGGGACAGCTGTAGCGGAGCAAAGCATCTAGCCCGAAGCATGGCAGGAGAAGGGAGCCATGTGAGGTACGCTACACACTAATTGGGGGTGCATGTGTACAGGTGTCAACATTGACACAAGAGACCCTCAAAAACTCATGTTGACCTTTTCATGCGTCAGTATTTTTGCTTGTGTCCACTTTTTGTCAGTGTTAACCTAGTGCACATGAACCACTTGTCAATGTTGATCTAGTGCATGTCGATCTTTTGGTGATGACCTATTGACTGTCGACATAGACCCTTTCTGTGAGCTACACCGCACCCAGGCAAAATAAAGTAATTCACATTTTGAAAATAGTTAATTAATTTAACTTTTTTATTTATTTGACAATTCATTTGTCATGTTTAAGAAGAGATATATCAATGCTTGGAGAGAGATAAAATGAAGATAAAGCAGATTGAATGGCCCTTTATCTCGCTCCAATCTTTGATAACTCTCCCCCTAAGTAACATATACAGTATCAAATAACATATTGAATTAAGCATGGGATCACAGAGTACACAGTACATGTTTCTTTCAAGAACAACATAGCATTGCTTAGTTTATCCCAATGTTTAGTTGTTTAGGAAATGATTGAGTGAACAACATAAGCTAGCTACTGTATGTATCCATTTTAATTTAGCTTACATTGGTAAAATGCAAGTTATATGCACTTGCGCTAGGGTATGTTAATGCAATGGTTTCCTATATGTGTGCCTAGCACCCTGGGTGCCATGAGAGACTTGTAGATGTTCTCCTGACCTGAACCAAAGCAAATCATTTTTGCTCAAAGTGATATAATCATAAAATATGTGGACAAGTTGAACCACACCTATGTCCACCACCACATACATGGTAATAACATGTAAACACAATTTACTTCATTTAATATTTTTTTCTAAATATTAAACTTTTGGACTAGTGGTGCCTTGGAAACAATGTTGCTACTCTAGGGGGCTGTGATTCAAGAAAGTTTGGGAACCACTGCCATATTCATGTGGTACTGTAAGTACACATTACGCACACATTGCACAGCATAATCATCACTGTATAGAAATTGGATCTTTCACTAGCTTCTACCAAATGCATGTTTAACTTTTAACATCTGGTGCAGCCAATTTATGCTACTATAGACATGTTCAGTTCTGTTTATTGCCTCAGGAACAAATACTTAGGTCATGAGACAGGATTGGAGCATGAAGGTTAGCAAAAAATGATGCAACCATAATAACCCATATCTGCCTACCCTCCTGCATTCTGCAGGAGACTCCCTGACATAGCAACAATCTCCCTCTCTCCGTCATTAGTCTAGCAATCTCCCTCATTTCACTAGCTCACATTACACTGTTACATATTTTTGCAAAAAGGAATGAGAGATAGACACATTTACAGTGAATCATCAGCACCATTTCCCAGCACTTTATCAAGTATAGTTACTGTTACTAACTGCTTTGGGGCTTATCTACATTTGGATATAAGTAATTTTAAATTATACACCAACGCTTCTAGGTGCCAAGTTCACAAACTATTCCACAATCTCTCCATATATGAAACTAGACATGCCCTTTGGGAGGAGCAGGACAAGCCTCAATAGGAATGCAAAATCGCCCCCCCCCCCCCCCGCCGCGATGCCGCCACATATGTACTAACATATGCGGCTGGCATCGCTGTGCGGTGACGGAGGCCCACCGCGATACCTGGAATGTGGTGTGCGGGGGGTCTCTGTCACCTCCCAGCCGGCTCCTGCATCCCTAACGCGGCGTCACGCCGGGGACAGCTAAGCAAGCTGTCCCCGGCGCCTCCTCCTCCCTCCTGCAGCCGGAAGGACGTCCGGCTGCGTCACTAGGGGGAGGAGAGGTTTACCTTCCAGGGTCCAGGAGGACCCTTCAGGAAGGTAAGCCAGAGGGGGGGGTCGGCGAGGCGGCGGGTTTGCGTCGGCGGCGGCGGGCATTGAAAAGAAGCCCATAGGCTTCTATAGGGTATCGCCACCCAAAGATGGCGATACCCTTTCACTGCGGTATAATTTTTGATACATAGGAAAATGCAGTAAAACCGGGGTTTTACCGCATTTTCCATTTGATACATCTCGCCCTTTGTATGGAAAATTAACTGCAGAAGCATTGGTTGGTACTTTCTCTCTCTCTGGGTACATACATATCCCCACAAAGTTGAGTCATATTTGAATGTTACTCTGATGAGGGGTCATTAAGTTTACATATCAGGTGTATGAGTTTCATTTAGTCGGTTGAATATAAATAACTGCCAACCTATGTACGTAGATGTACAGTACTTTATAAATGCAGTAACTTTAGGCCTGATTCATTCTTGTACACTAAGCAGTAGCATTGTCTTTGTAAGGGGACACAACTGTACTGTTTATGCATTGCAGAATCAGAAAAAGCTGCACAAGGTGTACTAAAGATATGGCTATGACTTTCAGTGGAGTAAGTTCATCCCAGATGCCCAGAGGCAAGAAAAATATTAATGCCCACACCACCTTAACACACCACCTTATATATTTATAAGTATGCATGTATGAATGTATTTATATTATGTTTAAAATAAAGAATGTGTGAAGTCTGTGGTCCTGCTAATAGGAAACTTATAACTTACAATATTGAAGACTTTCATTTAACTGATGCAAACTTGGGAGCAGGAGGAGCCTGGCAGCAGATGACTCCATTGCCTCCCAGAGTTACACCTCTGTTGGCTTTAACTGCACAGGTATTGGTCTGAGCACCACAAAACTTGGCATTAGAAAACCATGCATCAATTTGAAGTAAAAAAGACATTCAAAAGGGGTTATGGTGCGATTTATAGAACAGTGTATGAGGATCAGTAGACAGTTTCACCATCACATGTTCAAGCATTATACATATGCTACATTATACAACAATCGCAGGGATAAAGTGTCTTCCCTTCAAGGTATTTACTGCAATCTGTAACATCATGCACCTCTATTTACACAATAGTGGATCTGGCACCTGTGACTTTTTACCATATACACATGAGACATAGGGCGAAATTTACTAAGATGTGAAATACACTTCACAGGTCATGTAGCTATGGGCAACCAATCACATCCTGTCTACTATCTTCTAGAGGGTGGTAAATAAATAAGAAGTAGCTTCTGATTGGTTGCCCATAGCAACATGACCTGTGAAGTGTAAATTTCCCCCATAATGTTATAATCCATTATCCAGTGAGACAAGGAGAAGAAAAAGTCCAATATTTTTCATTTTGTATAAATCTTCGGTAAATCAATACATGGTATACGATGGAATAATCTTCAATCAATACAGAAAAATCCAACGCTTTTCATCTGAAAGACTTCATCAGGCGGAATAGATTTTTTGTCTACAAACATAATTGTGTCAATAAAGGATATACAAAATATTATTTGCAATTATCAGCACTTTTATAATAGTTCTGAACACCAAGGATGAAGAAAGAAGTGGAGAAGGCGATGGAGGTGGAAAACATATTGTTATGGGTGTAAGAAAGAGAAAAATAGGAATAATAAGTCCCTTCTAGTGAAGACAAACTTTATTTATATGGGAAGGTTTGATCCTTGAGTTTTGGGTAAAATTTAGTTTAGGGCCTACAAAATATACACAATTACAGTCATTATAAAAAAGGATTTTCCACATTTTTGATAACCATATTCAATAATTAATTAGATAAGTCAATGTACATACCTATAATAACAATGGAAATAAGTCACTTATGATTCTGTTCTTTAGTGGATTTATTCCTTAATAAAACTCTGAAGTATGTATCTGGAGCATAGAAATATATATATAATTAAGACTTATATATATATATTTCTATGCTCCAGATACTTGCATACGTACATGCTTATTATCACTCTCCATGTTATCACTTTTTAAGCTGGATAGTTTAACATCCACATGGACTCCGATCAAGAACGGTAAAGTGTGCCAAGCGCAGCATGGCAGCTAACCTGAAGCAGGTGATGGAAGCAAGCCATGCGAGGTTACGTTGTAAACTGGGTTTCCCTATTTTATGTGTCGACATTGACACATAAAAGTGAAAAACTCATGTCACCCTTTTCATGTGTGGACCTTTTCCATGTCTTTTTGTCAATGTCGACCTTTTGTGAATAAGTACTGTACAGTATGTCAATCTTTTTGTCAGTGTCGTACTTGGTGTTGACCTTTTGACTGTTGACCTAGACACAGTCTACATAGGCGTGCGCAAGGGGGGTGCCGGGGGTGCACAGGCACCTCCTAATCATAGCTGAGGGCTGGGGCTTTCCAACGAGCCCAGCCCTGTGTCTCTAGCCCCCTGGGAACCGGAGATACTGCCAGGCAAAGCTGGAACGTTTTCCCTATAGGATAACATGGGACCCGCTAATTCCGACCCCCACCCAGTTCAATGGCTGCCAGTTCCCCCTTCGGCATCACTGAAGCTCGAGGTTGATTTCAGTCGAACCCAAATCGCTGGGCCTTCAACCTGATACCAGGCGGATCCATATGGATTATTTGATTCCAGAGATATTGAGGTTAAACCGTTTTTTTTTTTTTTGGTATGTGTGTGTGTGTGTATACTATGTGTGCGGGCGGGCATTTGCCCCTGGGCACTTGGGGTACAAGTGTCCCGTGCCCGCCACAGCCTCCTTCCCTTTTGAGCAGCTGACCAGATGCTGCCTGCCGCTGACAGGTAAAGTAGCTTCAGTGTGCGGCGTGCAGCATCCGGCCAGCGGCTCAAAAGGGAAGGAGGCTGCGGCTCCGGTGGGCATCTTATAAGAAGAGTGCACAGCGCTACCCGGAAGTGCGGATTCACGGGAGCGCTGGTGTGCAATGCGCACCCCCAGCAATGAGCATGAAACTCCCCTTGTCAACGAGCATTTAACCACCCCCTTCCCAGGGAGCATGTGACTCCTGGCAAAGAACATTTCACATCCCCCCCCCATGGCATAATCTGTAATGGCCATCACAGTCTGAGGCGTAACGTGTAATGGGCATCATGGTGTGAGGCGTAACATGTAATGGGAATTACACGTACAACGTGTAATGGGCATTATGGAATGTGGTATACTATGTAATGGCTGTGTGATGTGTAATATGCATGTAAGTATGTGTTAATTTTTGGCGCGCGCCTTCGACGTGCACAGTCCCTATTGTCCCTGTTTTAATAATATTTTTTTAAGCCCTAACATAATGTGTAATGGGCATTACGGTGTGTGGCATGTGTGATGGGCATTATTGTGCGTGACATTATGTCTAGTGTGTTTCATTATGTGTAATAATAGGAGATGATGAACACGCCCAGTAGATAGTGATGGACACACCCCCTCCAATGGTGCACCCCCTAAAAAACGGGCTGCGCACGCCTATGACAGTCTATACTTTGATCCAAACCAAAAAGTTAAAATAGTGATCCTTATATTGTTGTGATGAAAAATCTAACTCCTTGTTGAGCTAGGGTGGATACAGCCAGAAAGCAGATGCCTAGAGGTGTAAGATGCTGAAATACTCCAATAAACGCTGTCAAAATATGTATATATGTAATTTAAAGCATTCTCAACTAATGTTTCTGTCACCTATCAGGAAGAAGCCCAACGAGAGGCGATGCTGCAGGCCATCGTGGGGAGTGGGGCTTGGACTGAATATCATTATAAAATGGCCACGATTCATGAGTCTGAGGAAAGTGACCAGGGCTAAATGACACAATTTGCATCATCTGGTTTCACCTGCATCATATCTATAAAAATCTCCCCATTCTGCCCTCCTAATATATCTGTTCTATTCTATAGTCAAATGCATTACCCCGGAATGAGGTAATTTAAGCTTTGCAATGGCTGTGGCTGCGCATCTGGTAAATTCAGCCGGCGTCACTGATTCGCCAACTACACTCCCATAAGGTGACCATGATAAGGACATTTCAGTGGTTTCTTCTAACCATCTTCTAGGAAATCCCATCACTTTCCTGCATCATTACTGATACTGTCTATCTTGATCACAACACTATCTTTGTGCATGCACCATAAGGCTTTTCAGAAATGTTCACACATGCACAGTTGCTAAGTATCACTCAACTACATGTCCATCAACATTATATGCGGATTGCATGTGACTCGGGATCAAGCCCAGAACCGCTCCACATGGCAGATACTGTTTGCTTGATATCAATAAATTATAAGTAAAGTATACTGAGTTTATGGTTTTTTTTTGTATCAGTACAGAACATTATGATTAAAGCAGACAAAAAGAAATAGAAATGTTGTGTTGTGGCTCCTGGCAAAGTTTAAGTACATATCTACTGTTAGTTCTTCAGGTGGCTACAACTACAGATTATTAAAGTAAACGCTACACCTCCTTTAGTACACCACAAAACTGTTTAATCAGTAAATACAGTACATCCAATATACATTTGGTTTTGAGACGTGATACAGAACAGTATATTGTTTCTTTAATTGATTACAGACCAATATTAAAAGGGTGGTAAAAGGATGTTGCATGTGATTTTAACGCATTTAAGCAAAAGTACATTATAGGGGTTATTCTAATTTAATCGGTCCCCCACGCGTTTGCACAGGGGACCGATGTTTTGTTTCTGCGCATGTGCAGATGCAGGTTGTAAGCTGGCAGGGCGAACTACATGTCTGCTGTCCTGCTCGCAACTAGCAGTACGAGCGGGAGGCATGGGGAAGGCAGCGGGTGCCACAGCCCATGGGAACGCCCAGCATGCCCATAAAAATGCTGGGCGTCCCCATGGTAATCACCTGGTGGCGTAGGTACGGGCGGCGGGCAGCTGACGTTAGCGGATGTCAGCTGCCCGTCTGTTTCCCACACAGGGCGCTTGCAGATCAGAGACACCATAGAGGTGGAGAAATCATTTGATGGTCACTGACACATCGAGTTTACTTCTCTTCAAAATTGGAAGATGTCCAGCAGTGTCATCAGTTTAGGCCCATGCACATTTTGTACAAAAACTATTTGATGCATGTACAGTATTTTTCTAATTAGATTGCATCACATCTAGTCCAAAACGCATGGTGCTTTAGCATATCACATGTGTTTTGAACCAGATGCGATGCAATCTAGTTCAAAATGCATGGTGCGCAACACACTGTGTATGGGCAGCTTTAGAACTGGCAGAAACCAGTGGGACACAGATACACCCATCTCCTGTTAGGAGGAGTCTTGCCAGAACTGGATTTCATGAAAGAATTGTAGACATAAGTGAAAAAAATTATATTTGGTTTTAACAGAAAGTAATTTGTTTGCTTATGGTCTCTAGCGTGGTACAATAATGAGTGTCTGCAGCAACATTGAAGCATGGTAGAGGCTCCTTGCAAGTTTGGGGCTGCATCTCAGCAAATGGAGTTGGGGATTTGGTCAGAATAAATGGTGTGCTCAATGCTGAGAATTACAGGCAGGTACTTTTACATCATGAAATACCAACAGAGAGACATTTATTTAGCTTCAAAGTTGTTCTGCTGCAGGACATCGACCCCAAACATACAACCAAAGCCATTAAGTACTATCTTCAGCTTACCAAAGAACAAGGAGTTCCAAAAAGAAAGTGATGATACGACCCCACAGAGCCCTGATCTAAACGAGTTTGCCTGGGATTACTTGAAGATACAGAAGGATTCAAGCAAGCCTACATCCACAAACGTCTGTGATTAGTTCTCAAGGATGTTTGGAACAACTTCCAGTTTTAAAATTCCTCCAAAAGTTGTGCAAGTGTACCTAGAAGAATTGATGTTGTTTTGAATGCACTGGGTGATTAATATTGATTTGATTTTGCTTCTGTTCATTAACTATGCATTTTGTTAATTAATAAAAAAAAGTTTACGCTTTTTTAAATCATTCTTACTTTGGGGCATTTTTTCCACACCTGTCTAAACTGTTGCACATTACTGTAAAATGAGTCCAACATACTCAGAGGAAAAAAAGGATGTGTCCCTAAGGGCACCTAGGAGCACGGGGAGTACTGTGTCAGGTGATAAGTACCTCGAAAAAATAATAATAAGGCAAGGCTGCCGCTTCTTTATAAAAGAGGATGTGTGACCTCTTAAGAATAGGACAAATAAACAAGGAGTGACTTAATCCCAGAAACCGGGACGCTGTCACTTTAAGAAGCGCAGAACTGCCTTATTTACCAGTATAAGTATACACAATCATTGTATTAATAAATTTGTATTTATTTAAAAAAGTTTACAAGTTATTATGAAGTGCACTTCAACAATTTCAATTAATAATACATAAAATCCACAGACATAACAAACAACAAATAACACAAATGGCTGGCTGGATGTTTAAGAGGCAATTTAGCAGGCTTTATGGCATGAGATATTCATTTTGTTTTAGAATTTGTAATCCATGGTATAATTACCAGTCCAGGTCACAGTCAGTGTTCTCCAGCAGTGAATATGTGCATGGGGATGCCTCTTGGAACAGATGAAATTCTGTAGATGGCACGTCACGGGTCCTCCCTTACCAGTATATTGACTGGATAACAGCTGTCCACTGTGGATGTGACTCGGCTCGGCTGGAAATGACAAAGGTATGTGAAGCAGTGTGGAGCTCAAAAACGCGTTTCTCCGCCTTGCGTATCTGTCGGCGGCTTCCTCAGTTTGAGCTCTTAGCAGCATAAAAAGCATATTTATAGGGTGCATGTTCGCGCGTCCCGCGCCCCCGCACTTCCGGGTTTGTATGCCAAGCCTCGTTTTCATTTTGCTTATATATATAGATGACGGCGGCCATTTTGGCTCCGTCTGATTCAAGCCTCGTTTTGGTAAGCTGGGCTCTCATAGCCACTTATATGCCTGTGTCCCAAGCCTCGTTTTGGTTTCACAGTATCTGTATGTAGATCACCGCAGCCATGTTTATTTCCTGTGTTCCATGCCTCGTTTTTTAATAATATAATGGAATAGACTGTCACAGCGATCTCTTCTGTTTAGCAATATACTCCAAGCCTCTTCATTAAATAAAGCCATTTATACTGTAACTCGAGCCTCATTATCTTTCTAGGTAAACCATGGTGGATAACGTTTCCAATCTTAGCCATATAATAATTTGCATTACGACTATAGCCACGCCTCTTTTCCTTTATACTTCATATATTTGGCTAATTAAGCCATACCTCGCCATTGGACACAGACAAACAACATACATAGCAAATGTAAATATAAATAACTAATAAGAAGAGAGGTTTTTCTGTTTTGGATCAATAAAAAAGAAGAAGAAAATGGACTAACAATATATATGATGTATATAATATGAATAATAAAAAATAATAATGATAATAATAATAATAAAAAATTATAATAATAATAATAAATAATATAATGATGAATGAATAGATAAATAATTATATTGACCATGACATGATAGGTATAATAAAAATAATAATAATAATCATAAAAATATATATATATTTTAATAGCCTTCATACATATAAAAATTTCATAATATCTACGTGTAGAAATAATGTACTTTAAGCCTAAAAATTATGATACAATGATTTAACTAATTCCTACCGGGATCGAATTCATGCATCGTATATCTCTGGTCATTCTTTGGATCCTGGCACAGAGCAATTATAAACAATATATATATGGTGAGAGAGGGTATAAAATTATACAAATGCCTCGTATTAGAGGTAGTCCTGGGGGGATAAAGGGAATTTGTTTCATTTATTTATTTATTTATTAATTAATTAATTTATCAGAGGAGATAGTGAAACAGCTTATGTCCCCCTTATTATAAGCCGCAATTATTATAGGATACTGGGCGTCATACTTTTTCATCTATATATGTAAATATAATGTACATATAAACATACTAAAAGATTCTTTAGATAGGTGTCACAGATTATATATAGGTATCGAATGTGACAGACTAACATGGGTGGGAGAGGTATAGGGCGAATGTGGCCCTACACTTATCCCATCCCATATGGGATGGGATAAGTGTAGGGCCACATTCGCCCTATACCTCTCCCACCCATGTTAGTCTGTCACATTCGATACCTATATATAATCTGTGACACCTATCTAAAGAATCTTTTAGTATGTTTATATGTACATTATATTTACATATATAGATGAAAAAGTATGACGCCCAGTATCCTATAATAATTGCGGCTTATAATAAGGGGGACATAAGCTGTTTCACTATCTCCTCTGATAAATTAATTAATTAATAAATAAATAAATAAATGAAACAAATTCCCTTTATCCCCCCAGGACTACCTCTAATACGAGGCATTTGTATAATTTTATACCCTCTCTCACCATATATATATTGTTTATAATTGCTCTGTGCCAGGATCCAAAGAATGACCAGAGATATACGATGCATGAATTCGATCCCGGTAGGAATTAGTTAAATCATTGTATCATAATTTTTAGGCTTAAAGTACATTATTTCTACACGTAGATATTATGAAATTTTTATATGTATGAAGGCTATTAAAATATATATATATTTTTATGATTATTATTATTATTTTTATTATACCTATCATGTCATGGTCAATATAATTATTTATCTATTCATTCATCATTATATTATTTATTATTATTATTATAATTTTTTTTTATTATTATTATCATTATTATTTTTTATTATTCATATTATATACATCATATATATTGTTAGTCCATTTTCTTCTTCTTTTTTATTGATCCAAAACAGAAAAACCTCTCTTCTTATTAGTTATTTATATTTACATTTGCTATGTATGTTGTTTGTCTGTGTCCAATGGCGAGGTATGGCTTAATTAGCCAAATATATGAAGTATAAAGGAAAAGAGGCGTGGCTATAGTCGTAATGCAAATTATTATATGGCTAAGATTGGAAACGTTATCCACCATGGTTTACCTAGAAAGATAATGAGGCTCGAGTTACAGTATAAATGGCTTTATTTAATGAAGAGGCTTGGAGTATATTGCTAAACAGAAGAGATCGCTGTGACAGTCTATTCCATTATATTATTAAAAAACGAGGCATGGAACACAGGAAATAAACATGGCTGCGGTGATCTACATACAGATACTGTGAAACCAAAACGAGGCTTGGGACACAGGCATATAAGTGGCTATGAGAGCCCAGCTTACCAAAACGAGGCTTGAATCAGACGGAGCCAAAATGGCCGCCGTCATCTATATATATAAGCAAAATGAAAACGAGGCTTGGCATACAAACCCGGAAGTGCGGGGGCGCGGGACGCGCGAACATGCACCCTATAAATATGCTTTTTATGCTGCTAAGAGCTCAAACTGAGGAAGCCGCCGACAGATACGCAAGGCGGAGAAACGCGTTTTTGAGCTCCACACTGCTTCACATACCTTTGTCATTTCCAGCCGAGCCGAGTCACATCCACAGTGGACAGCTGTTATCCAGTCAATATACTGGTAAGGGAGGACCCGTGACGTGCCATCTACAGAATTTCATCTGTTCCAAGAGGCATCCCCATGCACATATTCACTGCTGGAGAACACTGACTGTGACCTGGACTGGTAATTATACCATGGATTACAAATTCTAAAACAAAATGAATATCTCATGCCATAAAGCCTGCTAAATTGCCTCTTAAACATCCAGCCAGCCATTTGTGTTATTTGTTGTTTGTTATGTCTGTGGATTTTATGTATTATTAATTGAAATTGTTGAAGTGCACTTCATAATAACTTGTAAACTTTTTTAAATAAATACAAATTTATTAATACAATGATTGTGTATACTTATACTGGTAAATAAGGCAGTTCTGCGCTTCTTAAAGTGACAGCGTCCCGGTTTCTGGGATTAAGTCACTCCTTGTTTATTTGTCATACTCAGAGGAACATGCATGAAAACATATAAGAAGATGTTCCCATTAGCAACCAATCACCTTCTAGCTACCTATCAGCTTCTATAAAATTACAATTAGAAACTGGTTGGTTGCTATACACAACTTCCCTTCGTATAGAGAGAAGTTGTGATGTGAAATGTGGGTGCAATGTGCCATTCTGGAATAGCACATTACATTGAACTGAATTCCACCATTGATACATCTCCATCTTGGTATGATAAACATTATAGGTCACACAAAATGCTAGACACTATGGCGCCAAAGTGGCCACAGATGCGTCTGTTGGCGGTTGCCCGTCTTCGACTTAATGCAAATGTCTTCCCTGGGTAATTGAGTAGCACATGCAGATCTGCAAAAATTGTCCTGGCGCATGCATGATCACCTAAAGTGCAGTCGCATTGCCACTGTAGTCTGAAACACAATATCTTAGTAAGAAAGCCATGTCCAACCAATATATGAAAGTTCTAGAGGAATCAACAATGTTTAGGCAATAAGTGAGAGTCTTTGTTAGGCAGGTACGAGTTGGTACAGTATGACACCTGCCTCCCACAAAACCAGTTGAGGAGTAGCGATTAAAGTACTGGAAGTATATCTCCAGTAATGTAGGACCCTCCACATTAAAGAAGGATACAGTATGTAGAGGAGTCTAAACATGGAATTCAGGATATGGTAGTGCTCAGAGTCATCAGGACTTGTAGCAAGTTCTCAAGTGGAATAACGCATCTTTAGTTCCAGGTATCTAGTCAGAACAATGTATAAAGAAATAAAGTGGGCCAACCCACAACTTCAATGGGGAAGTGCAATGTCTTCTAAAAGGTGTGAGAAAGGGTAATCCAGCAAAATGCAGTACCCAAGCAACTGAATACATTTTGGGAGCCACCACCCTGAGGAGAAGACACTTCAGAGACACTGCAGGAAGCAGGTGGGTTGTTTTCATCAAACACAGAATGCTCTCCAGTCATCACGTAGACAAAGAGGAGGTCTGTAGTTCAGGTATTAACAGTAGCTGTAGTTCAGGTATTAACAGTAGATTGTAATTAATGTGCAGCAGACACCACTCCATATCACAGTGGATGAAGACACCTTTGAAAACAAAATGTCATTATAGCCTGTAAAGGCAGAAGACACAGGGATTAATTTATATTTATAAACTTTTGAAATGCAGATCATACTGTGACGGCCCCAGATCTAGACTTTAGGGGGCCCTTAGATCTAGATAGCCGTACACAGTAGATCTAACCAGTTGTGAGTTCTAATAAAAGGCAGCAGCAATGAATGGAGACATATATTGAAGCCAGGTAAGGAATTCTCATAAGAAGCCACCATATTGAATGACCCACACATGGAAGCCAAGCAGTGTCTTGTATGATCATGACATTTAGCTCAAGTTGGGATCCACTATTATATTGTAACATGTATAGCAATACACCATAATGAGCTGCAATAATAATGAATTAATGAATTATAGTTAGATCATACTTACTGATAATTCATAGCTATGCTCTGTGAGAGTAAGGGTTACCGTCGGAATTTGTAGGGTCCAGTAGAAATAAAACAAGCTGTGCCATGCCTCTGTAACAACCTGGGTTTTTATATGTGGATTAGTTCTGCAAGCAAAGATCTGCACTAACAATAACTGAGGCATATTATCTCATGCACTGGTGGTTTTCACGAAGGATCCACGCAAAGGGGATTCAGCTTTATCTTACGTCTAATGGGGAAATGGCATGCAGAGACCGGTACATGGAGCAGACTTGGTGGAACCAAAGGGAATGGTTAAAGTTACAAGTTTAGGACAATAATAGGAAACACAATTAGGAACCAATGACGGAGGCAAAGTGGGTCTGGGAGTGAGCCAGGTACAACATATAAATCAGGACAGGACACAAACTGGAATGTTAGAGACTAGAAGTGAAGCCTGATATGGTGGCATCTTCTAATTGCCAGAGGCAGGTTTATATAGACTCAGTGATATTAAATATGCTGCCCACCTGTAACCTCAGGTGTCATGCAACGATAAAGCGCTGGAAGTGCTGTTCAGCTGCCTTTGTTTAGATGGGCAGAATATTGGTTTGCAGATCAAGGCCACAAGTGAGATCCAGCAGCCCAAAGGTATGAGAAATAGCATCTTCAGAACCAGAAGTCACCACTCTGACTCTATAAGCCATATGAATGGAGGGCAAGGGCACAACTAGGTTAAGGGGGTAGATGGACATATATGAATGGCATATAGACACAGCTATAAGAGAGTGAAGAGGTACAGCAGGGGAAGGGGCAGAGGCACAGACTGGGAAGAGGCTATATGAATAGAGTGTTTAACACGTAGTCTAAATAAAACCTAACTGGATTTGGAAAGAATTATAACCACAGATTATGAGAAAATTATATTGGCTGCTATATTATGTGCACACGTTGACTAAATATTTAAAAGTTACACCCACACATAATCCTTAAATACTTAATATCCAGTGGTTTACTTGCAATCATTTGTAAACATTAGGAATATAACATAAAATCTCATTCTGGCAATAACTCACACTAGCCATTAGCCACTGTAAGGAACTGAACGATCACAAAGAAAGTCACAGGTAAGACATATTTTTGTATCTTGAAGTTATCTTGAAGTTATATTATGATATTTATGGTTTTGAGCAAAGGAGAGGAATCAACATAAAAAGATTTCAGAGTCTCTATTTAATTGCACAATAATATTACAATTATAATACTAAAATATTATAGACAGCTGCAAAATCCACAGAAAAGGAATACATGACATCCAGCTCAAAATAATAATTTCCATGAAGGTGGTTTGTGATGTGTACATAACTAGTAACATCTGATTAGGACAATAATGTCCATGTCCAATTTAGATAAGTCTCATTTTCTGTAGTAACGCTCATTTAGAGCTGTCGAAAACAGCGGCGGGGGAAACAGCGGAGGGTGCCTATTCAATGTTGTCTTTAAAATCAGTCGGGCCCGTTATGCAGAGAATGGTCATGGATTGTCGAGAACTTGGCCGTATCTGGACAATCCACGGGTGTTTCTGCAGAAACTACCCCATTTCGCCATTCTGCAGGCAGGACATTGAATCCCGCCTACCGAATAACAGGCAATCGGGCCGAGAACGGTCCAAGGTCATGACTGTCGGGACGTCCCAACAGTAATGACCCGAAACTGAATACCCCCAAATTGCAAATTACAGAACTGGTTTCCTCCTTCTACCCTCCTTTTCCCATGGCTCTGAGCCAGTTTGAGCCTGTTTATTACACATACTGTACATGCTTACAGATTGCCTTCTTGTATAGGAGAATCCTCTATATACTGTATGTATGCTAATATCATGCTAGCCTACTTTTGAAAAAGCATTTCAGGGGGATTAAGATCTACTTTTTCATAAAAAGACACATATTTTTAAGGCTTACTCTTTTATTGTATTTTACAACAGGTTTTATATAAGTGGCAACAAAAAACATTATTTAAAAATGCATGTAGTCATAGGGATCATTGGGTCAGAGGTATCAGGCATGGTAAAGTAGAAGATGATAAAGCACCTGCCAGTCAACTCCTACCTTTCAATTTTCATGCACAACTGATTGGCTGGTGCATTATCAACTTCCACTTTGTCACCGCTTTATGACCACTTTATCACTTTACCAGGCTTAATACTTTTGCCCCATTGTGCCTTATAACCAGGGAATAGCACTGATGATCCCATTTGAATTTACACACAGTATCTTTGATTTCATTTCCCCCCAAAAAATATAAACCACAGTCATACATCCATTGCTGAATATCCAATGGTTTCATTATAAAGAATTCACAATTAGAAAGTCAAATAATGCTTTTTAGGAATCACTTTGATTAATGTGAAATAATGTGCAGACATGTCTTCATACACCTAGCGTTTACATGCAATAAACCCTGTGATGCCCAGAGCATCACAGGGTTTACAGAGCATCAGTGTATCTTAGTTTTATTTACATTTTATCTTGTTCACAGCACAAACGCAGCAAAATATCACATGAGGTGCAACTTTTTTTCAACACTGGGTTGCACCTTTTACCACAGAGCAGGGCTGGCAACAGAAATATTGGGGCCCTGTACAATGATACAGTATTTCTGGGGCCGCCACCTAATCCCAATTCCACACAACCCTCTCCTGTATGAGCCCCATTTAAACTTTCGCCGCTCCAGATCCTGCTTTCAGGTGCGGACTTCTCTCGTTGTCAATCCTGCTGGCCTGGATCCCAGCTGCTGCTGGCCTGGATCCCAGCTGCTGCTGGCCTGTCACTTTCACACAAAAAAATGCCAAGCACTACCAGCAGGCAGGTCAGGTCTTTCTCAGAGCGCGGAACAGAGGACCCGTGCATGCGCAATAAAAGTACAGGAGCCAAAGACTGAGGCCACAGCGCCAGTACGGCTGTGCGCCTGCGGCCTCAGGTCTTGCACACACACAGAGTAGACGGCACTGAGCGTCGAGTGGAAGAGCGCACACAACACAATAGACGGCAGTGGCATAAAGCTAGTTAGTCAAACTCAGCCACACACAGATGGTGCACAGTAGACGGCAGGTCCAAGAGAGACACAGACAGGCCAGCTAGTACAGGCAGTGGCCATGCCGGGGCATGGAAGCTCTGGGGCCCTTCAGATTGCTGGGGCTCGTCACACTTGTCCCTCTTGACCTCCCCTGTCGCCGGCCCTGCCACAGAGGCCTTGGTTTTAAACATGTACCAAGTACTGTTTACTGTGACTTGAGCAAAAGTGTATGACACAGATCATGAATTTCAGAGTTGCATGAAATAAGTTTTCCATTTCTATAACTTTAGACATTATTCAATTAACAAATGTATAGGTGCTACCATTTGCTTATTTATTGGTACATTTTTCTGTTCCCTGGAAGCTTAAAATACATCACTGAAGACATTATGAAGCTGGTATTTCTGGCTGGGCTGTTGGCAGTATGGATTCCTCCACTGATAAGTACACCATGCAAAACTGTTGTACGTATTAAACAAGAAGCTATGGAGTATGGTAAGTAATGCTTATATATCACACTGGCTGGTTATCCCCCTAATATTCACCACAGAGCTTTTATTTTACCTTTTAACTAATATCATATTTGAATGGACATAAAAATAACAATAATAATAATAATAATAATAATAATAATAATTATTATTATTATTATTATTATTATTATTACAATATTGCTCATTATGTCCCTTGAATTTTCTGGAACTCCTAGACAAAGATATAGTGCAAACAATATTTTGGGTTATTCAGAGCTGATCACAGTTGTTCGAATTTGCAAGCGGATAAATTATCGAATGACTTTGCATGTGTGTGGATTGCAGTACACATGCGTGAGGCCAAACAGTGACAAAAATCAGCGATTACTTTTTCACAATCCCCATGCAACATGACTGACAGGAAACTGCCGTTTGTGCATGGCAACCGGCCATTTTGTGGGAGTGTCAGAAAAAAAATTTCAGCCTGTCTTTGTCGCAGACTTGTGCACACTTGCGGAGACTGGAAAAATCATTGTATGGTTAGTGAGTTGGGCAGCAACTATATAATAGCAGTAGTCTGCAAATTCCAACAGCAGTGATCAGCTCTGAATAATACCCACAGTCACTGACCACATTTAAAAGTATAGCTGTTGGCGATATCCACAGATTGAGTTGCATATGCGGAAGACATCGACCCACTTGCGCACACTTCTTTAATGATATTGTGCATGCTAACTGGATGATATCCATGAAAATGTAATTATGTTTAATTGATAACGTGCATATTTTTTAACATATTTTCGAATGGGGGTTATTCTGTTGGATTCGGTCCTCCGCACGCACACACGGAGGACCGATGTTTATGTATTGCACATGCGCCGGGTGCGTGGGGCCACGGCAAACAGTGTTCACTGGGCACACGCACCCAAGACTGCGGGTGGGAGGCATGGAGGGGTGCGGGCCAGCGGGCTGGGGAATTCGCCCATGGGAACGCCCAGTGTTTCATGGGCGTTCCATGAAAATGCTGGGTGTTCCCATGCAAATCGCCCAATGATGTGAATATCATCCCATGGGCTGTGATTGCATGTTTTGCCAAAACATCCATTCACAGTCGTGCTGGTAACCCCGCGCGTGTGTGTGTGTGGGGGGGTATAGTCCACATGCAATGCTGCAAAATTTGCAGCATTGCGTGTGGAACAGAATAACCCCCAATGTGTAGGCACCTTTAATCTTTCTGCATATGTTATATCAGCCCAGTTGTGTACTTTTTTGCTTTGCTTACAACTATGAAGTATATACTTATATACTATATTTTGACTTTATAGAAAAGCAGTCCATTCTATTCCACTTGTACATTGACTATTTTCTAATAGAAATATATTCTAAGAGAAACAGATCAACAATTTTTGCTCTTGCTCAATGAAATATGACAGGCAGAAGCTGATTGGTTGGTTGTTTGTCACTTTTTGAAGCTTGATACATCTGTCAATAAAACCATTACCTTGTTCATGTTTGCGGATACCTCGATACTGCTAGTGCATGCACAATAATGTACCCGATTAATACAAGTATAAGGTTATAAATGTATACATACAGTATATATATATATATATATATATATATATATATATATATATATATATACATATATATATAGTATATACCTATTTATACTATTTACACTCAAGGTAAATACAGTATTGGTAGATGACAGAATGGGAGGATGAGGTATAAGGCAAGGAGCAGTGTTGGACTGGCCCACAGGGCAATATGGGAAACCCCTGGGGGCCCCACTGCCTGCCTCTTCCTCTAGGGATCAGTTTGTGCACGTGAAGTACACATTATATATATATATATATATATATATATATATATATATATATATATATATATATAGTTGAGTGTAAATAGTATAAATAAGTATAAATTTGTATCAGTATCAATAGAAAATGGTGCAGACCTGCACTAAGAACACTACTTCTGGGAATGCATAAGCAACCAAGTCTTACATATCTGTATTGTTTACAGCTTGCCAGACTCAAAGAAGATCTCTCCAAAATGCATTTGGGCTCATTCCAATCCCTTCAGTTATTCCAAAAAAAGAGACAGGAATATTTGCGAATGGGGGCCTTTTGGGCTTCGGGAAATCTATTGTGGGCAATGCAATCAATCTGGTAGGGTAAGTTTCTCAAGATTTTAGCTTTATGTTATATTTGTACATTGAAAAAAATCAGAATGGGTTATAAACTAAGCTAAGCATCAAGTTAAGGTGTGTACACAAGCAGCCGCTGATGCTGGGTCAATATTGGCGACAACTGGGTCCCGGTGGGGTGCTGGCATCTGCTGGCAGGAATGCAGGGACAGCAGGCGCGTGTACATGGGGTTTATGCTACATTGAGCCCTCAGCTCTGAGATAGTAGAAATAGGCTGTACTGCACAGTCTATTTCTACATTAGATTACGATGCAGCAGGGTTGCACATCGGAATTGAATCAGGATTGGGTGATGTAAGCAGAGTGCGATTTTACCATGTGTTATGCGATTTTCACTGTATAGCCAAAATGGGAAGCATAAATTATGCTGTGTGTACACAGCATTAGGCCTCGCAGCTCTGAGGTCATTGCTTCCCTGGGTGCCCTTAAGCTAGATACACACTACACAGTATGCAGCATCATTAACGATATCGATGGTGCTGCCGGACAAACCATATAGCACTAAAACACTGATCAATATCGTTTATTGAAGTCACCACGCCCAAAATGCATTTGGTGACAATATTTTCAGATTTGACTGCATGCTTAGACAATCCAAAAATATACTGGAAGGTGCATGTGTTTAGGGCAGACTAGACTGGCCAAGTGGTTCCTTTTTGCTATCAAAGTTTTCTATGCAACTCCCACTATTCACTGTACATACACGGGAAAAGGTCGGCAGCTTATATGCAGTGAAGACGTTTATATACGATACTGTATTTGAGAATATTAATGAGCATCTCCAGTGATTGAGGTCTAAATGCTTATTAGCATAGGCAAATTCATACCTCCCAACATTCAAAAGTCCCCAGTCGAAACTCCCGAGCGGTCCTCCGTGCGGGCGTCTGAAGAGGGGGCGTGACTTAGGACAAAGGGGAGCAACTTTACAGAATGCTGTGCCCACAAAGCCATGCCCTCCTTTTCATTGCTTTTGGGGTCCGAATCAACTTTGCAATGGGAAAAGGGTGATCAAATAAATGGCAGAGATCATATTAATGTAAAAATAAACTGTTTATTTTATCAACACAGGATAAAAATTCTGGATGTCCAGCTTCCTGAACTGAATGTGAAGCTTGTTCCGAATGTTGGTGTCCAGGTTTCTGTAGATACAAAACTTCAAATCAATGGGAATATGTAAGTAAATATAAAAATCTCACTGTACATTGCTCATGATGTACTATAACTACGTATATGCATGTCTCTGTATACTGTGTGCACGTAAAGTTGTCCACTGTTTTTCTCTCTACCAACACAGTTGTCATCAGTAGTCTTGGAACTTAGACCTCCCCCATGCTAGGTGAAACAGACCTGTATGAAATGGGTATTCAACTCCAACCCAAGTTTCCAATATGCCACGCAGCAGTAGGTGGTATAAAAGTGCCCCTTAGTCCTCAGGTGACCCGTGTAATGCACCTGCTGCACTAACGGAAGTGCCACTGTCCCTTAGGTATACTCAACTCTGGCTATGTGCCCGCAACGGGTGGCAGATGATGCTCCTACAGTGGGGATCCTAACAGTCGGTGCTCCGACCGACAGGGGGGGTCCCGACTCACAGGGGCCATTGAGGGAGAATAGAGTGTGGTGAGTGTAGCGATCCACCGGGCCCGCAGTGAGCCCCCCTCTCAGAGCACCGGCATTCGAGATCCCGATGTCGGTATATTGACTGTTGGGATCCCGACTGTCGGAGCCCCATACCACACCCACCCACAACACACTCATGACCTAGTTCTCTTCCACAGTTGTCATCCTCCCATTTCATGTACTGAGAGAAGAGTTTGCAATGAGTCAAATTCATGGAAGGGGTGGAGGAGGCCCACGTGCAAATTATCAATTGATGATAGTGACATTATTTAGAGGTGGGAAAACAAATCCAAACATAAATTATTAACAATTGATTAGTATTAATGTTGCCTGAAGATGAGTATTACAACCCAAAACATTGCAAAGGAACAGGGCTAATTGTCCTTAAAATAAAGCTGTTTAAGGGAGAGATATAATAAGCCTTGGAGCGCTATAATATGGCGAGAGATAAAGTACCGTCCCATCAGCTCCTAACTGCCAAGTTACTGGCAGTGTTTGAAAAATGACAGGTAAGAGATGATTGGTTTATACTTTTATGAGAGAGAAAGAGGGGCGAGAGAGAGAGAGATGAATGATAATATTTGATTTATGACTTGGGAATAATGGGGCAGATGTATTAAGCATTAACAAGAGATAAATTCAAGTGTGATAAGGAGAGATAAACGTCCAGCCAATCAGCTCCTTTCTGACTTTTTTCAAACACAGCCTGTAACATGGCAGTTAGCAGGTGATTGGCTGGACGTTTATCTCTCCTTATCACACTTGGATTTATCTCTTGTTAAGGCTTAATACATCTGCCCCACTGTAGGTTACTCTCTCAATTGTCTCGAGCTATTTTCAGTATTCTCAGCTTAAATCATACTAATGTACTGATTATAAATGCTAATATTTTCTTCTTTCTCTAGAGTCATTGTAGGAGACATTGAAATCAGAGTTGGAGCTGGCGTAATTGCCGATGTCATAGTCTCCAGGACAGCCAATGGCTTTCCAGTACTCGGTGTTTCTGCCTGCAAGTCTATACTAGGAGAAATAAAAGTGACTGCGGGAGGATTTGGGTACAAGACAATTTATACTTTACACTTATTGGACTTGAATATAAATGAGATAAGTTTATAGTGTTGGTTTAAGGGGTAATGGGGCCTACATACATTTCAGGGCATTTTCTAATCAATCTAATTAAAATGCCCCTACATTGCTCCATATCAAGGGGCCATAGCGTTAGTGATTCATGCTGGATTAATCTAGTAATATCCCTGGGCAGGGCCACTGTTCTTACAGGAGTACACTGGCCCTGACAGATCGCTCAGCACACAGTGCTGACATCGCTGAGTGCTGAGCGATCTTGCTGAGTATTTTGAGGGATCTAGCATCGCTCAGAATGCTCAGAAAATCTCCCCGTGTGTAGGCCCCTGAAGAAATGTTAGTATTCATATACTACACATCTTATACTTCACATACGCAACAAAGTTAGTGATACGTTTATGCTGTATACAATCTATAGTTCTAAATTGTAATTCAGGTCACCATCTTTGGTTGGTATCTGGATCTCCTCCCAGGTATCTCACACTTGTTTAATGTGTGATTGATCCACCTGTAATCTCGGAAGAGTTCTAAAATACAAGCTCTTTTGATAACTGAGGACAATGTTAAGAATGACATGTGAAAATCCTTGAAGCTATTGTTTGCATCGCATTTGGCATGAGAACATTTTATTAAATAAGATTATTTATGAAAGCGTAGGGACCTAGACTATACATTTTCTAGTGGTTAGCCAAACCTCTAAGCATGGGTATACCCCCGATGGGACCTTCATGCCCCAGTCCGACTCTGTAATGTATGTGCTATATGTAATTAACTGTTAGTAAATACATTAATAATAATAATAACACTTTTATTTACTGCTTACCAGTTTAC
The DNA here is from genome assembly GCF_055691185.1 of Crinia signifera. Lineage (NCBI taxonomy): Eukaryota > Metazoa > Chordata > Amphibia > Anura > Myobatrachidae > Crinia > Crinia signifera. The sequence goes on along the minus strand of NC_139222.1, from coordinate 160,337,561 downwards.
TTTCTGCAGTAGTTGAAGCAATAAAAGGACACATTCATGCCATCCTCAGTGATAGGGTGAGTGTACACTGAAGTTATCATTTAAATCTATATTTATAATCATGTATTACTATTAGATACAAAGTTATTTATTATAAAAAAAGGTACTTGTTACCTAGAACGGCGCCCACGATTTTGATCCTAGGCATCGCAAGGAAAAAAATCGCGTCGGTCGCATCGCATGCGGCCAAAAAATCGCATGCGATGCGACCAACGCGATTACCGCGATTTTACATAGGGAACAATGTTAAATGGCCCACAGACCCCAAATAGCCACCCTGAAGTGTGAAATGGCCCCCCCAATTGTTAACGCCACCCCACGATCAACGTCAACCCGAAGCGTGGTGAGCGCAGCTTGCCCGCGAGGGGCGGCGGTACGCGTCCTCTGACCTTTTCATACCCCCACTATCCACGTCGGCATGGAGTTGAGAATAGAAAGTGTGGCGAGCGCAGTGAGCCACCGAGCCCTCGCGGGGCGCGCTGCGCTCGCCACGTTTCCCTATGTGAAATCGGGTCAATTGGGCCATTTAACATTGTTCCCTATGTAAATCGCGGTAATCGCGTCGGTCGCATCACATGCGTTTTTTGGCCACATGCGATGCGACCGACGTGATTTACCTTTTACCATTCATTTCTATGTGAAATCGCGGGCATTGCATCGGTCGCATCGCATGCCATTATAATGGCATGCGATGTACATGCGATGCCCGCGATGGGCGCCGTTCTAGGTAACAAGTACCTAAAAAAATTATAAAACATAATATATATCATTAAACCCCCGGTGATCCCGAGTGTTCCAGAGAACACGGGTCTTGACAGATCACTCAGTACACATCACTGTGTGCTGAGCGATCTGTGCTGAGCGATCTGTACTTAACTGCATCGCTGTGCAGAGATGCTCAATCGCCCCCTGTATATGGGGCATAATAGTAATAATAATAATAGTTCTTAGTGCTTTCATTATGCCTTTCATTATATATTTAATTGATACCCATTGACCTGTTGATCTCTATTTATTTTTTTCCACAATTGTTATCAAATATGGTAGCTATATCCATTATGAACACTGGCTCGCACCATTATTTTCTGTGTGCAATAACTTCTAATTTACATCTCTCTTTTGTGCACAGCTCTGCCTGTCAGTTTCAAATGTATTCCTGGGCTTGAATGCAAACCTTGGCCTCTTAGTTGGTAAGATGTAGCGCATATAATAAACACAAAATAAGGTTAAAATGGATCTATTAACATTTCAAATAACAAAAAGTGAGGAAAACTTTATGGGGCATATTCAATGCGGCCTGCGAGGGGGTTTGTATGGCGAGGATCTTCGCCATCTAACCTCCTCGCCACCTGCTTGCCGTCTTCTATGTTCCGTGGAGATCCTCGCCATCAGAGGACGGTGTGGATTCCCCCGGAACGGCGAGGTTTGCCGCAAATGCAATGAGCTTGCTGCATATAACCACTAGCCTCGCCATTTTCATGGCTGCACTTGCCGTTGCCACCTTGCTGAAAAGAAAACGCGAGGTGGAAACGGCGAATGAAGAGGGGTCAGTTGAATACTGACCCACGAGCTATGATGGCGAGCTATCGGCACTGCTCGCCATCATAGATCGAGTAAACGCATTTAATATTACCCCATATATATTGGAAGCTCTTTTTATTGTTTATATTTCATGTCTACACCTATTTTTGTAATTTAACTGTTCATTCTCTTTCTTTCTTCTTACCCCAAATTATGTTACTTCCCTTACAAGTGATATCATGAAGCTGTAGCACCAATAATTAAAAATTAGTTTCCGTGTTTCATTATAACATAAAAAATGCAATTTATTTTAACTACTGTACTTGAATATAATTTTTAGCCTACATTGCTATTTATGAATGCATTCAATGCCGATCTCCCTGCTCCATGGGCACTGCCTCTTATATGATATCACAATGTCAAATGTGTTGGGGTGGGGAGTCTTATATCTGAAGAGAGGAGGGGGGGGGGGGTACGATAAGCCAAATCCCTCTCTGCTTCTACAGAACAGAACCATACCATGGCAATCTGGGCTATTGACAATGATGATTAATGGTTTCTGGGAAACTATATTCTGTCTATATGAAAATGAACATATAATATCCACAAAAAAACTGTTCTTTTTCTACTTTTACAGGCATTAGTCCCATTGCTGGTGACCTTGGCTTACAATACACTTTGCCAAGCTCTCCAGTTGTGAAAGGTGACTACATGGACATGGATATGAATGTAAGTTTTTTCTGGAGATGGAAACACACATTGTTATTCTGTGGCTTGAAATATTGGTATTTTTATCACTATCCCCCTTGTTTGATCTTGTTTTTCTGCTGTAGTCAACATGCAATGGACATGGTTGTAAATACAGTACTTTGTGGTTTTGTATGTATAGGCGGAATACAAGGTGCATGAGAAGGTTGTTGAACTACCAACGGGTGCCAAGGATTTCACACTCCCACTAAATGCAGGCAATAAAGACTCAATGGTCAACATGGGCTTTTCAGAGGACTTCTTCGGATCTTTTTTTACAGCTTTTCAGAGTTCCGGAGCATTTGACCTCGAAATCCCATCAACTTCTGTAAGTACAAATACAAGAATATGCAGATTTATGGAGACTTATACAGTTCAATTAGAAACAAAGGTTTTTAATTTACAGATAACTATATAATTTCTATACACATTTGGCCTTGGGATGTGCTTGGAGTTGCTATCAATGTTTCTTCCCTGGAATATGATGATGCAGTAGGATGCAATGATTACAAGCAGATGCATCCTGTGATAGTGATCCAGGATGCCCCAGGATGCAGCATCGGATCATTCTATCCACAGCTATATACAGTCAGTGGTGGACAGAATAATCATATTATACTACACAAGTCACTAGGTATGTCAACAATAGAGTGATCAGGTAATACTGTACACCAGCAATAACACTATGCGTGCCATAAATACGCTAGGAATGTCAAAGAAAACACAAGTGCACCCATGCATTTTGGGTGTGTGATATCAGCAATAGGCTAGGAAACGCGTTTGGGAGACATATTTTATTCTGCTCCTGAGGAAGCTGGGTGGATAATCCCAGGGAAACGCGTTGAGCTTTTATACTGGACACTCACCTCTATCATCACTAAGGGCTACCTATGGACTACGGACTAGTTCAATATATCTGTCCAATCTAATCTCCACCAACATTTTATCCGGAAAGCGATCCGAGGCAGCTCCAGACTTGTTTAAGTCATCCAGGTTTACCATCACCCCTGTCAGAGGAATCCTAATTTCATCTATGGACTCTGTTCTGGGACTCATTGGCCAACTGGTGTTCATCTGCTGCTCCATTGGATGCAGAGAGAAGTGTCTATTACAAGCAGATGCCTCCTGCTTCAAGCATTACCAGATTAACAATGGGGTGGATGGAGCTGCAGCTCCAGGCCTACATATAAAAATAAGCACGTCATGATGAGCAACAGCTGGCCACATGGTTTGCAAAAAATCATAACTATTAAAACGACATTTCTATTTGACAAATGTATGCAATTTTTGTACTTTTTTATATTTAGGGAGACACTGGGGCTTATAATGTATGGGTCCTACATGCCTTGGCCTCACCTCCTTCACTTTGCATACAAGGCCGTTCATCTCCAGGTCTATGAGGCCTTTAATCGGGCCTGGATTCAGAAGTGATCTTATGGCACCCCTAGCCACCCCTAGCAAAGGCCATGAAATGATGGAGATCCCTCACCTATTCCCACCCACTAAATGGCAACAACAAACCTCCATTTTCACAAATGGTAGCCATTGCCAACCCCAGGAACCGTTCATAGTATTTTGCAATGATAGGCGCAGGACCAGCCAGATCTGACGTAGGCCCATAGAGACAAGCCGACTGAACGGAACTTAAAATGAAACTAATTTGTCAACTACATTATAATTATTAATTTAGAAAACACCAATATATAATGCAGCACTAGTAGAGTTGATGCAGAGAATAAGCTCCAGAAAAGAAATGCTCTTGTATAAAGCGCATTCTGCACATAAGATACAGTACTCCCGAAATATGAATGCCACTATTTCACCACCATCATTATCATCATCATCATCATCATCATGTACTTACATATCCCTATAGTAATGGCAAAAATATGCCTCCAGTCCAAGCAGGCATATTTTGTTATATTGTGAATCTGCATGGGATGCATTTGCAGGAAAACATCCTCATGGACCATTGCTTTATGTGATAACATCTCTTTCTACTCAAGTCATGCCTCTTTGCTCATAACTACAGTAGCTATACACCAACATTACATATAGCTCAGTATAACTCCCGTTTGCAGAGTGAATTTACAAAAATATAAAATGTACAGTAAATAACCCAATCCACTACACTAGCCCACAGCCAACCTCCATATAGTATGTACCTATTCCATCAGTCTCAAACATTCAGCCCATATCTCTCATGTACTGTATGTGTTCTTTATAGGCTTCGATTGGGAGCTATCTGAGGACTTCTGTTCTGGGATCCCACATTCCTGAGGTATTTTTATCTAAGTATTTTGAGATTAAAAAATTTCGATATTGACCATATAAAAAATACAGTTAAAATGCTTAAATACTGTATTATATCATACAAAAATACTTACTGTATACTGTACTTATGTTCCGAAAAGTTGTCATGGTTATCATTACTATACGTATTGACTGGTAAGAATCCATATTGCTAGAAAATATATTCCAGACATGACAGTGGCGTAAGTTTGTCCCAGTCGCCCTGAGACAAGATAAATATTGATGTCCCCACACACACAGCACTTTATATAAATATATGTATGCATGTGTGTGTGTATGTATGTATGTTATGTATATTATGTTTAGAATAAAGAGAGTGTTACGTCTATTGTCCTGCTATGAGGGGAAGTCAGACACAGCAGCAATATGGACGGCTTTCAATGAAACTTGCAGGGAAGGAGAGGTGCCCACTTGGGAGTAGGAGCCCGGTGGCAGATGACTCCATTGCCTCCCAGAGTTACACGTCTGAGACATGAGAACAAGGAGTAGGGAAGATCTTGCTCATTATAGTGATTCACACTATTTTAAAGAGAACACAGTTGAGACAAGGGATCTTATTTAGGTCCATTCACATCCCCCCGATGGTGGGCATATGCGCAGGCACATTTCTGCGCCTATGTATACTGTATGTTGGGTGCATGCGGCCACAGAAGGGGACACGCACCCAAGATTGCAGGCGGGGGACATGGGGTGGTGGTGGATAGTCATGCCCAGCGTTTCATGGATGTTCCCATGAAAACGCTGGGTGTTCCCATGGAAATCGCCAGCTGACGTGGGTGCCGGGGGTGGGCAGCAGCCTTGCGAATCAACCAGAATAATCCCCAGGGAGTAGAGAATTCTAGTTAATAGTTTGTAAGGGAGCATTAAAGGCAGTGGGAGAATCTGATCAAGGGTTGTAGGGGGTTGTAGTGGGAAACCGCACAGAAAAGTCATAGAGTAGGCTACATTGAAAAAACTATTACTAGAGACACACCTCAGAGACAGCTAAGAGGATTTTGGGAGGAGATTTGAGATTTACAAAGAGATGGTGTTGAGGAATTTGTAGATGAGAATGAGTAGCATAATTTGAATTTTGGGATTCACAGGGTGGTGCAGCTAATGTGAAGCAGTAGACGAGGAAGATCAGTCTTGCTGTGGCTTTAAATAGAAAATAATATAAGTATAGTATACAGTTGTGAGGGAGATAGTTTGGTAGGTTGCAGTATACAAGACAGGAGATGAGGGAATGGGATTGGGAGTTTTGGTTGCAAATGCTTTACAGTATTGCAACATGACAACTTCACACTGGAGCATGGTCACACCACTGCATTCCCCTGGTGGGCTTTTCATGCCTCAGTCGAAAACTGTGCCCATGTACAATTGCTTATGTAATGCTGTACATCTTTATCATCTTAAATTGTAATGTTGTGTACATGTGACAGCTTAGTTTATAAATTTTCCATTTTGTGGTTTTGCGGGTACAACTCTTAAAGTGTAGAGCGTTTCCTGGGATAGGCTGGATTCACTAACAAATGTTCATCATTATACCACTATTCATGAAAAGCATAGGTATAAAAGCTAAAAGTATGTTATGTAGCAATTTTGGTGGACAATATGTCAAATATGTTGACAAAGGGTACTAAAATACTTTTATATTCACTTTGACTTTAGATCAGTTGGAAATATCAAAAGCCTCTACCTGTGAATTTAAATATTGTGCTGAGCCAATCACCAATTGTCGACTTACAGTCCAACCGGTTATCAGTACAGATTTCTCCATATGTAGAGATGTTCGTAGTGTTACCCAACATGCAAATTCAGCACCTGATGACAATCAATGTGGTGAGTATTGGCAAATTGGCACTAATGGGTACACTTTATATAATCATCACTACGTCAAGCACTCACACTTCATGCTTTATTAAATTAATGAGTAACTGACACTACTGTACCGATCAGTACAATCAAAAGAAAAATAAAGAAAAAAACATTTTTTTCTTCTAAAAAGGGCAGTTGCATTTTTGAGAGTGATTGCACATAACTGTTTTTTGGTCAGGCTCATTCATTACTTCTGGTTCTGCTCTTGGATTTCCAGTTGCTCTTTGCAGGGGTTGGGATCATTTGGTCGACCACAGGAAAGTCAACGTGCATCAGGTCAACCACTGAAGGATCGACACCCTGAAAATGTTGACATGGATTTATGTTGACAGTGTCGTTAGGACGACACAAGCATTAGGTCCACATGGGGAAGGTCAACAGTCAAAAGGCTGAAATGGGTTTTTAATTTTTTTGTCATGAATGTCGACACAGTCGACATAGACACCGCATTGGTGCACTATTGCACTCACCATGCTTTAGGAGTGGTGCTTTGCTACACTCGGCACACTATTATATTCTCTCTCCATGCCCTAGTGGATGGTAGGGCATGAAATACCGCTTGTCGGCACATGGTTTAAAAAAACTGTGAAAAACCCATGTCGACCTTTTGACCTTCCCCATGTTGACCTAATGCTTGTGTCCACCTAATGACCATGTTGACCTAAAGCCATGTCAACCTTTTGAGTGTGTCGATCTAAGGCCTGTCGACCTTCAGTGGTCAACCTATTGCATGTCCACCCTCCTGTGCTCGACCCAGTCACTGTATACCCTTTGCAGCTGTTCCCTAACTGATAAAGCTGCCAGAGTCTGTAAGAGAATTAAAAGAAAAATAATTAAACATAATCACTATAATGACTACCTGCTCCTGCTTTTATACATGATATACCGCCCCAAGATATACATATGATATCTGGGGGGTCAGGATACTGGCAGACAAGAGACACATTCTCTGGCATCCCTATAAGGAGAATGCAGACAGAATCCTCTCCCCCTACCCGCCTAACCCTCCCTAGCCGCAGCTTTACTCCCCGCCCCTCTGCCACCTGACCCTAACCTTCCCAGCTAGTGCCTAACCCTCTCCATCTAAATTTAACACCCATCTTCCCCACAGCCTAGCCCCAAACCCCCTTCTAAGTGCCTAAACCTAACCCACCATCCCCACAGCCTAACCCTAACCCTCTCTTCCCCACAGCCTAACCCCAAGTCCTCCTGATAGTGCCAAAACCTAGCCCCCCGCCCCCCTTGACCAGCTGCAAGCTAGCCCGCCCCTCATACTCTCCAATTGGGATGCCAGATGAAATAAGAATCCTGATCGAGGTTCTGGTGCCGGTCTACTGGTGGCAGTCAGGATGATGGCATCAGTATATGTCTTGACTGCTGGGATGCAGACCGCATCCCTTGCTTTCAGCAGAGATACAACATATAGATGTACTAGAATTGGTAAAGCAATAACTTCCGATGTAAATAACCATTTATGCTGTGTTCACACTGCCAGTGTATACAACTCGGCTTTTACCCAGCATTTCAATGCCATAAACTGCAGCGCTGTACCCCGCACTCACTGCTAAGGCAAATTCATGGGTGAAGCAGTTCTACCCGGTAATTTGCCTTTTAACACAGGGTTTTTTTTGCTGTGTGAAAGGGTCAACCGGGGTAAAAATCAGGGTTGGAGACCCGGGAATTCCGACATGTTCACAGTGGAAAAAAAATCCATATTAAAAGGCAAATTATCAGGTCAACATGCTAGACCCGGGAATGTTCCTAGCAGTGAGAATGGGGTAGTAATGACATTTGAATATTGTTGACCTATGACTCATTTAGCCTATGAAAACACAAGCAGATCTAGCTCTGTCAGAATAAGATTTTTTCTTTGCTTACAAATAATATGCTGTTTCTGCTATCTGAAGTCCATGGTGTTATTTGTTTAAAAAAAATATTAATACCTGTTGTCACTGGGTTGCAAATAATGCAATAGAAATTACTTATAGCAATGCAGGTAAAAGCTGATTTGTATTTTTGGTTTATACTCCCAGTTGATCTGAGGACACAACATCAGATCACTAACTTCGGCATGAACAGAAAATGTATCCTACAGTACATGCATTTATTTTTTGGAACACATTTCCTGTGGCCTTTTTTCATTTCAGGCAGTGGGGGAGATTCTCTAAACTAGAAATGCGGTAAAAACCCCGTTATCGGGGTTTTTACCGCATTTTGGGATGCTGTAAGCATCCCCCGCCGGGTTACCAGGCGGTACCCCATAGAAGCCAATGGGCTTTTACCGCAACCCTCCACTGCCCCGCGCCGACCCCCCGCCGCCCCGCGCGTACCCCCGCATCGCCCCCCCCCCCCCTCTCACCTGTGTCCGGGCAGCACAGAGCTGTGCTGCCCGGACCTGTGGCCTCTTCCTCCCTGCACTGATCCTCTTCCGGGTGCAGGGAGGAGGAGAGCCTGGCGCAGCAGCAGCAGCGCCGGGTGTGTGAGGGAGGGGGAGGCTGCCGGGACCTGCTGGGACCCGGCGACTCTCACCGCAAAGGATAGCTCTTAACGCAAGAGCTGTCCTTTGCTATAATTATCGCATATGTTAGAACATATGCAATAATTATAATTGCGATGGGCGGCGAAGGGGGGCGGAGATTCTTAGAGAATCTCCCCCAGTATAAGATACATTGAATACATAGCTCTGCTAATGTTTGTGTAGCTGCTATCCATGCACAGATGCAAAAAATATTGTTCAACTGCAAATGAATCGAAATAGCCTATACCTTTGAACTTACCCAACTAAAATAAAGAACAGGAGGACAAAAATGAATCTACTATATCTTCTGCTGATTTATCAGACTTTTACATTATTTTTCAGTCATAAGGGTTCCTATAACATCATCTACAATTTTGTAACTAATATAATGTCTAGTTATTTTGCCCAATTTTGAGTGGAAAATTGGGCAGGGATCTTCCGTGAGATTCCCAAGGTTGGGACCCCTCTCCCTTTATTCTGAAAGAATCCTGCAAGCCCCTTGCTGCCACCCACAGCCAGCCACTTCCCAATTGGTGAAATAATTCCCTCTGAATCATGTCATGTTGGCCACCATACTGGTTTACATTTCCAGGAATAGGGGTTTGCTATAGCAGGGGGTGGGGCCCGGAGGACTCAATCACCACACCACGCCCCATGCATCTCCCACCTGGCTGCCCTCTACCGAAGGCTGCTCCAACTATGTTGACAAGCATGACAAGAGGTATATTTTCCATTTTTAGCTAAGTAACTAATTCCATTAGCATTAAGCAATATTATTTATAAAGCCTTTAAAAAAAAACCTATTAATACATAGATTTACAAAAATTTCTTTAATTTCTTGTATAGGGTGCTAGCTTAATTGCCAAATTGGATGTAAAAGGAGGGAAGCTGAAGACCTCAGTGGCTCTGCAAGGGTATGCTATTGTGTATAATCAGTTTTTCTAATGTTTGCCCTGCTCAAATATTAATGTATATATGTTCTCTGTTACAGAGACCTCAACATTGCAATGACATCTACTTCTTTTGGAAAATGCAGCTGTGATGTAAGTGATGTACCTTGAGAGCAGAGACAATGTGGAAACTTATTGCGGCCCTAGAAAAAGTTCTAGAAGTGGCCCCATATATGTTTTACTGAAACAACTATAATTGCAACACACCGTTGAGCAGGGTTTGCACACTGCTATATTCCACTAGCTACATCAGTGGTAGAAGAGGCCAAAGCAACATGTGATGGTAGGCAAAGAAAGCATTGAAATGATTCCAAACAATACAGTGATCACCCATTAGCTACCATACAATACAGAGAGGATGACTTGGTTAGTGGCTGTAATTCATTGTTTTTATTGAATTTTTTTTATTATGTCAATTCACTAATTAGCCACCATCATCAGATACACATTTCAAAGTAATGAGATGTTTCAGTCTTTGCTTTCATGTATAATGTATATTTCTGTTTCTGTTATAGCCATCATTACTGAATGGATACATGCGTGCAGTGTTTGAGAAGGCATACCTGCTTCAGATAAATGGTAAATGGTCAACAAAAATAACAAAACTGATAAAATGAATTCCAACTTCTAATAAACTTTTAATCTAAACTCCATATTCAATTCTCTATTTTTAATATCATCAATATCTTGTTCCATTTTAAAAATGGTATAAGTACAAGTGTAACTTTTTCTGTATTAAACTGATGTTATTTAATTTATTTTTCAGCGGAACTGAGTGTAGGAGTATCTCTACCATCATTACCAAATGTACAACTTCTTCATGAAGTTGTGGAGATAAAGGAGGTAAGCAAGTATTGTTAGATTTTAGAAAATGAATAAATTACATATGCAAATGCAGGATCACATTTATTTCAAATGAGCTATTTTATGAATAAATTAACTAATTAATGAATATAGGTCTTAATTCAGCATGGATTGCTAATCTGAGAAATTGCAGTTGTCTGTGAGTAGATAGCCGCCGCCTAGACAGATAGAAAAAAAGCCCCTTGCTAAATTGCAAATGGATTGCTAATCCCTATCCACCCGCGAATCCATACGCCATTCCTGAAGCATCGAAACGACTTTGCCGTCTGTGCAAATCTGAGTAGCACTGAGGCTTCCATTAATCTGCTACTGAGACAGGCTGAATGAGGACAGTTCTGCCATCACAGATCCACCCTAAAACCGCCTGGGCACACCTTCAGTTTTACTGACATACCCAGTAAACGGCAAGTTTCCAACCCCAAAAAACGGGGTTCCTGTCAGTCAAACTGCAAAGGGATTGTGTTTACCCTCCATATGCATTTTCAGTTGCTATTTCTCATTGCACATGCACAATGCGCAGTTGTTCGATAATCGCTCAATTGATTATTGATCCATGTTGTGTTAGGCCCCTTGTCTAAACTGCATTCTTTGGGTACTTGTTTCCTAGCACGGCGTACTCAATGTACTCAATGTTAAATTCCTATGTAAAATCGGGTCCATTGTATGCCATTGCGATGGACCCGATTTTACATAGGGAACAATGTTAAATGGCCCAATGGACCAGATTTTTGATTGTATACCCACCCTGATGGGTAATTTGTATGTCAAATGCCCCCCCATTGTTAACACCACCCCACTATGAACGCCAACCCGAAGCGTGGCGAGCGCAGCGAGCACGCGAGGGACTGCGGTACGCGTCCTCCGACCTTTTCATACCCCCACTATCCACGTCGGCGTGGAGTTTAAATTATATAGTGTGGCGAGCGCAGCAAGCCACCGAGACCAAAACGTGGCGAGTGCAGCGTGCCCTGCGAGGGGACGCGTAATACCTGTGAAGTAATGCGCGTCCCCTCGCAGGGCTCACTGCGCTCGCCACGCTTTGGGCTCAGTGGCTCGCTGGATAGTGGGGGTATGAAAAGGTCAGAGGACGCGTACCGGCGCCCCTCGTGGGCTCGCTGCGCTCGCCACGCTTCAGGTTGGCGTTAATCTTGGGGTGGCATTAACAATGGGTTGGCATTTGACCCATCAGGCTGGGGATACAATGAAAATTGGGGTCTCAGGGACCATTTTACATTGGTTCCAATGTAAAAATAGCGTCGATCGCATCGCATGCGATTTGGTTGCATGTGATACGATCGACGCGATTTTTTAGGACCTGATGGATACAATTTCTATAGCTGGCGCCGTGCTAGGAAACAAGTACCCATTTTCAGTTGCTATTTCCCATTGCACATGCACAATGCGCAGTTGTTCGATAATCGCTCAATTGATTATTGATCCATGCTGTGTTAGGCCCCTTGTCTAAACTGCATTCTTTGTTCTGTTTTCAAATGCAAGAGCATTACCCCACATGTAAAGCTAATCATTTCTGGCTACTTCCTTTTAAAGCAGTATTAGAGTTGGATTATTGGGTTAATGACTATATTCAGGCAGTGTAATGTATATTTCCTTACACAGGAAACTCCTTTTTTATTCAGTACTAGTTAAAAGCCCGTCAAAATGATGGCTTCTTCAATGTACTTTCACTTTGATTGTTATATTAAATATTTATGCATGTTTATTTATTGAAATGAATTAAATGCTGTTTATTCCAGTTATGCTGGTATGAGCCACGGAAAGAACCTATAAATACAAGATAGAGTACAATAAATACTGCTTTATTTTCTTACTGTAGGCCTTCATTCAGTCGGGTACCAGGTGACAATCCCGACTGTTGGGATTCTGATGGTCAGTAGACCGACATCAAAATCCCAGCTGTTAAAGTCTGGAAGTCAGGAGCCCAATGTACAGGGGCTAATCTTCCTCATGGAGGTCCATGACCCCCATAGAGGGACAAAATAACCTGTGGCGAGTGCAGCAAGCCACCAAACCCACGAAAGGCTTCTTTGAGCTCACCCCACTGTCAGAGTACCACTAGTCAGGATTCTGGCGTCGGCCTAATGACTGTCTGAATCCGCACTGTTGGACCATCATACTACACCCCAGTCAGTCACAAAAGCAAAGTTTTGTTGTTTACATGCAAGACTTTCTGGAATTACTTTTTCTTGTCTCAAGTGTAACTGGAGAATGGCTAAGATTAAGGGCTGAGACTAGGGCTGGACTGGAAGTGAACTCAAAGAAAGTGTTCATTTTCATAACTGCAATGGGCATGCAGTAAAGGTGTGATGTGTGAGTGTAATCACAAATTTCAACAAACATGGCCACCAAAGAGTCTCAAATGCAGCATCCCAAAGGGATCTAATCTGTGCAACCCTGGTGTAAGTGTAAAGGGCACTTACTGTACACTAGAGCACTAGATTTGGTCACTTTTCATCCAATTTTGGCAATAAATCGGATGAAAAGTGTCCAAATCGTATTTTTTTATATCAGTTCAGATGCAATGCATGGTCCCATGTAGGGATGCCGGGATTGGCATCCTTAGTTTGCAGGCGTGTGCCCGATACCCACCCCCACACCGGCCGACCCGCAGATTTACTTACATTGGCGGGCGGACGGGAGTGGAGTGGGTTCCGAGGTGCACGGTGACGTCGGGCTCGTGCACCTCCTCATCAGCACTGCAGCAAGATAAGAAGCAGGCGGGCCGGCACAGGTGAAGGGGCGGGCGGGCCGGCACAGGAGAAGAAGTGGGGGGCGGGCGGCCAGGAGGAGTGACACTGACAGCAGTGTGGGTCCTGCGCAGCGGGACCGTCACGCTGCGCAGGCCACACGCAGGGGTCAGGAACAGCCGGGCAGCGTCTGAGCGAGTGCTCAGACGCTGCCCGGTATTAGACTGCGCATGCAGAAATCCCGGACTTTTTAGGGCCAAGTCCCGGGATCCCTATCCCGGGATTGGCCACACTAGTCCCATTCACATCCCATCAGAGCCTGAAGTGCTGCACTCTATATTTATTGCATCACCATGCCTCCAGCTTACTTGGCTGCGATTGCATGTGATACATCGTATGCAAAACTACTTCATAAGATGGTTCAAGTGGGATAGCGGGTGACTTCTTCCTTTGGAGAAGTCGCCCTAATGAATTGGCACCTTAACAATTGATAGTGATACTGCTAAGCTACTAATGGTGAATGTGTCCAAATCGTTGCAAAATTTAAATGTAATAAAACAGCAGGAGCACTGTTTAGGGTACTTGTGTATTTTGGCGGCGCCCATCGCATCGTATACCATAACGCATGCGATGGTATGCGATGCGACGCAATATCGTACGATAGTGCACGATGGCATACAATTTTGAAATTGTATGCCATTGTACATGGCATACAATGCCATACGATGCGATGCAATTAAACATTGTAAAAGCACCCTAATGGGTGCTTATACAATGTTAAGCACCCTAATGGGTGCTTACAATGTTAAATGCACCCCCACGTCACCCCCCCACTATAAACGTGAACCCAAAGCGTGGCAAGCGCAGCGAGCCCGCGAGGGGCGGCGGTACGCGTCCTACGACCTTTTCATACCCCCACTATCCACGTCGGCGTGGAGTTGAGAATAGAATAGTGTGGCGAGCGCAGCGAGCCACCGAGCCCGAAGCGTGGCGAGCGCAGCGTGCCCCGCGCGGGGACGCTGATACCTGTGAAGCCCGCGAAGGGACGCGTTTACCTGTGAAGGTATCCGCGTCCGCTCGCCACGCTTCGGGCTCGGTGGCTCGCTGTGCTCGCCACACTATTCTTTTCTCAACTCCACGCCAACATGGATAGTGGGGGTATGAAAAGGTCGTAGGACGCGTACCGCCGCCCCTCGTGGGCTCGCTGCGCTCGCCACGCTTCGGGTTCACGTTTATAGTGGGGGGGTGGCGTGGGGGTGCATATGATTTTTTATCATATAGGGGGTCAAAATCGCGTCGCATCGCATCGCATGCCATCGGGTACATGGCATGCGATGCGATACGTTCATCGTACGACGGACATCGGGGGCGCCGCCAAAATACACAAGTACCCTGTTTAAAAAGTCATTACATATCATTATTATTTCACAAATAATAATAATAATAGTAATAATAATAATAATAATAATAGTAATAAATTGAAGACCTTTTTTAAAATAAATTGCGCTTAACTTGCAGGTTATAAGAATGACTTTGAATAATGCCTTGATTTCTAGAGTCTGTCTAGTTAAAACTCTGAAAAGTAAAGTTATGACACTTCTGGGAATCACTATTGCATTGCGGAAGAAATACAAGTGTTTGTCCTCCAGGGGGCAGCCCCTCATTATACTCAGAACCTTGACTAGTATTGTACTATATATACTTTGTTAAATGCCTGTATTATTTTTTCTTTCTATAGGATTATGCAGTAATGTCATGTGATCTTCAATATGTCAAGTAAGCAGCGTTAACATTTGATCATGGACAAGCAGCAAAACACCTGTCAATATCTTACATCAAGGAAAATTATTTCAAATAAATAGAAAAGAATTCATGCTTTACAAATAATAAAACTGTGCAATACAGCATTTGTTGTTATTTGCCTACTCCAAAAGAATTTAAATTAATTTGCTGGGAAATTATTTTTTCTACAACTGCAGTATGTCTATAAACTAGTGATGAACGGGTACCAATCTCCAAGATCCATCCCCCCAATCTGAGGTGGGAATCTATATAAGACCCCACCAATTGGCGCCTGTATTGGGGTGCAGTCTTGAGGTGCTGTCTTGTGCTGTACAGGGTGCTGCTGTCCTCCTGTCCTGGCCTGTGCTTTGTGTAGGGGTGTTGTGATGTGCTGTACAGGGTGCTGCTGTCCACCTGTGCTCTACTGGGGCGCTGTCCTGTGCACTGTAAAAATAAAGGGGTGCTACCCTGTATGTCATAAAAATAAAGGGCACTGTCCTGTGTGCACCATAGAAATAATAATACAGGATTGCTGCCCTGTGTGCTGTTGCTGTAAAGAGGCGCTGCCCTGTGTAAAAATGAAGGGAAAACTGTGGTAGCACAAGAAGTTGTGCAGGAAAGGATGTTACGCTGTGTGAGTGCACACTATAAGGAGATTTCTTTTTTGGTTCAATGTATTGAAATGATGTATTCAATAAAATTTACCTTTTAATAAACATTTCTTTAAAAAATTCCCCTATGTCTTGATTCCTTTTAATTTTTATGGAAACAAAAGAGGATTAATTCTTTATAGGTGAAATAGAGAGTTTAAAATCATATACATATAGACATGGTGCTCATACAAGGAAATGAGAGAGTGTAAAGAATAAAGTGTTAAAAAGATGTCAGAGCCCGTTATCTGCTGCGCTGTATTTGGTTATTTTTTAGGTGTCTGTTGGGTCTGTTGTGTCCATACACTGTTGCCTAAATTGGCTTACAGCCCAAATTTCCACCTTCAAGTATACCTTATACAGGGATAGATGCTAGTTAGCAATTTTTAATTTTCAATAATTGGCATCCAACCTAGCATTATCCTCTTTTTGGGGAGAGGTGTGTGTTGGATTCTGATTTTAGTTTTAGCTCTGCCAGAGCTTGAAATTGTGTTGCCCCTGTTGGTAATTTTTAGGGGAGGAGGTTCTGAAAGTTAGTGATTTCTGTGTGTAGTTCTTGTTGGCACATGTCACTCTAAGAATTCCTTTGTGTTTATTTCAAAGGTTTCTTGTCAGTAGGGACTTGCACTCCCCCGTCTGGGTAGGTGCTGGTGTCAGCCTTCGCTTGGGTACTTAGGTTGCAGGTTTTATATATGACAACCTATATTGTAGGATATTTTCCCTTATTTATTTTTGGGATTATTTCTCCTTTAAGCACCAATCTGCCCTTTCCTGTCTATGTATGCAAAGAGTTGCACTTCCCTGTTTGAATAGGCAGGGATTTGTATTTCCCTGTCTGGGCAGGTGCGGACACCAATCTCCTATGTATACACACTGATTTATACCTTCATTGTATTTCAAAGGTATGTTTTTATTTTTATTTTCACATTTATATGAGTTCTGTGTGTAGTTTTTACTGGTACATATCACTTATTGGGGAGGGGGGGTTTTTGTTTTGTATTTTTGCACGTAATGGCTTGCACTCCCCTTGTCCGTGGGTGCCAGTGCTTTAATAGCTTTTATTGCAAGCTTATTTCTATGTGGTTCATATATTAGAACCTGTGCAGCTGGATATTTTTACCCTGTTTATTTCAGGGTTTTATTTCCCCAGCAAGGGTTAATATTTCCCCCTTTGGGTAAGCACTGCCACTGATTCCCTATGTGTTCTCCAGCAAGGGTTAATATTCCCCCTTTGGGTAAGCGCTGTCACTGATTCCCTGTATGTACACACAGATTAAGTTTTTCTAAATAACACACTAGTTCATATATGCGTTCACTGATAGGGTCTCCCAGTTTGAGTCAGTATCAACACTGTTTTCCTCCACACACACTTTAAAGTACTCTCCTAATTTACATTGTATACATTTGTATCATTTTTAGCAGCTAGATGTCGGGCTCTGATAGCTCGACGCGCGTTTCACCTAATGAGGCTTTTTCAAGACCATTAGGTGAAAAAGCCTCATTAGGTGAAACGCGCGTCGAGCTATCAGAGCCCAACATCTAGCTGCTAAAAATGATACAAATGTATACAATGTAAATTAGGAGAGTACTTTAAAGTGTGTGTGGAGGAAAACAGTGTTGATACTGACTCAAGCTGGGAGACCCTATCAGTGAACGCATATATGAACTAGTGTGTTATTTAGAAAAACTTAATCTGTGTGTACATACAGGGAATCAGTGACAGCGCTTACCCAAAGGGGGGATATTAACCCTTGCTGGAGAACACATAGGGAATCAGTGGCAGCGCTTACCCAAAGGGGGAAATATTAACCCTTGCTGGGGAAATAAAACCCTGAAATAAACAGGGTAAAAATATCCAGCTGCACAGGTTCTAATATATGAACCACATAGAAATAAGCTTGCAATAAAAGCTATTGAAGCACTGGCACCCACGGACAAGGGGAGTGCAAGCCATTACGTGCAAAAATACAAAACAAAAACCCCCCCTCCCCAATAAGTGATATGTACCAGTAAAAACTATACACAGAACTCATATAAATGTGAAAATAAAAATAAAAACATACCTTTGAAATACGATGAAGGTATAAATCAGTGTGTATACATAGGAGATTGGTGTCCGCACCTGCCCAGACAGGGAAATACAAATCCCTGCCTATTCAAACAGGGAAGTGCAACTCTTTGCATACCCAGACAGGAAAGGGCAGATTGGTGCTTAAAGGAGAAATAATCCCAAAAATAAATAAGGGAAAATATCCTACAATATAGGTTGTCATATATAAAACCTGCAACCTAAGTACCCAAGCGAAGGCTGACACCAGCACCTACCCAGATGGGGGAGTGCAAGTCCCTACTGACAAGAAACCTTTGAAATAAACACAAAGGAATTCTTAGAGTGACATGTGCCAACAAGAACTACACACAGAAATCACTAACTTTCAGAACCTCCTCCCCTAAAAATTACCAACAGGGGCAACACAATTTCAAGCTCTGGCAGAGCTAAAACTAAAATCAGAATCCAACACACACCTCTCCCCAAAAAGAGGATAATGCTAGGTTGGATGCCAATTATTGAAAATTAAAAATTGCTAACTAGCATCTATCCCTGTATAAGGTATACTTGAAGGTGGAAATTTGGGCTGTAAGCCAATTTAGGCAACAGTGTATGGACACAACAGACCCAACAGACACCTCAAAAATAACCAAATACAGCGCAGCAGATAACGGGCTCTGACATCTTTTTAACACTTTATTCTTTACACTCTCTCATTTCCTTGTATGAGCACCATGTCTATATGTATATGATTTTAAACTCTCTATTTCACCTATAAAGAATTAATCCTCTTTTGTTTCCATAAAAATTAAAAGGAATCAAGACATAGGGGAATTTTTTAAAGAAATGTTTATTAAAAGGTAAATTTTATTGAATACATCATTTCAATACATTGAACCAAAACAGAAATCTCCTTATAGTGTGCACTCACACAGCGTAACATCCTTTCCTGCACAACTTCTTGTGCTACCACAGTTTTTCTGTATATCCAGTTACCTTGAGTGGCACCCCCGCCAGTGATATTTAAATAGCGGGCAATACGGGTCCAAATAATACTAGTGACCCATTTAGAGTGTGCAGACAATTTCCCTACCCGTCCTTTCCTCATTATAAAAATGAAGGGAGCAATGTACTGTGTGCTGTAAAAATAAAGGGGTGCTGCCCTGTCATGAAAAAATAGAGGCACTGTCCTCTGGTTGTTAGGGGTGCTACTGTCACTAGTTGCTGGAGCTGCTGCACTATTCATGACATTGACAATGCAAATCCATCAATGTTCTGTGCTAAGGCTGTTGCCCAATTTCATAGAGTGCATGTAAAATCCAAGAAGCCCTCTGCAAGTGCTGGGAGGAGCACCACCAGTCCTTTCGCTGACATTGAGGATGTCACTTTAGAAGTACCCAGAATGAGGAAGATATTGGTGTATCTGGCGCTGAGGAGGAAGCTGATGATGAGGCTTCTGGAGGTGATGGCCCCAGTGGGGACAGTGGTCGGTCCGTGGGTTGAAAAATCCCATTGTCATGCCTGAGCAAAAGACCACAAAATCCACCTCTTTGGTTTGGAATTATTTCTATCCAAATCCGGACAACAACTGTCTCGCCACATGTAGTCTTTGTAAAAGCATAATAAGTAGTGCTTTTACAGTGCATTCATCATAAGTCATTGTCAAGTTCAGAAACTTTGGCTAAGAGCAGCAGCTGGGTTCCAGAAAACATCAGAAACTGGCATTTTTTTAAATGTCAAAATGGCCACGGCTAGCCAATAGCGGCTCGCTGGGTCATCGCCCCACCCCCTTGAGCTGGTTATATTAGCCAGCGTGTGATGGGGGCAGGCAGTCCGGCAGCGGAGGTGAAGCAGAGAAGAGCTCCAGAAGACGCCTGGAAGCCCTGGGGGCGGTGGCCATGCAAAAGAGCTAAGGGGGCCGCCGCCCCCAGGTGAAGACACCGCAGAAGCCCTGGGGGCGGTGGCCATGCAAAAGAGCTTAGGGGCTACCGCCCCAGGTGATGACGCCGCAGAAGTCCTGGGGGGGGGGGGGGCCTGGGTGAACAAAAGAAGCATAATAAAATTTTATAAAAACCAGTGTCCCCCGTATTTTGGGAACCAGGGCCGGCTCAAGAGCCCGGGGCTGGTCCCTAAAATACAGGGGACCCCCACTCATTTTGTCCCCCATATTTTGGGAACCAGTGCCAACTCAAGAGCCCGGGGGGGGGGGGGGGGGCTGGGTGAACAAAAGAAGATGCAGCTTAATAAAATGTTACAAAAACCAGTGTGTTGTGTTTTAATATTCTCTTTACAGGGGGGCTATAGGTACCAGTGGGCCTTTAATGCCCCATATGCTGGTACCTGTGGTTCTCCCAAGTACTAGCATGTGGGGCCGGCTTGCCGGGACCTGTAGTCCCACTGTAAAGGACAATATTTTTCAACCCCGCACCCACCGCCCAGGGGTGTGGGGGATAGCCCCAGGCTTAAACACAGGCCTGGGGTGCCCTGGAGAGGGGGGACCCCTTTATTTTGGGAGCCCCCCTCCCTGGCCAAAAACTCCCGGCCTGGGCTGACTACTTGGGGGGTAATGCTTTTGCCACGGGACCCCGTCAAGCATTTCCCCTGGCTATGGCATTACATCCCCTGCTAGTGGAGCCTGGTGCTGGTCCCTAAAATATAGGGGACCCCCGCTCATTTTGTCCCCCCGTATTTTGGGAACCAGTGCCAGCTCAAAAGCCCTGTGCTGGTCCCTAGAATACAGGGGACCCCAACCCACCGAACCCCCCCAGTAGGCCAGCCCCCTATTTAAATGAATCTCCAATCTATACAATCATGCAGCAGATGGATTGTATGACTGATTGCATGATCGATTGTGAGTAGATTTTGTGTCCAAAAAACAACAAAGAATTCCGGGGAGTTTAAGGGAAATTGTACACAATACTGATTGTGACCGGTCTTAAGACCGATCTTTCTGATGTATGGCCACCTTTACTGAGACCATAACAATTACTCTGTTGTTAGATATGCGCCCAGTATCCGCCATCAGTGCAGTGGGATTTAGACAGTTGATGGATGTACTGCAGGGGTGGCCAAACAGTTGATCGCGATCGATCAGTAGATTGCGAACCTTCCGCTGGTAGATCGCTATCATTTACTAAGTATTAAGCCCCGTCACCTCAACATTAGTGCTAAAGCCTCTCCTGGCTTCAGCGTTCCCAGCAGTGCATTGCACGAGAGCAATGCAGGATGAGGAGCTGGTGTGAAAGCTGAGAAAAGGAGTTGGTGATAGCTGTGAAGAGGCGGTGGGAAGGCAGAGCAGCAGCGGCAGCCAGAATAAAGTTTAAGGCTGACTTTTTAGCTAATGTGCTAGTTATGGTGGAGAGGAAGGCTGAGCGGCAGCCGCGTCTAGATTTAACATTGAAGTGTGTAATGTGGTTGGTGTGGTGGTGGGGTGAGGAGAACATGACAAGGACAGGGTCAGGGTCTCTGCTGATCCCAGTTGAATGGAATGCTGTTTTATGGCTCCCTGGGTTCAGAATGTGAATTTTGGGCTCATTCCCTGTGTTAGAATGTGAATTTCGTCTCATTCCCTCTGTCCTAATTTTGATTTTTGGATCAAAACATGTGTCCGAATGTGAATTTTGGCTCGAAAACTGTGTCCTAATGTTACATTTTGGCTCAAAACCTGTGACCTAATGTGAATTTTTGTTTAAAACCTGTGTCCTAATGTTACATTTTGTCTCAAAACCTGTGTCCTAATGTGAATTTTGGCGCAAAACCTGTGTCCTAATGCTCCTACCGTGTGTTCTAATGTGAATTGTGGCTCATACCGTGTGTCCTCATGCGAATTTTGGCCTATTCTGTGTGGCATAATGTGTAAGGGGGCGTATTGCACTGGGAAGGGAATATTTTTTGGACATGGGGAAACGCCGGTAGATCACCGGTAAGTAAGTGTAGAAAAAGTAGATCCCGGGTTACAAAAGTCCGGCCACCCCTGATGTACTGTGTCTCTGGAACCAAATCCATCTAGATTCCACTTCAATAGGCAAGCGATTCCCAGACTGTACATAGACACTAAGTAAAGTGTCCATAGTGTTCTTAAAAATGCAGTTGTACCCACTGTCCATTTAAGCACAAACATGTGAAGAAGTGGTACAGGGCAAATTAAGGACTACATGACTGTGACAGATGACAGCCCACTGGGTAGATGTATTGCTTTAGTCAGCAACAACAGCAGTGGAACCAGTAGCAGCATCTCACAAATGCCAACTCATTAATAGGCATACTATGCTGTGTATTACCAGTTTCCGTAAGAGGCACACCACTGAGAACCTCTTAGAGAAACTGAGGGACATCATCGCACAATAGCTTACTCCACTTAGGCTCTCCTGAGGAATTGTTATATCTGACAATCCCACCAAAATTGTGCAATCATTACATCTGGGCAAATTTCAGTACATCCAATGTTTTGCTCAAACAATTAATTAGGTGGTGTAGAATTTTTGTAAAAAGGACAGGGGCATGCAAGAGATGCTGTCTATGGTCTGAAAATTTTCTAACTATTTTTGACATGTAGCGACTGCATGTCAAAGATAGGAGCTCCAGCAAACCTTCTTGAACCCTCCATCAAACCCTGCCATCTCCTGAAGCAAGAGGTAGTAACAATGTGGAATTCTACCGTCTATATGCTTCAGAGGATTGAGGAGCAGCAAAGGGCCTTTCAATCAGAATCAGAATCAGAATCAACGTTATTGGCCATGTATACTTGCGCATACTAGGAATTTGACTTGGATTGCTATGCATCAGCCAGTTAGGTACAGTTAAACAGTGACAGATATGCAAACACATACAGGTATAGGCTAGAAGTACCCTGGGGGAAATAGACGCAGGGAACACATACCTGCCAAGCAGCACAGTGCCTAGGCAGCCTATACATTTACCTATGACTTAGGCAAAAGAGGAGGAATGCACCTCACTCAAGCGCAGTGGAGAATGATTTCTGTGCTGTGCAACTCTTCAGATTTGACACACCTTAAGTCAGTTTAGACACTGCCAGCTTGAGTCAAGTTATTCCAGTCAAGTTATTCCAGTCAAGTTATTCCAGTCATTCACTCAAGCACAGTGGAGAATGATTTCTGTGCTGTGCAACTCTTTAAGATTTGACACACCTTAAGTCAGTTCAGACACTGCCAGCTTGAGTCAAGTTATTCCAGTCATCAGGCTTTTGCAGAAGCAGCTGGAGAAAGTGAAGGAGATAAAATGGAGAGATTCAGCTAAGTATGTGGGACTTGTGGATGGATACCTTCATTCTGTTTGCCAGGATTCAAGGCAGGTCAATCTGTTGAAATCAGAACACTACATTTTGCCCACTGTTCTTGATCCTAGGTTTTAAGCTTACATTGTATATCTCTTTCTGGCTGATAAAAGTCTTCAGAGGTGCCAAGATCAGACCTGGTGCGAAAATTTTCAGATCAAGCTGAACGTGACATGGCAACAGTTCCTCCCTTATTTTCTCCCAAAACTGGGTCTACGATGGAAAAAGACAAATGTTCATATCAAGGATGTAGTGATGCAGGGCAGTCAGGAGCAAGTTTGGACATCTGTTCCGGACTGAAGGAGCTGCCTACAATTTTGACATGTCTAATGTCACTGTTTATTATGCTGTCAACATTGAAAGAATGGTGGAGGATTATATTGGTGACTGCATCCAAGTAAGCATGTCAAACAGTCCCTATCTATACTGGCAGGAAAACTGGCAGAAAAACTTGCACAAACTGGCTTGATATTATTTAAGTTGTCCCCCCTCCAGTGTTCAACTAGGAGGTTGCTAACACAAAATGTGGAGAAGATAATGTTCATCAAAATTATTTATAAATTCCTCCAGGAAGAACAGCAATTGCCTCCAGTAAGCACAGAAGGACCTGTGATGGTGGATTAATACTCTGTGAGGATGAGGATGTACACACTGAATGGGATGAGGAATATGATGATGAGGAGGACATCTTGCCTCTGTAGAGCCAGTTTGTGCAAGGAGAGATAGATTAATTGTTTCTTTTTTTGTGGGGCCCAAAACAAACCAATCATTTCAGCCACAGTTGTGTGGCAGACTGTCGCTGAAATGGTTGGTTTGTTAAAGTGTGCATGTCCTATTTACACAACATATGGTGGTAGGGAGTGCCCAAGGACAATTTCATCTTGTACCCTTTGCATTACTCTATGTGCTCTTTGGGACCTAGTATTTAAAACTGCTATCTATTCTTCCAACAAGAGGGTGTTGATCAGTGCGCTACTATCTGCAGCTGGTACTGGGACTTGTCAGGTCCCGAAAGTGGATACAAAGGATATAAAAAAATGTACCAGCGCTGGCTGAAAAAATAAATAAATATATAAACAGAACGGTATCCTGTACAATAAATTTATTAAAAGAATTTTTATGAAAGCTGTATCATTTATAGCTTGGTAGATTAATCAATAAAAAAGGGGGGTTACAGTAAAATATTGGACATTCAATATGCATCACAGTAATATTAACAGGCATAAATTGGTATATTACCACACGGACATTTCAGATGGTAGTCCCATAGGAGCAGGTGACCAGGTGGCCAATGACAGTCCCAAAAACAGAGTCCAGTTGTTGTATTGGTTTCTCTGATGGGAGAGATGGTAAACCTGGAGGATAGATGTAAGTTCCAGTCGCTGCCTCGGATTATAAATCCGTTCTGTTTATATATTTATTTATTTTTTCAGCCAGCGCTGGTACATTTTTTCATATCTATTCTTCCAATCCTAGATTTGCCACGGGTTGGTGCCACCCACTTGTGTAGCTTAGCTTAGTCATCCAGTTACCTTGGTGCAACCTTTTGTCCTAAAAACAAAATTTTGAGGTGTTCAGACTAGACTGGAAATGAGTGGAAATTAATGTTATTGGGGTAAAAAGCCCAAATTCTGTGATTTGTAGCTGTTTTTATGAAAAAATTGTTTTAATACAGATCCAAATCCGAAACTGAAACCAAACCCCAAAAGGGTAGTTTTGGAAAAATGCAGGTCCAAAACACGAAGGAAGATCCAGATACAAAACCAAAACACAAAAAGTGTCCGGTGCACATCTTTACTATAAACTAAGTTGAACCCTTCAACTGAAAGTGACAAGAAGTTTTCATTCTTATATAAGTGTGGTTTATCTATATGCATTACTGGAAATCCATGTCATTGTTGCAAAGTTAAAACCTATGAGTTTGTCAGAATTAAGTTTTCATACAACTCACTTTATCAACCTCTCTTGCCAACAGCCTCTTCCTACCTATACCTACTATGCACAACTGAGTGATTCTTATACAGCATGTAGTATGCTTGCCTCCATTTCATATATGACAAAGGAAGCAAGGTGAGATCATCAGATATACTGAAATAAGGTGAGCGTGGGGAGGGGAAACATGACATATGCCATAACCTTCCACCACCACTGCCCTTGTCATGTGTGCCCTATTCACCCCTATAAGATAATCTCATGTTCCTGTCTGATGCAGAATTTCTTGGAGAAGGACTCTGGTCTTCCCGGCAGCACCTCTCACCACTGCTGCTTCATCTGGGAGGGAACTAAATGCAGAATGCAAATGACATCTCCTGATGCTGTTTTATGACAGCAGGATTATACAGTAGCTACTGAAAAGCAGAACATACTTCCCAACTCTCTCTTACCTTCTCCTAGTGTGTTGGTACCCAGTTTGGAAAAGTCATACTATCCACCTTCTGATAAACCAAGTGAACACTGTAAATAATTTTAAGAAATGACAAGCACCAGCGCATGCACAGTACTGATGTAGGTATTGTGCATGCGCAATCCCCAGGTTTTAGGGGCTTACACTCTGCAGCCCGTGGAGAGGCATCCCAGAGGGAGGGAACACCTCCCAATGGGACTGCCTTGAGTGACTGGCAGGTCAAAATTCCAATAGGAAGTCACTGCCAGTCACAGTGAAGCCAGTGCAGTCTCACTGACTGCATCTGGCTTCACTATAGTGGTGGATTTTACCTCGGGGGCTGCTGCCCTGCAGCCCATAGGTAAAAAACGCCACTGACAGTTAATATGGATTACAAGTGAGGCTCTTAGAACATTTTTCCAAAAATGCATTTCCATCCACCACGTCACAAGGAGACTCATTCCTAGCATTCTTAATACTAAAACATCATATTAATCTCTCTGGGGCCTACGTAAAATAGGGCCCATTACAATAAGGTGACAGCTATATAAGTAGAGACCCATCCTACATAATTAGCCCTTATAATATATGAATAGCACATCTTACCACTACATTAAATTAAATGCCATCACATTTAATTAAAGACCTCATAATAACATGAGGAAAATAATTAGGTGGAGTGGGAAATCTGATTTAGATACATGTTGAAAAAAGAATGCTGTAGAAAGTTACTTTTAATAGAATGGGTTATTTATCAAAAATATATATCTATAAAAAAAAAAAAAAGAAACGGCCCACGGGACAAGTGGCAACACAACCTTCCTGCTGCTTGGAGAAGACCTCTTTTTACTGTCCAGACTACTTGAGTATAACATTATCACGCAATGCACTGAAAGCAGTATTACCGGGTGGGCGGCCAGAGAGCTGTGCATTGGACATAAAGGATCACCATCTCCTTTTAAGCATTAAGCTGTGAGTATTCACTATTTTTATGGTGGGAACCACTTATAATGATTCATATTTCAATAACTTCTTATGAGTACTCACATGGTAGTTTAAGTATTAACCCACTCACATTAGTTGACACTTGAAATCATTATAACTAGGCTGCAGGTTGTACAGCAATTTCCATTGCATTTTAAAAAAACATGATATTATCTCCACTTGGGGGAAATTTACTAAATCAATGAAAACAGCTAAAATCAATTAATGTTTGCAGTCCAAAACCTGACATTCAGATTTACAATATGAATTCCGAAACCAAGACAAGATCCGCACAGGAAAATGGATTGTATCGATATATTATCTGGAAAGCCAGACTGGGATTTGGTTTGGTTCGGATCCACAGAATTTGTGTGGATTTGGATGTCTGGAGAACTGAACTGCACAGCTGTATTTTCTATGGGAGAAAATTGTTATGGAATCCAATGGCTGACTGGCTGAAAGCATTTAACGTTTTAATCAATCACTGCTTCACCATTCTGTAGTGCAGAGAACAACATGGGAAATATTATTTCAGGTATGTACAGCATGTCCATTATGAATCAGGTGGCTGCACTGCTATAATTTTACTGAGCACAGCCAAGGAGTAGGTAAGTATGAAGTATTGTGCGCCAGTGTGGCTAATAAAGTGTTAAAACATTCTATGTGTTTGTACTACCATTATTTAAATAAAAGATTGCAATGAGACTACAATTGCCAGTAGACCAATAGCATCTGGGCATGCTGTTTCTCCAGGTACTGGGGAAGTGTTGCCTGAATGGGTGTCGGACAGGGTCCCGACAGTCAGGATCCTGACAGTCATTTATCCGATGTCGGGATCCCGACTGTTAAAACACTGACAGACGGGTTCCCGACAGCAACTGGCTATTCTCCCTCATGAGGGTCCATGACCCCCATAGAGGGAGAATAGAATAGGTGGCAAGCGTAGCCAGCCACCGTGCCCGCAGCGTGGTAAGCGCGACTGTTGGAACCCTATACCACACCCGCCTGGACATGACATCCACAGTCACTAGGTATGTGGGGGATAGGCCTGAACTGACCAGTTTGTGGATGGTTTATCCCCCCACCCCCACCCCCACCCTACCTGGCTGGTTCAGCCCTGTACTAGTTACCTGGTAAATAGGGGGACCCTGCTTTTGAAGGGAAGGAGGGCTACACAATCATTTTAAACAAATGTAAACCCTTTTTAACAGTAGAATACAGCAAAGCTTCCCCAGATCAGTGGAATCGTCATTCTATTTGGCTGTGGATTGTACTGTAAATGGGGTAATATGAATGGGCCTCATCAGATCGCAGGACTGCTAATTTTTGGAGCCCTACAATCAGGTATACGCAACCCCGCCAGAGTGAAATCCCGCCCCATGCAAGTCTGTTAATTACTTAGCAGGGCTTGTGAAACATTGCGATTAGCTACAAATCCATTTGAAATACTTGTTTGGTTGTGCTTTGGCGCTGCCTATTTATGTTTGGTTTTGTGGTGTGAAATTAGGTAGAAATGAGGAGATGGAAGAAATAAGGTTTATGTAAATAGATTTATTTATTTCTTACTATGCAATATGCTGTGTGGTGAGGGTAAAATTGTTAAATTTTGGGGGGGTAAGTTTACTTGGTGTTTCTGATACACCTAGATGGGGTCCCCTGTGGTGGGAACTTTTCTCAGCCGTGTCACCCTAGGAGAATCCCCGACAGGGGTTCAGGTGTCCCTTTGTGGCAAGTGACAAGCTACACCCACAGCAAACCACTTCTAAGTGGAAACATTGTAGACACCCTCCGCCAAGGAGAGAAAGAAAGGACATAGGCTGAAGCCTATGGGATTGTAAAGGAGTTTCTCTGGAAACTGCCTTAAGCCCACAAAGGCTCCTTTCTCAGACATAGAAACCTTACCTACCATTTTTCTCTGCACATCACCCAGGAGGACCGTAGATCCCCACAAGAGGGACCTACGGAGTTTAAAGGTCCCCACAAAGGGACACCTGAACCCCTGTCGGGGATTCTCCTAGGGTGACACAGCTGAGAAAAATTCCCACCACAGGGGACCCCATCTAGGTGTATCAGAAACACCAAGTAAATTTACCCCCCAAGCAATTTAACAATTTTACCCTCACCACACAGCATATTGCATAGTAAGAAATAAATAAATCTATTTACATAAACCTTATTTCTTCCATCTCCTCATTTCTACCTAATTTCACACCACAAAACCAAACATAAATAGGCAGCGCCAAAGCACAACCAAACAAGTATTTCAAATCAATAAGGGACTGGGAAACCCTTAAAAGCTTGGCAGCACCTAGAGAACACAACGACACACAAGTGAGCGCAGTGTATCACCCCCCCAATTCTTTCTACAAAATCCATTTGAAAGCCTCTCACCATCCAATGATTTTTCCAGTGTGTTCCATCTGTATGTAGCCCAGGACTTTCTCAGTGGCTGTAATAGAAACCGGCTATTTGGGGCCAGAATTGGACTCACACGGCTTCCCCTAAAACGCCTGGGCATACCTATGTTTTTCCTAACAATCCACTAGCTTTGTTTCATTCACCATGCATCTGACTAGCGATAAAAACAAAAGTAGCAGGATTTATCGCACGATGGCCTTGCACATTGCACAGTCTATCGATAATCACTCGGCATGCAAATTTGCAGCTGTGCGATCAGGCCTGAATTAGGCCCAATCTGTGTGTAGTCTTCATTACACTGTTATGACAACACTAAAATATAATGTTTTTTTTTTTTTTTTGCAAAATTACATAGTGGGTGAAATGTGTTTATAAACGGTTTAAATGAACTGACAAAGTAGCACATTGTTCTATGAATAAGTTAACAGTGCTGTTGTATTTATTGTGCTTATTATATAAGAGGAAGTGAATGTAATATAATCACTTTAATCAGTAAAACATTTTCAATGCATGTTCCAGGATAATCAGTACAAATCTTATCTTCGGAACTGAGATTAGGAAATGTTCTGTAATGATCCTTTTTCAAGATAAATGCTAAATACATTTTATTTACCGGAAAGTTTGTATGGAAAAATAGAACAAGCACATAGATTTGTATTTATTAGGACTGATCACTTATTTGATCTCACTGTAAAACAGTTATTTAGCAGGTATGTTTATTTTTATTTTATAATCCTATTTCTTTGGCAAGTCATTACTTCGATAAATTGCAGATTTAGGTTACATGATTGTCCCCTTTTGGACAAACCATTCATAGTTAACTGTATAGCAAATAACCCCTCTCTGCCAGGAGTATGAAGCCAACCTCCTTGTCAGAGCTGGGGATTTTGGCAAATACAGAGAATCATAGATGGACGCAAACCGGGTATATACACAATCGGCCAGAGAGAAATTATCTACAACGTGATTGATGGTAAGGAACCGCTTGGACATGGCATCAGGGAGTGGCAGCAAAAACTTGGTCATGTTGCAACATTTTCTCAGCCTGCAACTGTGATACTGTGCACAGCTGCAATGTCTCTTACTTCCTGTGGCCATGCTGCGCTTTGCGCTACCAGTACTGTAACTAGACATTTTGGTGCCCTGTGCCAGAAAGAGAAGTGCCTCCCTACCCCCCTATCTAAATCAGGAGCAAAATGTAGGGCATCATGGGGACCGTGGTCACATAATAATACCAATAATGCCCACAGGACTAGCACAGCTTCTGCACACATTGCCCATAGAAGTATCATCCACCTTCCCCCAGTGTCAGCTTCAGCCCTGTCCCCCTTTCCCCATTTTCACATACAGTACCATCAGTACCATTTATAGGCAGTGACAGCGCATCCCCTCTGTGCTGCACTGTGTTCCCCAGCTGGCTGCTCCAGCCCTCAGTCAGTCATAGCGCAGTCTGCTGAGCAGAGTACTGAGTCTAGGATACAAAGCGGGAGTACCGATAAGTATCAGAACAGCGCTCCCCCTCTGTGCCCTAGACTCAGCGCTCTGCTCAGCAGGCAGTGCCGCAACTGACAGGGAACGTGACAGCTCAACTGGGGAACACAGTGCAGCGTGGAGAGTAGGATAAAAGGTGTGTGCCAACCTGTGTGCCGACAGTGCAGATACAATGTGGGCAAGACACCGCAGGCACACACCTAGTTACAGCCCTGTGCGCTACTATAGGGATAGTCAGAATTTTGATAGTTGAATGATTGGTGACTGATGCAGCATCTTTGTACACAGAGGCTGGGACTCGCAGAGTCACCATTGTGCAGTATGTTTATCTCCTAATACAAATCTAGGTGGCTGTGGTATTTGTATATTTTCCACAGTTGCTTAATAACGTCTTAGGTCGGTTCATGGGGCCTTATTCAGCATGGACCGCAAATCTGAGAGGTTGCAGTTGTCTGCGAGTAGGTAGCCTAGACAGGAAGAAAAAATGCCCCTTGCAAATTGCTAATGAATGGTGAATGGACCACTATCCCCGCACATATCCTTACACAAATCCCAAACTATTGAAAGGACTTTGTAGTCTGGGCAAATCTGAGTAGCTCTGAGGCTTCCACTAATCTGCGACTATGACGGGCTGAACAAAGTCAGTGCTGATGTCAGAGACCCACCCTCAAAATGCCTGTTCACGCCGCCATTTTCTCTAATACCCCCAGAAAATGTCAGGTTTTCACCCCTAAACGCAGACTTCCTGTCAGTCAAATTGCGAGGGGACTGCATTTATGACCCATATGCATTTTCTGCCCTACATTCCTATCATGCATGCACAGTACATCCGGTACACATGCGCATTCATTCGATCATTTGTTAATTCACTGATTAACAATCCATGCTTAATTAGGTCCATTGTGTACTATAGTTGTTCATGGAATTCTTCAATAGAGCTCAATTAAGAACTCTACATGCCATGACGCTTTCGTCTGAGACCTTTTATGATAATTATGTATTTATTCATTACCAGTTATTTATATAATGCACACATATTCCGCAGCACTTTACAGAGAATATTTCAACATTCACATCAGTCTGTGTATTGCAGTCCAGTACAAGGGTCAGATGCACTAAGCTTCAAAAAGTGATAAAATAGAGAGTGATAAACAACCAGCCAATCATCTCCTAGCTGTCATTTTTCAAACCCAGCCTGTGACATGGCAGGTAGGAGCTGATTGGCTGGTTGTTTATCACTCTCCATTTTATCATTTTTGAAGCTTAGTGCATTTGGCCCCAAGTCTGGCAGCTGTGGGGGATGCCGGCCAAACTCTGAGTGTTTTTTTAAAGTAGCAAACATTTTGTTTTAATTCATTGTTCATATGAGACGTTTAGAGCCATATAATTGGCGTTGCTTCATAAATACTGACTACTAATAATAATGGCTGTTGTGAATTACATTATAGTATTCTCTGTTTGGAGTTTATTCTTGGTGGTAACAGCACAAGCAGGATCGGCAATATTAGCAGCACAAAAAGGTAGTTCTAGCAAAATCAAAGTTTATACTGACTCTATTAACACTCCAACAGGTACTTGACTGTGAGGGTACAAAAGGGCTTGTACTATTACAATATTTTTATATTTGAATGATGTATCTTGTGATATCTTGCATTTATAAGCACATCAAACACATAACACACACTTTTTATTTGTGCATGAAACAAGGTTTTAAAAAAATGAAACAAAGTTTGTGTACAATCTCAGAAACTGAATTTGAATGCCAAGCAATCATGACCCTGCACATATTATTTACTGCCAGTTACATGTTATTTCCCCAGTAGTGCCAGTTAAAGTTGTACCTAGTAGGTTTTTAGCAAAAAATTAAAAATAAAAGTACATTTTTGGAGACTATGGTGTTCAGAATAATTTGGATAACGTATAATTGGATAAGGAATACTCAACCTGTAGTAAAAGAAATTAAATGCATATTACGAAATACAAGGAAATATTGTATCTCTTAAATTAGCGTTCTGTTAAAAACATTCTGATTGAGCTAATTCCCCCTGGCTGGCATCACTGTATACGCCCCATCATTTGAAGAAACTCATAACAATTGTTTTGTTTTTATTGTTGTATTAAATAATTAACTGTTTGAAAGTACCCCTTTAAGGAGAGCATTGCAATGTGATTACAAAATGTGGTGTAAAGTGATATCTGAAGCTGAATCAGACACAAACATATGAAGCAGATTCGAATTGCATTTATCTGTACAGGACTTGACGGATCTGGTTAGTACTGTATGTGCTGTCAATCCGAGGACTGAACCATGGCCCTGCTTTATCACTTAGGGGTCTTCGTCGTTCTTCTAACACTTTGCCAGTCACAGGACCCTGGAGCATATTTACAACTGGATGGCTGTGCTTTAAAAAATAGTAAGGAGCACATTTTTTTTATAGAGCTATTATGTTCTTAGTCAAAATATTGTAATAGAAAAGATTATGCATTTTGTACCGCTAAAATATAGTAATGTAGTAGATAATTATGATTGTACTTATTTAATTAATTTGGAAACATTTGTATTGGTATCAAAACAAAAATATGTAAAAATTACTCCTATATAATGAAAGCTGTTTCTAAATATTTTATATTTACTCAATTCAAATTGTTGCGAAATATGTGAATTGAACATGTTCTCATTAAGAGATTTTAGGACAATTCCCTCTAGAGCTTTTTACAGAAATGAAAACAATATGTAAATACTAAATTATTTTTCTGCAATTTACATAATATAAAAATCCAGGAGCCCATGTCATATGATATTATAGATACCAATTAGACATAAGAGTATAACTTCATCTAAAAAAAACTAATTTACAATTTCCAAAATAATAACTTTATTTTTCATTGTTGGGTATTGCAGAGATTGGGCTCTTGTTTGGTTGTGTATTGCATTAAATACATATAAATGTTATAGGCATAAAGTAACATAAATTTATTATTAGCACAGACCAGAATATTACCCTAGCTAGTATGTCAAGTGCGTTAGGGGGCAGAAGCATTGCGTTTTCTTGGTGTGATTGAATAAATGCAGTCGTGCCCAAGTGTCTTTAGGGTAAGTCTCTGACGTCATTGCTGACCTCTTCAATCCTGTTTAAGTTGCAGATTAGTGGAAGCCTCAGACTTACCCACATTTGGACAGGCGGCAATTGCAAATGTAACTACAAATGTATGGTGATTAGCAATGCATTCGCAATTTTGCAAGGAGCGTTTATTCCTTCCTTCTGTGCAGCAGCTTTTTGCCCAAAGTCCACTGCGTTTTCTCCATATAGCAATCCATGCTGAATTACCCCAATATTGGGAATTTTTATTCTTGCTTACGAAAGTGGCCAACTGACCTATTATTAATATATTTATCTAAATGGGAATATAAAGGTTTTGGGAACTGAGTCATTTGATTAAATCAAAGTCTATACTGACTCTAGTAACACTCAGTAACACAGGTACATGACTGTGAGGGTACAAATGGGCTTGTGCTATTACAATGAAGATCATTTGAATAAAAGTTTTACTGTGATGATTGTACTTGATAAGAACCATGCAACTCAAAGCATTGACATGTAAGGGACCATGTAAATTGTCTTGATCTCGATCATTGCTTCATGATATGAGGCTACTAAAGTCTTTTACATAGCTTTTGAAGGGCTGAGATGCTTGCCAATTTGGTTTAACAAAAGTAATAAATATCATATACAGTAATGAGAAAATTACTTCACAACAGTAATGAGCATACTACAGTACTATGAGTATATAGTTTATTAAATTGTTTCCTTCTATATATCATTATGCTTGCAGGGAGGTTTAAGTCATGGGGTTAGTTGAATAACTCTTGAAGGGTGTGAGTTACCATTGCTGCGGCATTTAAATGCTGTAAACGGAACCCAAACTTACCCCCTTGCGGCCCCTTCTAGTGCAGGTTACTGGATTGACCCCATAGAGTGACCCAAGTTTCCTTTGTGTACAGTAGTTTTGGAATGCTGATATGTTTACACCTATAATGCACAGTGTGGGCAGGATACAATGCAGGATGGATACAGTGTAGGTCAAGAGTATGGGCAGGGGTGGTGCTAGGGTGTTCGGCTCCCCCTGCAGATGATAAAGTTACAGTGCGTGTTGAAGGCAGTGTAGTCTAACAAGCAAGGGGTGTGGCCACTAAATAGTACCCCCAATTAAAATTACACCACACATTAGAATAATCGTATTCACATTACACTGCATGTAATGCACCTGAATTACTTTATATCCCTAGTAGTGTCCCTTATTCACTTTACATCACACAGTAGTTCCCATTAGTCAAGTAATGCGACACAGTTGAACCCCTTTCACACAGTGCCTCCAGTTGTGACCATTATACACATTATCCACAGTAGTAGTGCCATTTACACGTGTAGTAGTGCTGCACATAATGCACATAGTAGTAGCACACATTACACATAATGCCCACAATAGTAGTGCCCATTACACATAATGCTCAAAGTATTAGTGCCTCACACAATACCCACAGTAGTAGTGCCCATTATACATATAATGTCCACAGTAGCAGTAGCAGTGCTGCATATAATGCACACAGTAGTAGCACATATAACATATAAAGCCCACAATAGTAGTGCCCATTACACATAATGCTCAAAGTATTAGTGCCTCACACAATACCCACAGTAGTAGTGCCCATTATAAATATAATGTCCACAGTAATAGTGCCCTGCACAATGCCCACAGTACTATCCATTACACACAATGGGGGTTATTCTGATTCATTCGCAAAGGCAAATTCACTATCTAATGGATAAAACCATATGCACTGCAGGTGGGGCTGATGTGAAGTGTGCAGAGAGAGTTAGATTTGGTCGGGTTTGTACTTCAAACTGAAATCTACATTGCTGTATCTATATTGGGCTGTATGAAAAGAAGGGAATTTCTTCCTACTGGAAACACACTCTCTGCATATCATAACCTGGTCTAGCAGTCCACGAGGGAGGAAAATCATCCCAATGCAACTGTCAACTGTCAAGTGGGTGACTGACTGGCAGGTAACACTTCCAATAGTCATACAAACAGAGCTACTCTCATCTGAGCGGCTCCCGGCACGCCGATCGTCATTCCGTGCCGGCGAAAGGGGCACGCGTATGTCGGAGATGCTCGCATGCCCAATTCTCGTGTGAGATGCTCATCCATCCACGTTTACCTTTGTGCCAGCCGCCAGATACTGATATCTGGTGCGCTGGCAGCAACAGGAAGAGCGGCTTCATTTGTAGACTGCAGCTTGCTCACTGACACTGAGCTGAGGTGACAGATTTTACCTGGGAGGGGGCTGCAGTCCAGCAGCTCATAGGTAAAATACACCACTGCATTTAAGTTCCTTTCAGATGAAATTATCTGCTGGAGCTGGTTAAATTGACTTGCATTTGAGCTCTCATAAGGGTACATTTACTAAGATGGGAGTTCTATTGAAGATGGGATGTTGCCCATATCAACCAATTAGATTCTACTGTACTTTTTTATTTAGCACCTTCTAGAAGATAATAGATAGACAGAATCTGATTGGTTGCCATCTTCAATAGAACTCTCATCTTAGTAAATTTACCCCATAAAGTTTTTGTGGAAATGGAAGGACCATTTCAGACATTTTAGCGAACTCCAGCAGGATAACCAGTATGTTAATGGTGCTGCGACCCTGGTAAAACACAACTATATGAACTTTTCGCAGACTCTGGGCCAGGTGAAATAAGCTTCAAAAAGTGATAACATGGAGAGTCAAAACAACCAACTAACCAGCTCCTGCCTGAAATGGCAGTTAGGAGCTGATTGGCTGGTTGTCTATCACTCCCATTGTATCACCTTTTGAAGCTAAGTTCTTCTGGCCCTCTGTGTTAACACCCATGAAAAAGGGTCTGGAATTGAATAACCCTGGGCATTAAACGCAAGGCTTCCACCATTTTTAAAAAATTGTCATTAATTGAATTCCCCCTAAGCATGCCACACAAATTTTCTGCAATAATGCAATTCAAAAAACATTATGGATGTCATGTATGTAGCTAATGTGGTGGACATATCAGGCAAAACAAAGTTTTGCATCTCAGAGTGTTTTCTGGTTTTTAAATTACAGTACTTCACAGACACACTTGGATACAGGGTGGTGGTGGTGGTGGTGGTGGTGGTGGTAGTGGTGGTGGTGCTGGTGGTGGTGGTGGTGGGGTTACCACTTGTATTGCAATAACCTTTATAAATGACACTAAATATGCACAGCCGATGTATGAGCGCACATTTTATACATTTTGAGCTTATGATTTGTTTCTTATTGATACTTATCTCATGAAATTTTTTATGTTAATAATAATGTCAAATAATAATACTGTGCAAACACTATTTCAGTTGTGACAGGAATTTTGTCAAATAAAGACACACTCAAAAGAATGGGAGACTCCCCAGAAGCTAAGAAAGCCCTGGGTAAAAAGGGTAAAAGTCCGATCAAGGGCATTACAAAGTAAGTGCTATTTTACAATCATCATGCACACATTATAACACTAATTTATACTATTCCTTATACAGTTACAGAGCCATGATAATGGATAATAAGAAGCAACACTAAAAAGCCTGTTATTTTTATTAGTAGTATAACGCAGAAACCCACAGCACAATTTGGGGAAGGGCAGCCATATACCATACATTACTTGGGGCCTAGCCTAGCACAATAGGAATATTTAATATCATGTACAGCATGAACTTGTCTAATTTGCTTTCATTGACTTTGGTGAAAGGTGTTTGCTGGGTGGAGAACATGTGACAAAATATTATTGATGGTCAATGATTACAGTTTAGTTTAGGTTTTCTGCACTCCAGTAACGGTATCTAGATGGTAGGTTGACAGATGGTAGGTTGACGATGTCTAGGTCGACAGTCAATAAGCTGACATCATATGGTCGACATGTATATGCTCGACATGCATAATCAACATAAGTCAAAGGACGGCATGGCTATGGTTGACACATGATAAGTCTAACATGAGAATTTTGGGGTATTTTTGTTTTCATTTGTTGGAACTTTTTCATACATTCCCATCAACGTGGAATGGTAAGGTGTGCCGAGTGCAGCTGTAGTGCAGCAATGCACCTGACCCAAAGCATGGTGAGCAAAGTGAGCCATCTGAGAGGAATGCGGTACACTAATTGGGGGTCAACATGTCCATACGACACAAAAAAAAACATTAAAAAACCCACGTCAACCTTTTCACATGTCAACTGTTGCTGTGTAGACCTTTGGTAACTGTTGCCCTTGTGCATGTCGACCTCAAGCCCAGTTCATCTCCATAGGAAGCAATGTGACCTACTGTAAGGTGGGTTCTAGCTGCACTTTAAGGTCTCTGAGCAAAGCTGAAATTGAAAAAAAACATGGATACAGGTAAAGTGATTGTATTAGTAACTCTTTCAGTTGGATTCCAAGGCACCAGAAAATTAAATAACTATTTTTTTATATCAAGGCCAAGAATTATTCTGTGCAGTTGCCCTTTTCTGTGAACATGGCTAGTACAGACATAACAGACATTTTTAAGAAATGTTTCTGATATACTTCTCGCAGCACTCACAATTATTTAAATATGTAACACTAACAATTATCTTTTGTATTTAAAAGTATAAAGATGGAAAAGTTGGAGTTCTCCAAGATTTCACTCTCCTTTCTGTCTGGCGCTGGCCTTGAAATGCATGTGACAAATAAGATTCATATCACTGGGAAAAGGTGAGATGTGTTATCTGAAAATAATTGGGGGGTCTACAACCTTAGCAATGTATTATTATTATTATTATTATACATAATATTCTGTGCTATTTATAGTTTTCTTGGAGGAAAGACGGAGTTGAAAATGGAGGTTAACATTATTACAAATACAAGCTTTGAGAAAGGAGATGCAAATTGCCCTAAACTTGTGAAAATAGAATGCAAAATCATTCTCATTGATGTCAAGGCCAATTTGCCAAAAGGGTAAGCAGAAAATAATATGTTGGTTTTCTTCTACTAGGCCTCTGATTGGGCAGATTCTTAATATACC
The DNA here is from genome assembly GCF_055691185.1 of Crinia signifera. Taxonomy (NCBI): domain Eukaryota; kingdom Metazoa; phylum Chordata; class Amphibia; order Anura; family Myobatrachidae; genus Crinia; species Crinia signifera. The sequence goes on along the minus strand of NC_139222.1, from coordinate 160,298,913 downwards.
TGTGTTATGTTGGATTGAAGCTATTAGTGTGGTGCTTGTGGCACTATTTGTTATAATCATTCAGATGAGAGGAGACTTGTTACTTCCTAGTTCTTGTTTGTGTTCCTGAATGTGATATGTCATGTGAACAGTTATTATATCTACCTGGTTGACACAGAGGCATGATGAACTGTTGACAAACCATTCCTAGAGGGTTTTTTGGCTTCTTATGCTGGGTACACACCAGGACAACTAGGGCCCGATCCCCTCAATCTAGATCCAATTCCGACCAATTGGATGTAGATTGTGTGCTGATTGGGCCCTTTTCTGTCCTGGTGTGGACCAATACCGATCCGATGACCGGTCCCGCGGGTCGGTCGGTCGTTATTGAGATCCTACCTGCTGCAGGTAGGATCTCAATGACGACCATACAGCCGGGTGCGGGTCGCCATCGGATCGGACCTGCTCACGGTGCACATCGTGAGCGGGTCGTGCCCCCCCGCGTCACCGTGAATGGGTCGGACGAGCCACTGACGACCCGCTCACGATGTGCATCGTGAGCGGGTCGTCCTGGTGTGTACCCTACATTACCTTCTCCCGCCAGCAGCAGTGGCTCCAGCATCCTGTTCTGGGCCTCAACAGTTCTTGCAACAAGAACTTCTATTGTGGACATGTGATGCTCTGTGTTCCATGAAGAATTTATTCCCCTTTCTTTAACACTATTCCCCTTTCTTTAACACTAATCTCTAACTGTAACTCTCCCCCTGTGCCTAACTCTATCCTCCCCCACAGCCTAACCCCTACCTCCTCCTCTACAACTTAACTCTAACCCTCCTTGCAGTGCTTAACCCTATCTGTCAGCACCCTCCGATGGATGACATTTCACATAGTGACATATTGGATGTCAATATTGCTAACCTCAATGTCCTCAATAATTGTAGAGGTAGTACTTAATTATGCCACCAAGGGTAAATCAACAGATAGGGTCCCAAATCTCCAATCGGTTGTGGATGGTGGAGGTTTTAATTTCTGTATACTCTAAAACAGAAAGAAGAATAGTGCAACACCTTTTTCTGAAAGGGGATAACAAATTATTTAGCACTCACAATTTCCAGGTTTAAAAAAAGCATATAATCACCAGCCGGTGATAAACTTATAATTATGTCAGGATGTCTTAGAGTGGTTCATTAATATACTTTAGCATAGTAAAAAACAGTACGAGCTTGTCCTAGTGCAAAGTGACTGACTTTGGCGGGAGAAAAAATCCCTAATAATTTACCCATTTTCATGGTCACAATTGTGAATATTGTGTGTTTTCTCCTGAACATGTTTATAATAGAAGAAGCACAAATACTCTAAATGGAATTTCAGTGACACTGTGTGAAATATAACAGTGCATATTGGCCCTTAATCAGACCTGATCGCAGTACAAATTTGTTCTCAAAATGGGCAAAACAAATGCTGCATTGCAGGTGGGGCAGATGTAACGTGCTGAGAGAGTTAAATTTGGGTGGGGTGTGTTGAAACTGAAATCTAAATTGCAGTGTAAAAATAATGCAGCCGGTATTTACCTTGCACAGAAACAAAATAACTCACACAAATCTAAAGGTGGCCATACATCTACAGATCGATTGTCAGATTGGGCCGGTTGACAACTTGACAAGCAACTCTCAGAATCTTTGATATAACCCAGGGGGGTTCCTACAAGTTTGTAGAGAAAGGGACCAGGGGCGATGAAGAGGTGTTAACACATCCAAAATGAAATGAAAAGAAATTGTGATAATAGGTTAGAAGCAACCTTGATTATTGGGAGATAGATTGGGAGATATTCTCCCGCATACAGATGGTGAATTCCCCAAATGAAGTACAGCAAGGCTCCTCTCCTTCCAACGCGTTTCGACAGGATAACCTGTCTTTTTGGAAGCCTTGAAAAAGACAGGTTATCCTGTCAAAACGCGTTGGCAGGAGAGGAGCCTTGCTGTACTTCATTTGGGGAATTCACCATCTGTATGCGGTTATGATTGGGGTATAAGGCCAATACCCCAGTCACCAGGTACCGTGTTCTTTCCATCTGGTGTTTCCCAACCTTGGTTTATGTAAATAAAATTGTACACCCCTTTTTTGAAAGAGTTTTTTTCTGTCTCATTTTTATGTATGGTGCAATCTATGGATACATACTGCACTTAAGAGACTGGGTTCCCTTCTAAAAAAGAAACCTTGATGCGCCTGTGCCAGCAACATACATTTGTGAGTACGGTACGCATCCAGCATTTGAGAATCCACTCGTGGTGAAATCCCTTAGTGTTGTAAAAGAAACCTTTATGAGTACAATTCTCAATTCTTGAGCGTAAGTACGGGTATGCATTTGAAGAACCCTCTCCCGACTGTTGTGATAAGAATATCTCCCAATAATCAAGGTTGCTTCTAACCTATTATCACAATTTCTTTTCATTTCATTTTGGATGTGTTAACACCTCTTCATGGCCCCTGGTCCCTTTCTCTACAAACTGTATCTACACAGGGTTGAGTGGTGACCCCTTCCTTCGGACCGGCAGAAGAAGAGCGACTGCGCCTTGGGACTGATAACTCTTGTTCGTTTTTGGGTTCCTACAAGTTATTCAGAATGAATACATAACTTGTTATTACTGCATTGATGATTTTCAATTTGTTAAGCTGAGCATTTATTTATGTAGTGTGGTGTTTGTTATCACATTTTTCAAGGTTGTCCCACAGAAGTATTTGCCAGAAATTGCTACTTTGTAGTTAGTGTAATGTATGTATTAAAAGGGGTTAACTCTTGAAGGTCTCCATCAATGGTGCCATCAGTGCTTAACATTGGCATGACATGAAACCAATGGAGAACCATTGATGCTTTGAAATATCACTGCTGTGGTACTTGGCAGGTGTACATGGAAAGACTGAGCAGCTCATTGATTGGGCAAAGTGGAATACATTTGTTGGAGCTTAGCACCCTGCCTCCTGTGTCAAGAGAAAATAAATTGCTTATAACTGTATCTGAAATCATTGGAGAAAATTTCGACCTCTGCTATTATTGTGGAAACCATTGACCATCAGTGGCAAGCCATCACTAATTGCTACTGTAACCATCGAGGATCCAAGCCATGTTACATGTGGTCTGGTGGCTTAGGGGACCCCAGGTCCCAGTAGACAATATCCTGCACCTTTTTTATCCCATAGTTTTTAAAAATATTTCCTTGCTGCTGTCCCATGCCCTCCACCTCTTTCAGTGGCTAACAGGGCCAATGACCAAGTGCCGTCACATTGGAGACCCACTGGCACCAGGTGACAGTACACATGCCCCTGTGAGCAATGGGGCACAGGACACACGTCAGAAGCAGTGCCCCGAGTACCTGACACCCTCCACTGCTAGAACCATCTCCAGGGCAGAGGAAATTAGTTACTTATGACACAGATGAGAACAATACATGCCACATCACCATTTGTACAATGCGAGCTGCCCTTTGCGATCTTTGCTGCTGCCTGGTCTTCAAGGTCTATGACCCAGAAGTCCCTCTAAACATGGTGTAGGGGTCTTTGGTGCATTTGAAATTGTGGGGTTTTCAACACATTTCTACTCTAGTAAATTCCAGCTTTTGTCATCTCCACTCTTCCTTCTGCCCACTAGGGGGCATTAATGTGACAATGGTGTGTGTGTGTGTGTGTGTGTGGGAGGGGGCTTTAGATTTTTTTGCCATGGGACCTGTAATATTCTAGTAAGGACTCCTGACTGTACATACAGTATTCATTCTTTGAACATCTCATGGATGTAAGAATTAGTTACACCACACTGTCCTATATTAAATAATAAAGATTATGCTAATCATATTCTACAGAAACATGAAAGAAAATAATATATTGTTAAGTAGTAATGAGAGTGGAATATCTGTTTTCAATAACTGAATTATTAATGGGTGATTCTCAGTCTGCAAATAGAGCTTCTGTAAGTCCAGTTCTGCAGTCCATTGGTATGTATCTACCCATATATATCAATAAAACATTATTTAATTATATTAAATATTGTTCTATAATTAAGGACCAAGCCAATGTCTACTAGACTGATCTCAGTACAATAAACTATGACAAGGATCACAAACACAAGATGTTGTATTGAACAGCAGGTTAAAGCATCTCAGGTTAATCTACTGTATCTGCAAACATTATTACAGGCAGTAGCATAAGGCAATCTCAGAATTACAAACTTTTGCAAAGGCTCCAGCGGTCCCTACAATAGCCCACAGACCCTGGCCTATTGCTTCGGTAGCAAATCCACCATCAAGAGCAAGGTAACTCTGCCCTGGAAACCTTTATTTCAGGAAAACACTGGGTTTGTTACTGCTCCAAAACCTGGTCTGGATATTCCACATTACTTTCATGTGGGGGGTCATGCATGGCCTACATCACAAAACGTACCTGGAAAGACTAAAAAATCTGGTACTTATATGTTAGTTGGGCGCCCAATAAGCTATTTGCTTAGTTTTCTGCGTCCCCACGTGGGGTTCGTTAAGCTCGCCACGCTATGGGCTCGTTAAGATCGCCACGCAATGGGCTCGGTAGCTCGCTGCACTTGCCACACTATATAAAATCAACTCCATGCCGACATGGATAGTGGGGGTATGAGCATACTTACTATAGTGGGCGTCCAACTAACATATAAATACCAAAAATCTTAATATGTATAGTTTAAAGCAGAGAAGGGAAAGGGGGGACATGATAGAAACTTTAAATATATCAAGGGCTTTAACAAGGTACACGTGAGAGACATTCTTCACAGGAAGAGGAGCAACAGAACATGAGGACATGCACTGAAACTAGAGGGAGGAAGATGCAGGGGAAATTTGAGGAAAAATTACTTCAAAGAAGTTAAGGAATAGCCTTCCATCAGAGGTGCTAGAGTCAAATACAGTAGAGCAATTTAAACATGCTTGGGATAGGCATATTCATATCCTTACAAAGAAATAAGGATCAAATATGGTTTGAGGTAACATGTCTAAAAAAGGGCAGATTAGATGGGCCAAGTGGTTCTTATCTTCCGTCAAATTCTATGTTTGTATAATAATAATAATAATAATAATAATAATAATAATGATATTAAGATAGCACTTTTCTCCCAATAGAACTCAAAGTGCTTTACCATTGTCTTTACAGCTCAAAATACAAAACAAGCTTAACAGTAGATATTAGTGAAATGCTTGAGTTAATAGGTAAGTTTTTAGTCTATTTTTAAAGGATTCTACAGTGGGTGCTTCTCGCACTGTGCGAGAAAGAGACTTCCATAGAGTTGGAGCAACAAAGTTGAAAGCTCGACCCCCAGATGAATCCAGGTAAATTCTGGGTACTGTTAGTAGTCCTTCTTCAACGGATCGTAGTAATCGAGTAGGACAGTAAGGAATCAGCAGCTGCTGCAGGTACCTTGTGCCTTGGTCATGTAGGGCCTTGAAAGTGAGTAGTCTAATCTTGAAAATAATTCGCCATTTTACAGGTAGCCAGTGAAGGGAGTTATGGGTACTTGTGAGTTATCTGGGCGTCCGATTTTGGTACTAGATCGCATGCGATATCGCATGCGATTTGCGATTTGCATGCGATTTAGCATGCGATTTGCATAAGATTTGCTATTCATTTCATTACCCCACTATCCCCAAAGTGTGTCTATCAACGTGAACCCGAAGCGTGGCGAGCGCAGCGAGCCCGCGAGGGGCGGCGGTACGCGTCCTCCGACCTTTTCATGCCCTACTATCCACTAGGGCGTGGAGTGAGAATAGAATAGTGTGGCGAGCGCAGCGAGCCACCGAGCCCGAAGCGTGGCGAGCGCAGCGAGCCCCGCGAGGGGACGCGGACACCTGTGAAGCCCGCAAGGGCACGCGGATACCTGTGAAGGTGTCCGCGTCCCCTCGCGGGGCTCGCTGCGCTCGCCACGCTTCGGGCTCGGTGGCTCGCTGCGCTCGCCACACTATTCTATTCTCACTCCACGCCCTAGTGGATAGTAGGGCATGAAAAGGTCGGAGGACGCGTACCGCCGCCCCTCGCGGGCTCGCTGCGCTCGCCACGCTTCGGGTTCACGTTGATTGCCACGCTTCACGCTAAGGGGATAGTGGGGTAATGATGAATAATGAAACGGATAGCAAATCGCATGCGATATCGCATGCAAATCGCAAGTACCCAAAATCGGGAGCCCGGATAACTCACAAGTACCGAGTTATGTGACAGGAGCGGGGCTGGTTAGTTAATAGTCTGGCGGCTGCATTTTGTACCAGCTGCAAGCGGTGCAATTCTTTTGATGGGAGACCCAGGTAGAGAGCATTGCAGTATTCTAGCCGTGATTATATAAATGTATGAATGACTTTAGGCAGGTCTTCTGAGGGAATTAAGTGCTTGATTCTGGCTATATTCCTTAGATCAGACATGTCCAAACTATGGCCCTCCAGATGTTGTGAAACTACAAGTCCCATCATGCCTTGTCACAATTTTGCTATTAGGGAATGCTAAAATGATTTAAAGGCATGCTGGGATGTGTAGTTTCACAACAGCTGGAGGGCCATAGTTTGGACATGCCTGCCTTAGATGATAGAATGAGGATTTGATTGTGGCACCTGGGGCGAAATGTAATAGGGTAGGATTTTTTTTGCAAGAAAAAAAGTCGCACCAAATCGCACATTAAAAATGTGCATTTTTGCCGCTAATTTGCATATGTAATGAGATGCGAATTTGCTGCAAAAAAAGTGCGATAGGGTGCGATTTAGGGCGTCTTTTACTCATTAAAATGTGCGCATTTTAAAACATGCGATTTTGTGTAGAAAAAAAAAAACGGGAAAAAAATGCCTGGGGTATCCCCTCCTGAGCATAACCAGCCCCGGGCTGAAAGAGCCGGTCCTGGTTTCATAAAATCACAGGAACAACCGTCGGGGTTCTGTGGATTTTATAAAACCAGCACCAGGCTCAAGGGCCGGTCCTGGTTCCCAAAATACGGGGGACAAAATGACTAGGGGGAGGCTTGCTGGGACTCATAGTTCCACGGTATAAGAGTATAGTTTTTAATCTATATTTTGACACCATTTATCAGCTCGATGCCCACCGCCCAGGGGCATCGAGGACAGCCCCGGGCTTCAGCATGGGCAGGTAAGTTCTGGAGGGGGGGGACCCCTTCTTTGGGGGGGGAGGCACTCCCCCAGGACCCCTGCCCATGCTGACTGGTCAGGGGGTGAATGCTTTGGCCAGGGGGACTTGTATAAAAAGTCTCCCCCGGCTGTGGCATTACCCTGCTGGCTGGTTGGGCCCGGTGTTGGTTCTTGAAATATGGGGGACCCCTAGTCATTTTGCCCCCCATTATTTTGGGAACCAGGACCGGCCCTTGAGCCTGGTGCTGGTTTCAGCCCGGGGCAGATTATGCTCAGGAGGGGGGACCCCACGCATTTTTTTTTCCCATTTTTTTTAACCCTTTTTTTGGACAGAACAATGCACAGATCACAATGATCTGTGCATGGTTCTGTCAAATTCACCAGCCAGAACCTGGTCTAATTTTTTTGCGATTATTGGTAACCTTTACCAAAAATCGCACCCTATTATATGTGCGAGTTAGATGCTTTCTAATGGGAAAACATCTGGATGCAAATTGAAGTGTGACTAAAAATCGCCACTTCAATATGTGCGATTTCGTGGCAAAAAGTGTGATTTTTTGCCGCGATTCGCACCCTATAAAATATGCGATTTTTGGAAAATGGCCGAAAACTGCAGATTTTCTGGAAAAAAACCCCGCAAAAAACAAAACCGCAGCCTATTACATTTCGCCCCTGATGTTTAAGTGTCAGGTCATTATCCAGTATGTTATTGCTGACTCACTTCTCCCTTACACAATTTTCAGGTGAGCTGACTGCCACAAAACCAAACTAAATAACATTTGTATTGACTGTCACAAACTTTCTTTTGGCATCATAACTAAAGGATTTATACGTGATGTTTATTTTTTTGCAGAATTTTACCCAATGTGATGAATAATTTTCTGGATAAAAATCTGAAAAAGCTTTTGCCTTCTACAGTAAGTTAAGCTACCTTTATTAATTCATATCGGAACATATAGCTGCTGACTGCAACATTGAACAAAAACAAGTAACTTTGCATTTAGACAAACTATGTTGCAATGATGCAAGGGGTAGGGGCTGGGGCTAAGGAAATAGTGGGTGGACATTTGGTAAAGGGGCATGGCCTAGTGTAGCAACACCTGTTTTATCATTTTGGGGGGCATGCCCAGCACTCTCTTAGTGACAAGGCAGCTACCAGCCACCATCCTGCCGATCTTCCCTCTTCCTTGCACTGAAGAGAGGCCGTGCGCAGGTCCACCACATCTCTTCAGCGATTGCCGCTGCTCTGCAGGGTTGAGCAGCAGAGCAGTGGTGATCCCTTTCTCCTCTTTAACTGCCCCCCCCCCCCTCCCCTCACGTGCAGGACATTGCCACTCACGGGAGGGACACCGGGACAGTTCAGCTGTAATTAGGACAGTTGCAAATATTATTTTGGGTAAATTCTCGCTGCTTTAGCATGTAGCCAACAAATACTGCACAGTTCTAGTTTTACACTACAGTTTAGATTTAAGTTCGGTGTGTTCTCTTTCAAATCTAAATCTCTCTGCACGTCATAAATCTCTCCCACCTGCAGTGCAACATGGTTTTAGTAAGGTGCACAGGCCCTTTTTTTATAGTTATTATGGGATATTTAACCTTTTCCATACCAATTATGTTATTTATATAACTTAAATATGTTTGAAAGTTTCATATTTTGACATCCCCTCCAGCCTATAATACAGACCAGTGCATGTTTTATGTTTCACAAGTGAAATAATTAGTGGATCTTTTTAAATGTGTCAGCAAGCAATTAATGCATCTGTACTCCAACTAGGAGATCTGGAAAACATGTTAGGGGTCCCACAATGCTGACTTTGGAAACCACTGCTATACACTGTATAGGCTTACACTGTATACACTGTTAACCAGGACACCTATGATTAACACAGGTTCTGTGGCTGGCTAAATTTAAGCCTGCATTTCAACTGGTTTTAATCACAACATCTGAGAAAAGGGATATTATGGCAAGCATAGCTGTAGACCATTTATACTATCTATCTTCAGGACCCCATACAGTTCATGATTTCCAGGTTACCTGTGAATTTTTAAAATGTGATAGTCGGGGATACACTCAATGCTTCTGTCATGTGACCTGTGGGAAACATTAACTTTGTGGGATTCTGAAGCCAGAGTTCTAGTTCTAGTATTATTAATACTGTATACGAAGATCAATCTACAGTATATACATTTGTCTAGGGCAGGTAATAGGTTATTCTGACACTTACCCTAGTCTTCTGAATTTTCTCCGAGTAGGGGATGTTGGCTGTGGAATGGTGCCCACATCTGGAAAACAACCCATTCAGTTCAAACAGGTTGTCCCTACTGCTGCATCTGATGGCATTCTGTTATTACTAACCCTGTATACAGTATGTATGCAGCATTACAGTACTGTACCTGTACTGCACTCTGTATGAGGTATACTACAACCTGTTAAATGATAATTATGCTCTTGTCATCTGTTGACCACACATGCTCTATAATCAAGAATTTTGGAACTCTCTAGAAATCCTCCATTTTCTCCTGTGTCTCCCCTTACTACCTAGTGGAATCTTAATAAATGTATAAGTGATAACATGCGATCATTTAAAGAAACTCATCCACCATCACGTGGCGGTTACATTTTACGGTGAAGACATTTCACGAACTAGCTTTGAGATTACATTGAGGAGTGCCAAAAGGACATTAATTAAAACATAATGTCCGACTGAACATAACATACAATGGCTCAGAGAACAGTGTCCAATAAGTATACAGGCTGTGTATAAATAAAACTTCCATTTTAAATTATTTTTATGTTTCAGTTGTGCCCAGCAGTGGACCTCATACTTACTGAAGTAAATAGCAGGATATGTATAAAAGACAGTAAGTATGACCTGCCAGAGTACAAGAATTTTGTTGCAAAGGCAAAATATACTGTGGAGATGTATATTAATAAAAACTGGGAACTATAATAATAAAGGGGTGATTTTGCTATATTTATCACTACACTTAAATATGAAGAAAACATAAATATCACATTTTCGAGCTGAGATAATTATATTTATTTATATCAACCTTAATCCATTGTGTTTCACGTAAGATACTTTCCTATCTAATTATTGTGCTTTATAGCAAAACCCATTACAACCTGCAGTCAGTAACAGATATTTGTAGCTTTGTCTGCTGAACTAATTAGCTGTATCCTCTCCAGTTAATTTGCCTATTGGAAAATCTGGAAGTCTCCACTACATGGAATCTCCAATGCCAACAGTGACAGATGAACATGTGGAGTTAGAGTTCAATGTGAGTTTAATTTAAATTCCTAGTTAGTATTTAATTGATCGTCTAAACGTTAGCTATATATAAAAAAAAAACCATCAGTTCTCAGATTCTTTGCATTGTTAATATATTTCTTTTACTTTTACGTTATGCTTGTGGACAGATCTATCTATCTATCTATCTATCTATCTACTAGCTAAGCCCACTCGAAGCAAAAGCTTCGGAAGCTAGTCTGCTACCTTGTGATTACCTCTGTGTTTCTGTATGTGTGATTGCCTCTGTGTTTCTATTTGTGTGAAAGAGAAAATATGTAGTTTCATTCGCTGGCAGAAAATGGCAGTGTTTAGTTTACACATGGACACTAGACACACACACATATATATGAAAAGAGGGGATATCACAATCATATATCTTCTGAAACGGGATTCTGATGTTCAACAATGAAACGTAGACTTCATTCAAGATGTAATTCTTTATTTAAAAACAACGCGTTTTGTCAACACGACTTCATCAGGGGCAATACCATATACGAGGTATATAGTATAGAAGGTATTCCTTATCACAAACAATGAATTAAAATCGTATCAACGGTATAAAGCAGACTTCGCAAGTGGATAATCAGTTTTTTTTTAAATTCCAACAGGAAGGTAACCACAATATGGATAGAGTAGTTCACTCCACTGCAAGCTGAGAGTGCATATATATATATATATATATATATATATATATATATATATATGATCTATCTATCACCCCCTATAATCAGTGCCAACTCCTACCTATGCTGAGTATGGTAGCTGTCACTGTAGGAGAAGAGCCTGCTGAAGAAGGGTCCACTGGAGGAGACAAGCCCTTTCTGGCACCGCCACTGGCCGTGTCCCGGTACCTGCATAATGAAGATGATAGGCCCATGCACACAAGTTGCAGCTTGATTGCACATGTGCAAACCCCAGCCTTTATTGACTGCATTGGCTGCAGCTAGAGCTGGCTTGGGCTGACGATAAGGAAGGGAGGGGCTTCCTAAAAAAAAATAACACATGCTACATGCAGTCCAGACTGGCGGTCCAGGAAGGAGGCACCATATCTCAATAGGACTGTCATAGTGTCTGTGACTGACAGCTAGGACTCCAATAGGAAGTCACTGCCAGTCACAGAGAAGGCAGTGCAGTCTCATTGACTGCATCTGGCTCACTCCCGATGTGGTGTTTTTTACTAGGGGGATGCAGTCCTGCAGCCGATAGGTAAAATCCTCTGCTGATTATAATATATTTCAATAGTTTTAGATAAAGACTTAATTTCCTTAAATACAGTCAATGGGCTGTCCATCATCACTGTCATTAATCTGACTACCATTACAATAAAGAACCATTTCTGCTGACAGTGGAACTGTCTTTTTCAACTTCACATCTCCATATCCTACACCCATGTAATTCAAAATAAATACATAACAGCTGCTGCTAAATATACATTTAAAGTTAATCAAGACCAGCTTTCAGCATATCATGAATTGGTGGCATATTCACAAGACCATTAATTGAAGTTAAATTGATGATAAATTACATTTTCATGAGGCATCTAATTAGCTGTGGGGTTTGCTACATGTGGAAAAGCTCTGAATGTCACACCAGGAGCTATTCAATAAAACTGCCTTTTCATCTGCCGTAGTGCACCCTGGGTTAGTGCAAGTTGAAACATTAATTCTACTTAATGAAAAGAGAATGACAGGCCGAGAGGTTATTCACAAGCTAACCAATACAATGCAGCAGTATACGGTCATGAAAACCCCATGTTGACCTTTTGACTGTTGACCTAGCCATTGTCAACCCAATGCTTGTGTTGACATTCCATCCATGTCGACCTTAGATATGTCAACCTGTTTCAGGTGTTGACCTAAGCTATGTCAACATTCAGTGGTTGACCGAATGCATGTCGTCCTTCAGTTGGTCGACCCAATGACCCATACCCAGACCCTATCTCTCCTCATGGGATGTCATTCACATTGTGAATATGCTTAACTATAGAGTAATCATGTGACCAGGCCTTACATGTATACCCCCTGCCCCCCCTGGTTCCACCTCTCCTGAGGAAGTAAGTATACACAAGAAACACCCGAATGAGGTCTCCTTGGACCCTCATACATTAAGAGCACCTACAGTACCATAATGATGTCATACAGTGGGGTGTGGAATTACAGCAATGGCTGGATGCTCGAGCTGCAGGGGGCAGTCAGGGCTGTGGTGTGCACATCTGAAGTATCATATGGATTAAGTTAATTGGTGTAAGGCTTAACAACTATTAATTTTTGAGATCCCAAACATGAATCATGACAAATGATAGTGCACAATGGTAAGGGTGTGTCACTTTCAAGTGCAGCAGCCTGATATCATCTACCTAGTTGTCACCACCCTCAACAAATTACAATATAAAACAGAAAATAATGGGCTACACACTGGCGCTGTGATGTATATTATAAATAGTGAAAAGAACTCCCCGGGAAAAACATATTTGATGGCATTGTTTCAAGTTTGTTTCAAATAAGTTGTGAACCTACCACACTATTGGTATATATATATTTCCCTTTCATGACAATGCCATCTTGAGAAACTTGGAGTGAAGATTGAACCTTCCCATCGGTGGACTTATCTCAACATTCATCACACTTTTTCACTATTTATAATATACATCACAGCACCAGTGTGTATCCCACTATTTTGTTTTAGATGGATCATGACAAGGCCGTATTGCCAAATCCACCGTAAGATTGCAACAGTCTACATTATACAACCTTTTTATGCTATCTGCTGTACAATCACAGCTCTCACATGCTCATTTATATTACTTAGATCGCTGTCATGATTCATGTTCCTTTATATGGCAAAGGCCCCTCATGGTCCTACATGTACATTCGTTAAAAGTAGAATCACAGCAGATATCAGTGAGCTCAGCTGTGGGGCCCCCTTCTTGAATAGCATCAATACAGTATATTACAACAATCCACTTATAAACATTTTAAAGGATCAAGTTTGATTAATGCTTACAGGAAATGTGTAATAAAAAAACGATGGTTACAAATATGGGTGTAAGTATATATCATGTAAGCCTACAGTAGCTTAACCCTGTTTGATATATTTTAGTGAAGGTGATCTGTGAATTATAGTCCAATTGTGTCCAACTCAGCATAAGCCCTGAAAAGGTGTATAATAAAATTACCAGCAAAAATGCATAAAATTAACACATTTACCTCTGGTTAACCGTTTAATATGTGATATATTAATAAATAGCAGATTATATATACATTTAAATATATGTTTAAATATACATTTATTTTGAAGGCCCAACTACTCAATGGAGAAAACATCACTAACCCATCGGAGAACTCTACAATCTCTTTTGTGCCGCCTTATCAGGAAATGACAACACTTCTTCTTACATCCACGTTTCTTGGGTGTGCTTTCACCGTCTTTCAAGCGGAAGGGGCATTAAACCTCCTGGCTAGTGAAGATGATGTGAGAATAAAAAACTGATGTCACTAACAGTGTAAATACAGTATGCAGAAAATTGTGACAGGATCCATAGCAAAACTTGGGTATTTCGTTCTGTTGCCATGCCACACTTTCAAACTCAGGGCCATCATAATAGCATTGTGGGCCCTAGGCAAAGAAATGCACTGGGGCCCCTACTTAAGTATACAAAATCCTAACTTCCTGTGGTCTCTCCACCTGCTATCAACCATCCATCAATTAGCATGTGCTTACAGCAATTAACTGTTTGGCTGCAAGCCGGTAGAGAACATTTCTCAGCAGCTCTGATTTTGTTTAATTCACAACCAAACCAGCTGGGCAGCAATCTCTACACGCCTTATAAGAAACTTCAGAGGCACAGGCATATCCCTGCTCAAAGGCTCCTAGAATTGTGGGGCCCTAGGGCAGCTGCCTAGAAAGCCCATGCGTTAAGATGACCCTGACCAAACTGTATATATATATATATATATATATTTTGAACATGTTCAAACTTAATGTCTTTATCATACTGCTAGACTTTCTCAAATTTAAGCCCTGTACACACGCTTAGATTTGCTTTAAATTTGATGTTAGATTCGATTTTGTATTAGATCTGGCCTTAGATCATCCCATTCGATTTGGCATTAGATCTGTACTTTTGCATTCGATTCGATTTCGATTTCACAGTGTAGGCACAATGTACTCATTCGATTTACTGGATCGAATTCGAGATTTCTTTGGCTGCACAGTAGATTTTTCTATTCGATTTTGAGAAAACGGGAGCGCGCATCGAATCAAATGCAGATCAAAAGTGTCCTAAAACCATTCAATGTGGATTTGATTTTGCTCCTATAAGCAAAATCGAATTGAAAACAGGGAAAAATCTAAGCGCGTGTACACAGCTTTTGTATGATTCTTTTTTGAAAATCTGTTGAACCAATTTATATAATTGTTTTGCGATTCAACATGCAGACATCTCTATTTCTTAAGTAAGAGGAACCAACACGTATCAAGGTTTATATTTTTAAAGACCGTCATTTATATATACTTTTAAACATTAATATATACTAGCTAGTTTACTTGCATTATAATCGAAAGAATCCCATAAACTTGAAGTAGAAAATTTATTTTAATAAATGCATAATCATACTTTAATTTTCTGTTAATTGTTAATATGTTTAATTGTTTTGGATAACTTTCTCCAGGAGCTGCTAATTTTCTTAATTAACTTTTAACATTTGTTTAAATGGCATTGTATTTTATTCAACTAACACTCAACTTACAATGTTGTTTTATAGATGGGGGTGCTACCACCGATACCAGTTTCTAGAAATTAATTTAATGAATAATAATATTTGAGTTGAATTCTAGGGCGTTGCTGTAAAATGTTTTAGTTCTCTATTTCCTTTAGGGTGCAGATATAAATGTAATAGAATCCAGTCCTTGTTTTAAATGAAACAATACGCAAGACTATAGTATAGCAATGCCAAATTAACTTTCTTATTTTTCTAAGCTTGCAAATGCAGGAGCAATGTCTATATCAGCCCTAAGTGACATCCTTCCTGAGGTAAGTGTTCCCTTTGTCTCTGTGCAATGTTATAAATGATTTTTTAAGGAAAGAAAAACGGATTGTCATATGGTGGTGCACCATTTATAGAGAATAGAGTCATAAAATTTACCTTTTATTAATTTTATTTAAAAGTGAAGAACACGAAATATGACATACAATATATAACATTAACACAAGTGAAAACAGTGTGTTTTTAAAAAGCACGTGCGAGTTCCAAGAGCAAATCCCTCTATTATATTTTATCAGTGACACTACTATGTTTCTCCTTCTTGACCTTTAAACAATTGTTCGAGGAGAGAAGTGTGTCAATTTAGATTAGGTTTTGTGTTCTATGTACAAATGTAGATTTTTAACAGCCTGATTAATAGCTACTTTGATGCGGTAATAGGCACTCAATGAGTTACAAATAGACTGATGGCTCAATTAATTACCAGAATGTCTGGCGTTAAGGCCCCCATACACTATGCGATTTTGGGACGATTTCATCCGATTTCGGCACTTTGTGCCGATAATCGGATGAAATCGGCCCAAAATCGTAGATATGTGACATTTGATCCGATCCGATGCGCGGTCCCGTGCGCATCGGACCGGATCAGGGAGGTCGGACGGTCTGTACATACGATCACGTCCGACCTCCCTGTATGCATATGCCTGCCACCTGACAGGCATATGCATACAGACACGGGGGAAGTAGTGGGGGCGGCCAGCGGCAGCGGTGGTGGGGGCGGCCAGCGGCAGCGGTGGTGGGGGCGGCCAGCGGCGGTAGTGGGGGCGGGCAGCGGCGGCGGGGACGGGCGGCGTTTGCGGTAAACGCAGTGTACTTACACATAGCAGCAGCGGCGGGGACGGGACACGCAGTGGCGGCTATTATATTTTTAAAATACTTGTCAAATGACCGGCCGCTCTCTGATTGGCTGAGAGCTCTCCGGCCAATCAGAGAGCGGCCGGTCATTTGACAAGTATTTTAAAAATATAATAGCCGCCACTGCGCGTCCCGTCCCCGCCGCTGCTGCTATGTGTAAGTACTGTACACTGCGCTCACCGCAAACGCCGCCCGTCGCCGCTGCCCGCCCCCACTACCGCCGCTGGCCGCCCCCACCACCGCTGCCCGTCCCCACTACTGCCGCTGCCCGCCCCCACTACTGCTCACCGCCCTGCAG
The DNA here is from genome assembly GCF_055691185.1 of Crinia signifera. NCBI lineage: Eukaryota > Metazoa > Chordata > Amphibia > Anura > Myobatrachidae > Crinia > Crinia signifera. The sequence goes on along the minus strand of NC_139222.1, from coordinate 160,282,313 downwards.
CTCCCCGGGGTTTTTTTTACATGGGATAAATCGCATGCGATTTATCCCATGTAAAAATGGCACATCAAGTGCCAAATTGTATGTGAGCCTCCCGGGGAGCTGCCGGGCGGCTCGCAGGTAAATTGGGTCCGACTTGTCCCTAGGACAAGTCGGCCTAATGTATGGGGGCCTTTAGGCTTGTTGTATTACTTATGTATTAGTGATACAATTGAGCTACATGGAGTCTCAGTAACGGAGTGTTGTCACTGATCAGTTACCCCTTTCGTCTGAGGTCACTGTTTGGAGTCAGTGCTGCAGAGCGGGTTTTGGGTGATAAGACACCTCTATTATATGTAAATGTCAGTTACTGCTGATAAATAAATTTCAGTACCAGGATGGAAAATACTACCACATAGCTAGTGCTGTTGGGTAAGCTGATAGGTATAATGTCCTTTCCTTGCACCGTTAATCTGAAGATATGGGTGTAGTCGCGGTCGCAGGGGGACACGTTAAACAAAAACAGCTTGAATATGCCCTATATTGGAGGTATACAGTGGGTTCCCCCCCAAGGAGGGTAGCGGTAACTGTGTTGGGCTGACAGAAGTAGTCAGTTGATCCCCGTGCTGTCGACCTGATAAACTGGTCGCTTACAGCTAGCGGGGAGACCGTCTGTCCTCCGTCCAAACAGTAGCTATCGGCGTGCACTCCCTGTCCTAGGGACAAGTGCCGCAATCAGGGTGCCAAGGTGCCGTACGTCTTCAGTCCAGCCCTGTGCCACTGTCAGCTCATGCTGCTGCTGCTGCTGCTGGCGTGGTCTTAGGGTGACTGAGGACAAGAGGCTGCTAGTACATTAGAGTCCTGAAAAGGACTGGTAAATACATTCATAGAACACAAAAAACCGGTATAGGTGCCCAGGGTAGGCTTATAAAGCTTGTTCTAATTTGAATGGTCCAATGGTAGTGCTCTGGGTCACAGAGGTCCCGCCCCTGTTACAGTTCACCTGTCATTCTAAGGTATATATCCCTTCAATTATTTCCTGTTGCGATTATATATGTCCTTGGCTGGTTTATTAACTTGTAGGTTCCATGTACATATATATGTGTATGTTCTTGGTGTTTAGAACAACTGAAGTTCACTTCTGATTAGCGCATATATATGGTTTATTATTTTCCTTTGGTCTGTGGAATCACAGAATGTTTAGCTAAGGTGCACCTATGTGTCAACATGAGGTGCATGTCGACTATTATAATAAAATGTTTAACGTAATTTGTTAATAGAGTTATTCATTCCTGTAAGTACAATCGGGGTCTAATCCCGTATGTGATAATGTGTTGTGTCGTAGGGCTAGTGAGGTGCAGTGTTAAGAAATATATTTGGTCTTGTGTGTCCCGGCATCCGCTTTAGGGACGTGCACATATGAAGATAAGGATGTGGATGTTTGACCATAGATAGATCGGTGAGGTGGTAGGTGACATTATGGCGTGCCCATGTTGGGTGATGGCACATGTATATTATGTGAAATCGTGTGTTGGCAAGTTATATTTGCGCAATAGAGGAGAGAAGGATGTTGCAGTAGTCAAGGCGAGAGATGACAAGAGAGTGAATGAGAATTTTAGTCGCGTCAGTGGAGAGGAATGGTCTGATGCGTGAGATGTTGTGTAGGTGAAAGCGGCAAGACTGTGAGAGAGCACAAATGTGGGGGGTGAAAGAGAGGGAGGAGTCAATGATGACACCAAGGCAGCGCGTTTGGTCGGTGGAGGTGATCTCGGTTTCACCAATGCTGATGGAGATAGTGGGAGAAGAGGGGATGTTCGGGGGATGGAAGATTAGAAGTTCAGTTTTAGCCATGTTTAGTTTCAGGAAGCGTTGGGTCATCCAGGCTGAGATGGCCGTGAGGCATTCGGAGACCTTGGACAGGAGTGATGGGGATAGGTCGGGGGAGGAGAGATAGATTAGGGTATCATCAGCATAAAGGTGGTAATGAAAACCATAGGAGCTGATGAGGGTGCCCAGAGAGGTGGTGTAGAGGGAGAAGAGGAGAGGGCCAAGGACTGACCCTTGGGGAACACCGACTGGTTGCGGGGTAGTAGGAGAGGAGAAGCTCGGAGTGGAGACAGAGAAGGAGCGATTGGAGAGGTATGAGGTGAACCAGGAGAAGACCGTGCCAGTGATGCCAAAGGAGTGGAGGGTGTTGAGCAGAAGAGGGTGGTCAACAGTGTCAAAGGCAGCCGACAGATCAAGCTGGATGAGGATAGAGAAGAGGTCTTTGGATTTAGCCGATAGTAGATCGTTAGTGACTTTGGTCAGGGCAGTTTCAGTGGAATGTAAAGGGCGGAACCCAGATTGGAGGGGGTCTAGAATGGAGTTAGCAGTAAGTGGGCTTAGGAGACGATTATAGGCCAGACGTTCTAGGAGCTTGGAGGCAAAAGGGAGGAGGGAGATGGGCCTGTAGTTGGATGGAGAGTTGGGGTCCAGATTAGTTTTTTTGAGAATTGGGGAGACAAGAGCGTGTTTGAAGGAGGAAGGGAAGATCCCAGAGGATAGGGAAAGATTAAAGAGGTGAGCCAGGTGAGAGCAGACTGACGGACTGAGACGACGGATAATATTGGAGGGGATAGGATAGAGCTGGCAGGTGGAGGGATAAGCGGATTGAAGGATAGAGTGGACTTCAGCGGCAGTGGTGGGGTAAAATGAGGACAGGGGTTGGAAGGAGGGGAGTGGAGATGTAGGAGGGGAGGAGGGAGAGGGTGAGGTCATGGCAGCAGTGATGGCAGTCCTGAGAGAAGAGATTTTGGTTGAAAAGAAGGTAGCAAAATCAGCGGCTATGATGGAGGACGGGAGAGCTGGAGAAGGGGGGGAGAGCAAGGAGTTCTCATTCTTTTTTCTACCTAGGTGCACCTATTGTTCTACACTCATTCATACATTTTTCTTACAGCTTCCAGCAGGATTGCAAGACTCCAAAATAAACATTTCTGTGAATAAATCTGCACTGGTCACACTGGACAGCTCTAAAGCACTACTCCACCTTTACTCGATAATGGAAGTAACTGCCTCTTTCCCAGACTCAGACACTTTCACCTTATTCATAATAAATCTGGTAAGCTGTCAACCTGATAATCATCCCACAGAAATGGCATATGTTGTGAAAAAATAAAAGATCGACCATCAAATATAACCGTGCTTTAGATTGTATTCAAACGGCCTTCAAATTGTACGTATCTCCATTAGAAATGATTAAGCACCCTGTTAGAGTTAAACTTGAATACATTGTTTTATTTCTATGAGCATACTGAATTCTGCATGCCCAAGTGGTAGGATTTCTATAACAAATGAATTCTATGGACTGTTCATGAGCTATGGAGGTAAAAATGCATTTTGGAGGGAATATTTGTCTGTCTGTTTTTCCATTTATTCCGGCCTTATACAAAAATGACTGGATGAATTATTTTGAATAATTATTATTTTCACTAGTGTATGGCTTAGTGATTTAAGGAACCTAAACACAATGTTCAGGGCCAGATATCACCGTATTCCAGCGGATCGGGCCAAGAAATCAGGTAAACACTTAAATCACATGTGTATGACATCCGATCCAATGCACGGTCCCGTGCGCATCGGATCGGAGTCGTAGGTTGGATGGGCTGCACTTAAGATAAGTTGTACATGCTGCCCGTCAGTGGCACATCGCAGGTGCTTTTTGCAGAGTGGCACTCTCGCCGCTCTGCATCTGCGGTGGGTCTCAAGAGGCGGGTGGCTAGAGATAGGTGGCGGGCAGAAGTATTTTAAAAAATTACATACAAAAGAATTTATTGCATGAAAAAATAGCACATCAAGTGCCAAATCACATGTTAGACTCCCGGTAAGCTGCCGGTTGGCTCACGGAGGAATTACTTGCGACTTTTCCCCTCAGAAAAGAGGTATATAGGATGATGCAACATCAAAGAAAGGAGCAAAACATTTTGAACACCTGAGACAGGAAGAATTACATATGGATGCATATACAGTTTAAATAAATATATATTAATACAATACAGGATTATCAGAGGGTGCAATAATGAATTATAGTACCACCCAAATATTTAAAAAATATGTAAGTGTATACTTAACAATAAGAATAATATCAATAAAATAAAATATAAAATTGTTTTTAAATAACAATTTTACAGTTTAAGAACAAAGGTGGATATCATATTTTATGTGTGTCCAATATCAATACAGAAATAGATAATATATACACAGCGCTCACCTTAAATGTAAAAAAGGATATTAATAAGTATGCTGGTGCATATCAGGATGGTGTGGAATGAATGGAAATGACAATTAACCAGAAATGGTGCATTAATAAATCAATTTTATTATATTGGTTGCTACCTAAATGCGCCTGGAATAATTTACAGGAAGACCTGCGCGGTGTCACTCTCAGGAACCTTATGGGGTATAAGAGTATTCTTTAGGGACCTCTTTTGTGCATATGACCCTCACCTGGGACCTTTGTTCACTGGTGAGGGACCTAAATATATAGCAACTAACAGATTCTCTCTTTATTTTGCAGCATATGAATTTTAAAATCCAGTTCTCAGTCAATGAAAACCGCTTATACTCTTTGCTTTCCCTCGACAGGTACGAAGTGATAGACTTAGAATAAGATACATCTAAAAAAGAAAACAAATACTTTATTCATTTTTCCCTAATTATTAATTTACATTAACAAAAAATAGCAAATGTTACTGATATTAGGAAAACTACTGTATACTGTAGCAACTGCTAGCTGAGATCCTTATACCACTATGCATATCCAGGGTTATGGTATAGATCAGTGGTTTCCAAACTTTTTGGAATTACTTCACCCAACAGTGTTATTATTTTTTTCATGTCGTCCAAAGGCCCAAAGTTTCTTATTGAGAAATTCAGAAATAAATAAATCAAGTAAATTGTATTTACATGTCATCCTTAGGGTCATATATGCAATGAGGGACATGATTTGCTTTTGTTTGACCACATCATTTAGGATTAGAAGTACAAATAGTGGTTTTGGCTATTAAATTGACCATAACAAATTTGAATTAGCCCCTGGACTACCAACCTAAGGCACCCCTGCAAGTGTCCCGATACACCCCAGGGTGCCAGGGCACACAGTCTGGGAACCACTGGTATAGATGATAGACAATGTCTAGGTCAGAAATCACTAGGTCAACCACTAATGGTCGACAATGAATAGGTCAAAACCTAAAAATGGTCGACATAGACTAGGTCGAAAATGATCGAAGGTCAAAACAAGCAATAGGTTGACACAAAAATGTTCTATAAAGGAAAAGGTCAACATGATTTGTTCATGTTTTGGTGTCTCTGTTGACCTATGTCGACATGGGTATTGTTTAAGTGTATGACATCCCCTTGCATGGCTCACTGCGCACGCCATGCTTAGGGGACGGTGCAACCTAGACATTTTCAACACGTTGACCTGATACCCATATCCAGGAGGCAGACGAATTCCTCTTCATTACTACCATCGGTACTTGTGTAGTTTCTCGGCGGCAGTTACGTAGTTAGCGTAGTGTCCCTGTCAGAATCAGCGTAGTGTTCCCTCGGCCAGCGTAAGCAGCGTAGGCAGCGTAGTCAGCATCCCTGTCAGTATCAGCGTAGTGTTCCCAGCCACCCATGGCTAGCCGGAGGTTACGTTGTTAGCGTAGTCAGTCAGGTGTCCCTGTCAGTATCAGAGTCGTGTTTCCGCCCATTCACAGCCAGCTGGAGCTTACATAGTTAGTCAGCGTTACGCAGTTAGCATAGTCAGTCAGCGCTTATTACATTGTGTGGGAACCATTGACCATTTTAAACTGCCTGACATGACAGGTGTGAATGTGTTCCTGAAACACCCCCACTATCCACGCCAGCCCAAAGCGTGGAGAGCGTAGTGAGCCCCGCAAGGGGGCGTGGTACGCGTCCTCCCGACCTGTTCATACTCCCATTATCCACGTTGGCGTTGTGCTAATTAATAAAGTGTGGCGAGCGCAGCGAGCCACCAAGCCCAAAGCATGGTGAGCACAGCGAGCCCCGCAAGGGAATGCGGAATGCACGTCAAGTAATCCGCGTCCCCTTGCGCGACTCCCTGTGCTCACCACGCTTCGGGCTTGGTGGCTTGCTGCGCTTTCCACACTTTATAAAATCAACTCCACGCCGACATGGCTAGTGGGGGTATAAACAGGTCGGGCGGGCACGTACTGCGTCCTCTCGCAGGGTCCGCTACGCTCACCACGCTTCGGGCTGCCGTGGATAGTGGGGGTTTGAAATGGAGGCATTTGCCAGTATGTAACATGGAGCACTGGCAAATGTGTCCTTTATTGTGCATGAGACGCTCTTGCACGCCGCACCCCCTCCCTTTGTGCACGAGATGCACGTACTACCGAACCCCTAACCCTGCCCGTCTCCCTGAAGCGGACACAGGCAGAGTTGCCATACCCTGCCGCAATAATTAGTGAGACGCTCCTGCATCTCAGACAGATGGAGCGCCTCTCCACCGGTGCCCCCATGATCCCCGGCGTCCACCAGCGGAGGGCATCTGGAGGTTACCGGCGCTGTGTGAGAGGCGCTCACTAGGCTTGCCAGGGACGCCGGGGACAGAGCTGCAGCTCCCAGGGACAGTACAGTGACTAGCTGCCTGACAGGGACACTACGCTGGCTACGCAGGCCTGCCGCGGAGTCACTACACAGACTACGCTAGGTAGCCATTGGGTTACGCTGACAACGAGCAGTGCCAATAGCTTACAGTCACAGCTCGCTAGTCAGTGTTCAACTGACCCCTCTGCACTTGCCGTTTCTATCTTGCTGGGTTTTTCCATCAAAATGGCGAGGCTTGCGGCTAAATGCAGCGGGATCGCTGCATTATCGGTGAACCTCGCCGTTCAGGAGATTCCCTGCCGTCCTCTGATGGCGAGGAGTCCACCGGAGGAGCGGCCGGCGCAGGGGTTAAATGGTGAGGGTTGCTTGTTTTCATCTGAAAACAAGCCACCCTTGCCGCAAACACTCCCTCGCCAGCAGCATTTATTACTGCCCAAGGTATCACAGATGGTTTGGAAAATCTAAAATAGATCCAACGTGATCCCTAACAACCTAACTATAAATTTCTGCCGGGACATCCCCATATTTGTAAAGAAAAGTTCCAAACTCTACCATTACTCCAGCCAGATCCTTAAATAAAGCCCTGAATCTAATCTGAGATTAGGTACAGTACATGCCTGGTGGTGATATCATTTTCCTGTCATGTAACAGCTTTATGTTTCATAGAATACTAATTACCAGTTTGTCAAAATAACGGAACAACATAACAGTAATGTCAGTGAAAAATGGAGCAACACTTGATTTCTTCTGTTAGGCATCATCTAGTGGCCGCCAGGGACACAAGACACTTTAATCCCCCCTCCCCCATAGAGGTGAGGAGCAATGTTAGCCATTGATTATATAGGATGTTAATTTAATACTTTGTCTAAAAATATATATTATGCAATTATATTTACAATTATATTTATTATATCTACACACAAAAGGAGATGCCACCAAGTAATGAGATCTGCAGGCACTGGAAGCATAGAATTCAAACATTTATACTTGATGGCTGAGATAATAGCATATCCTCAACCATAATGGCATGGTAAGGATCACTACAAAAACATACACAATAGTACATCAATAGTATACATTCAAAAAGTATAGTGAATTAAGCAATGTTCATTTTTAGATTTTAAAGCTGCTTGAATTAGTGATATAACTATGCTTCTTTGATTTTCTAAGGAAATTTCTTTCCCTGGAATCATCCTCAGTTGGACAGTTTGCTGTAAGTATTTATTAAAGTCCAAGTACAAGCATTACTTACACATTGTGGAGTTTTGTCAATGAACAAGATGCGGTTTGGACAAGAGTACAACCATGTGTCTCTAGAGCAGTGATTTTCAATCTTTTTCAACTCATGGCACACAAAAATATTTTTTTAGAATTGCCAAGGCATACCATCAGACCCTCACAGGGAAAAACAAACAACCTACTAAAAAAACAATCACACTGGTCCCCCTAGGTAACAAAAACAAAATACATTGGCCCTCACATGAAGAGACCAGTAAATAACAATTGACCTGCTGGTGGCTATAAACTGGTGTGGACATCTCTAGGTCTGGTGGCACAGTTGAGAAGATCTCAAGGCATACTAGTTTGCCATGGCACAGTGGCTGAGAAAATGCTGCTCTAAGGCATTTACGTATCTGTTTGCATTTACACAAACCCCCTTACTGTATTGAACCCATAGTTAGCAAGCCCCTTTCCTTCCCCAACCAACCTCCACCATCACTTTCTTTTCAGACAACGCTACATGGGTACATATGAATGCCCTCTCTTTTCTATATTTGTGGATATTACACTAAACAAACTGTTGTTCAGTTTAGCATAAGCCCCTGAATGTCTATGTGCGCTAAAATGTTGTAACAACTTCCATATCTATATTATTTCATTTTATTTAGGTGGAAGACTTGAAGGAATTTGTCACTTCTGTGATTGAAACAGTATACACTCCTGCAATAAATGGTACAGTATATTTTAAAACAGACAAACTGATATTCTTTCCCACAAGAAGGCAATGATCACTTAGGGTGTATTCAATTAGTGCTGATGTTTCCAACAATCACATTTTTCGCAGATTTTTGTTCAAATTTACATTCAACATTTTTAATTCAAGTGTGGATTTTTCAACTGTCAGAAAAATCGGCACAGTTGGACACCACTTAGATTTGCACTGAACCACATCTTTTGGTACAATTTACGGACATTTTAGACCACTTTTGGGTTTGTTTTCATCTAATGAGGATTTGCCCCCCAAAAAGTGAAAAGGCATGGGTGAAAATATACTAAAACATGGTCAAAAACACCCTCAACTGAATATGAATAGCAGAATTTAGTGCAGTTTTTTCAGCTACATAAAAAATAGCACAAATTGAATACCCCCAGAAAATGTCTGGATGACACCCACAAAAGGTGGCTCAATGTCAATCAACTTGGGAACGGCTTTCAAATAGAGTAAACATTGATTTTTGTCTCTGTTTTAACCTCGTGCATGCATACTGTGATCCATATGTACTGTATGCACAGTCTTTTGATAATCGACTGCCATGTGAATTTGCACAACAACCCTAAATATCCTCCTTATAACAGAATATTATCTTTGTACAATGTACAGTATAGTGTCAATCTGTTTCCTGAATATTTTCCTGAATATTACTGGAATTTTTAATAAAACTGTACATGCATTATATCATCAATATAAAGAGATGGCAACAGGTTTTTTTTAATAGTACTAATAGCATGATATTTTTTGTAATAAATGCTAAGTTTTATACATATAACCTGTTGGTCTGTTTATTTCGGTAGGTGAGTGCCCAACTAAGAGAGCACTTTCTCTCTGCTCATATTTTAACACTTGTTATGTACTCTTCTGAGTGTGCCTCCACACTACATAGGGGTATGGTTAATTGGGTCAACCAATTTTAAGTTGACATGCATTGGGTCGACCACTGAAGGTGGACAAGGTGGAGGGAAGCAAATGAATCCTTAAATTGTCCCTATACTGTTACTTGTGTTTTCTCTTTCTTTCAGTTGTGCTACAGGCAGCAATCCCTCTCCCTGACATTATCAATGTATTGGGTATCAACTTTGATAATGCTCAGATTGAAACAGATAAGGTAATATATCTAATATCTTTCCTTTCATAAATCCCAGGTACAAAGGTAATTCAAGTGGAGGCACAAAATAATGTAAAATAACAGACAATTCAACAGATATTTCAGACTCCTTGAATCACTTACTAAGATTAGAAAAGTCATCAGCCTGACAGTCACAACATGGAGTCGCGACCTTATGCTGAGAAGGTCAGGACCCGCAGTTTGAGAACCACTTCTCTAAATCAACAATACGGTAAAAACCCTGCTATCTGGGTTTTTACCGCATTTTCACATGAACTAAATCCTGCATGCCGAGTTTCCGCTACAGGGGGTATAACCAGCAAAAGCTGGCGATAACCCATAGACACCTATGGGCTTATTTTCATGACCCCACCAACCCTCACTGACCCCTGCTGCCCCACACACCCGCTTCACTCCCCTTAACCATACTTTCCCATCTGGGTGCAGGGAGGAGGAGCCGGCGGAGACAGAGTCCCAGCAACAAAGACGGCACAGGAGGAGGATAGCTATTAATTTTGGTGGTTCTTTAACTGCTGTCAGTCTGGCATCTTCTTTTGCCTCACATCATAATGCAAGTCTAGAAGAGAGGCCAAATGTATTAGTGTGTGAGATCCATAAAGTGTTTTTTAGCAGAGTTTTCCCATTTCTCAAGTGACAATCATTTACACTGAAAAACCAGGTTGATATTGCCATGTAATTGATTGCCACTTTAAAATAATGGGAAAGTGAGAAATTCTCCCAGAATTTCTTACTTTCTGATTATCACACCCTATTACATTTGGCCCAAAGTGTCAAAATTAGAAAAACTGTAAAAATCATTGCTTAAAATAACACCAAGACAAAAGCACAAACTATTTATTCAGAAATGTCACAAATCCCTGATGTCTGTAGTACGTGGTCTGACCTATTTTTTACCACAAACCACAAAGTTCCCACAGATATTGTCTATGGGGATTTCTCCACATTGAAGTGTCTGTTCTCCGCATGAGTGACAGTTCAGCTGAGCTCAGCCAATTAATATGTGCTGCTCCCTAGTTGGCCATTGGGTCTCCGAGTAGCAATACACCTGGCTGCCCTCTAATTGGGCAAGAGACAATGCATGTGTATACTGTACATGGATTGTCTCCAGATCTGGTGGCAGGACTAGCAGTTTGATATTATTACTTTGGAACAAAGAGGAATGATCTACAAGGGATAAGTGAGTATTTTTATTTCATGTACCCAAATGGATTCTACTGGAAAAGAGGGATTGTAGGGCTATGTGGGATTGTAGGTAAGTATATGTTTTTATGTTAGTGTGTATGTATGTTTAATAAACATTTACTTTCACAGTACGTGTGATCTGTTGTTATAGTAATATTTGTGTTACATGTGGAACTACAGGTACCAGCAGGGCTATTAATGCCCTGCTATCATCTAAGGACCCACTGCCCAGGGGTGCTGGGGATAGCCCCAGGCTTCAGCCCTGCACTTGGGTCACCCCATTATTGGGGGGGGGGAGAATACTCCAGGGAATCTAGTCAGAGCTGACTAGTTGGGGGCTAATGCCATGGCTACAGTTACTGGTATAAATGTGTCCCTTGGCTGTGGCATTACCTTACTGACTACTGAAGCCCGGTGGTGGTCTAAAACACATGAAGGACCCATACATTCTATTTCCCCTAAATCTTTGGAATCAGGACCGATCCAAGAGCACATGCTGGATCTTTAAATACAGGGGAACCCTATACAATTTTTCCCTGTATTTTTAGAACCAGGACCAGCTCAAAGAGCCCAGGGCTGGATATGATTGATTTAAAAAAAAAATACTCTTTCTTTACATTTTACACAATGAAGCATTGCGTGGATCTGACAGATCCATGCGTGCTTCATGTTCGGCAGTGTTTGTCTGCTGGTACACTGCATCAAAGCAGACATCCCATTACCATTGGAAAACACAAATCTTGAGAACAAGGGAGCTTAGTAGCTTCTCTGAATAAAAAAAAAAAAAAAAACAGACTTGTGTACGTTCGGATGGAACACAGGAGCTTAGTAAATTTGCCCCTTGTATCTAATGGTTAGCTAAGTATCTGTGGTAGCTGGCCACTTCCATTAAGCATAGGCCCTGAAATGGTGCAGATAGAATGGTTCTGCGCTCTCCCTCTAAGTGTGTGTGCAGGGTAATGACTGGCTATAAGACAGTAAGTTAGTAAAAAGAATGTTTTATTACTGAGAAATTATATATATAATATGCACGTGGATAGGGGGGGGGGGGGGGAAGGAATGCTGGTGCATATGAAGCACACCGGTGGTGGTGTATGGAGTTGTATAATCACTCCAAAAACAGTGATACAGCTCTCACTCAGTAGTGTCTGCTGTTCACTGCTGATATGACAGGGGTGGATGGGGGACTGGCTGCCTGTGAAAAAACAGAAGATCACAATGAGCCTGGGGGTGATAAAGTAGATACATTGATGATTGGCGAAGATACATTGATGATTGCATTTTTATATGAAAAGGGACCCACGACTCACTGACAGAATTCACTAATTATCTCAACATCAACGACAGAAATATACACTTCACCACACAAGCCAGTAAAACCGTAGTACAGTTCTTAGATCTAGAAATATTCATTGACTCCAAAACCATACATACAAAAACCTTTAGGAAATCTGTTGATGTTAACAGTTATATCCTATATACTAGCGGACACCACAAACCATGGCTTGACGGCATACCAAAGGGCCAATTCCGACGAATCAAGCGCAACTGTTCCAGACCACATGATTTTCAGACACAGGCATTGGAATTAAGAGAACAATTTCTCGCAAAAAAATACGACAGAAACTTAGTGGACCAAGCACTCACCGACATATCCTCCATGGACAGAACAGACACTCTAAAAACCAAACAACATGTCAACACACCCCTATCACAAGAAGTTGTTCTAGTCACACAATACAATCAATCATCAAAGCAATTCAAACAGATATTACAGAAACATTGGCATATATTACGACAAGACAGAGACTTACAAACATGTTTAACAGACAAACCAAGACTAATATTTAGAAAAGTACCGGACCTAAGACAAAAACTGGTAAAAAATCATATAAAACCAAAAACCACTGCACAAACTCTATTAGTTGAAACCAAAGGCTTTTTTCATTGCAGAAAGTGTGCAGGTTGTAAAAACCTCACAAACACTACAACAAAAGCTGCACACACCTGGACATCCACAACCATCAATAAGACTTTCCACCACAGACAATTCTTATCATGTGAGACCAAGGGGGTAGTATATCTGTTGAGATGCCCATGTAATTTGGAATACGTGGGTAGGACCATCAGACCATTAAAGAACAGGGTCTACGAACATATAAGGAACATCAGACTTGGTTATGAAAAGCACAGTGTATCATTACACTTTAAACAGGTACATGGGTCTAACCCCATGGGTTTAACATTCACAGCTATTGAAGCACCCACATTGAACTGGAGAGGAGGTGATCATACTGAGATCCTGAATAAAAGGGAATTATTCTGGATCTTTTCCCTCAAAACACTACACCCTGATGGCTTAAACATAGACTTCCATAATGGCAACCTACTGTAAACAGACCCCACGTTATTTCACCATGTTGCATATCTTCCCCAAACTTTATTGGACAAATTGGTGCAACCTGTATGCACACACATGAAGGCTAATCGCCTTGGGGCTCCTCTTACTCCACCTGTAATATGCTTTTGAAAATGACAATACCCATGGATGACGATCGCTATATGAGTGACAAGATTTCCATCCAATCAGAACTCTCAGGGGAGGGTCATAATTCCCCATATAAACCTATCACCTATCACCACATGACATCCTTGAAAAAGGCCGATAGGCGGCTGAAACGCGTTGGACATTTCCACATTCCCACACAGAAGTCTCCTCCCCAACCCAGCCGGGGAGTCGAGCGCACACAGCTCCCACCCCCCTGTCACTCCGGGCTGACGCTCCCCAGCCAAACCCGGAAGTGACGGCGACGCGCGGTGAGCAGTGTGGAACACTACTGACGCACCCGCTGGCAGCGTGGGCGCCGGTGAAGCAAGCATCAGGAGAACGGCGAGGGAATGATCCACTACTGAACAGGGTATCGGGTAAGTACGCTGTGCACCACCGGCGGGTTAGGGACGCCAGCCCCCGGTGACATCACGTACTCACTTTGACCCCAGCAGCAGCAGCATATTTGTCAGACTGTTCTTCTATTCACAGAGACTTGGTTATTGTGAGACTCTGCTACTTTATCACCCCCCAGGCTCATTGTGATCTTCTGTTCTTTCACAGGAAGCCAGTCCCCCATCCACCCCTGTCATATCAGCAGTGAACAGCAGACACTACTGATTGAGAGCTGTCTCACTGTTTTTGGAGTGATTATATAACTCCATACACCACCACCGGTGTGCTTCATATGCACCAGCATTCCTTCCCCCCCCCCCTATCCACGTGCATATTATATATATAATTTCTCAGTAATAAAACATTCTTTTTACTAACTTACTGTCTTATAGCCAGTCATTACCCTGCACACACACTTAGAGGGAGAGCGCAGAACCATCCTATCTGCACCATATCTACCCAGGAGTACTGGACTACTCCGGTTCAGCTGCCCCCTCGCTCACTTGTACTTTAGCGCTGACACATCCCTGTTTTTTGCATAGGCCCTAAAATGTCATTCCCTTGGTGGGGGCCCTTCTGTTACCCTCAAGTCTGACAGAAATGTTACTATTTTTGTAATTTGTTCATTTGTTTTACTCAGCCTTAAGGATTAAATATGCAATTAAAAATGTTTTTTTTCCTCTCTTTAGGATATACTTCTAATATCAGTCAATGTTTGCAGCTCTTCGGATGAACCATTGTCCATTTAGAGAATATCTGCACCAATCAAGCACAATACTATTATATCGCCAATGTAATTGAACAAGATCCAGAAAAATTCTCATATATTCTTCATGATAGCGTAGTAATTTTTTTAGTTATATGAACAATAGTTAAATACATTTTGGTTTGGATTCTATTGGTATCAAATGGCAATCAAAACTTATATTCAAAGTTCACTTAAAATGACAATGAATCGAATACTTTACATTTTTTTACTACAAATAATGATTTGGCTGTCTTTTCTTAAATAGTTGACATATATTTTGCAGATAAATTAACAGACTACACTGTATTTTGGCTTTAATAAAATATAAATCTATTAGTCTTTCTTTCAATCTATTCTTATTTTAGGTGCATGCATTTGTGATTTTTTTTTACATAGAAACTCACTATTTGTTAAATTAAAATATACTAAATAAATATTGTTTTTTAACCGAAACAATAATCCATATCCAAGTTTCCCTTCATTGTCCTTCATATTAAGTGTTTCATTTCATTTTTGACAACTTGATGATATTATAGATTTTGCAGCAGTTTATAGCAAACCTACCAAAGAATATATTTCCAAATAAATAAATAAAATAAAGCTATAGATCAGATATCAGCTGCTGTTTGTTTGACTATGATGATACAGATTGGAAAAAAACTACAAATATAATTTACAAATTATAATTTCTTTTTGTAACGTGTTATTAACTAATAAAATAAAAAAGGTTATACTGTATTAAAGAGGAAATGTTTCATACTACACACATGAATGATGTTAGGATTACATGATAGGGTTTACTCTGATTTCCTGATGGGTATATTAATCCCTTTTTAATGAACTTTCATTTCTTTGCAAATGACTAGCCAGATTCTACTATTATATTTTAATCCAAGGTCACCAATACAATGTAGTTAAAATAGTTTATTAAGAGTCTAAAGCCTTAATTATAAATTGGTCAAACTCCACATTTAGGGTCTAATGCATTAAGAAGCATTAAAATACAGCAATAGCTAATCAATGATTTCCGCACTTCTGCCCATGCTTGCACATGGCAATGCGAATTTGCAATGCCTTAAATTGTGGCTGCACTGTGGTAAATACAATCACAGTCTAAGTTTTGGCTTTGGGTGACATGGTGACATTGGGAGGGTGGCAACACGACATTGGGGGCACGGTCCAGACAATGGAGGAGTGTCTGGATCTAAAGATGGCAGCCCAGCTCCTACCCTAGTTATGCATCCTGTGATACATTCACATACTGTATTAGCCATGTGATTCCAAAATATTGCAATCACATCATGTGGGGAGTATTTGCATGCAAGGCAGCCTTGCCCTCCACATGCTAGTGAAAGCAATTGCAGTTTTGCCATTTTCTCGAAAAACTACAACTGATGCTGAATTAGGCCATTACTGTATATATATCTACATCATCAATTATCTCAGCCTTATTGAAATTCGATTACAAGTGGCATAGAATATGTTTCTCCTCAGAGACTAGTATTCCAGAGCAATAACATAAGTGTCTAACAGGCAAAAATATGTACAACTGTTCACAGAAGAAATAACAATAAAAAAGAAACAGATCTAGCATAAGCTGTGTACACAGGGGGGCGATAGGGGCTGAAATCGCTGGGAATATGGTCGCTGGTGACCATATTGCCAGTGATGGGAGTGTGCCCCGGCGATAAATCGCCGGGTGCGCGCTCCCATTTTCAGCCCCATTCTAATCGCTGGTTACCGCACTGCCGGCTCCGCCGGCAGAGGTTCCCCTTCATCGGCGACCATCTCTAGTCGCTGATGAAAAGGAGAAACTGAGCAATATATTGCTCAGCAATATGTTGCTAGCAATATATTGCTGAGCAATATATCTCCCCCGTGTGTACACACCTTTAGAAAGACATGGACAATACCAGTATGGCCCAGTCCCCATAAAGCTGGCAAATTCCTCAAACATTTCAAGCCTATTTAAATTATGAGTTTACCTTTTTTTAATAACAAGACATATATAGTGTAAAACCAGCGTGTAGATCTGGCCGGCATGGGACACCCCGCACTTCCGGGTTCTCCGTCAGCTGCGGCACACCCCCTGAGAGGTGTGGTGATACACGTCACTGTGTCTTCAGCCGGACCGCGATCTGTGATAAATGAACACAGTGAGCAAATTTCATGTAACTGCAAACTTCAGTGATAAAACAAAAACGAGTGATGGGTCTAAACTAAATATTTAAGGCAACATAAGAACAGAAGAGATGCTGCATTGAGTGAAAAATAAAGTGGTGTGTTTCTAGGGATGAATGAAATGTGAAAAGTGATGCGTGTGAAAAAATGTGTAAGAGATATATAAAATATGCGTATAAACTATATATTAATACATAAATGTATTACCATATTATACCATCAGTGTGAAGGTAAAAATGTGTGTGAAATACCATAGTAAAATTCACACTGCGTGGGCATGTAAATGTGTGATAAATCACTGTATTGGTGTTCAATCATAAAATATATCTATCATTATTACTAAGTGTGTTACAGAATGTCAATGTATCATAACATAACATTTACATGTCCCAGTATCCACTAAAAAGATAGTTATTGTTCCCACAAAACATGGGACAGTTGGATAGTCCCAAAGTATGTTAAAAATGAAAATGTTACTCCGCTATAAGGAAAAACATTAGTTGGTAAATTATTAACTATATTACCACCAATTCATCATATGTATCAAGATGTGTCCCCATACTTCTCTTATTAAACATTATCACATTTTAAGGCCTATAAAGCGGCCAGTTACTGCTGTTAAGTGACTGTATATCTATTATACTACAAAAAGATGTTCTACGTGAACTTTTCATTAAGTCCATTCGGTGATAGAGTATTAAGAGTGTAAATCCACTTGGACTCACAAATGGACAGTTTCTTCTGGCGATCACCTCCTCTCTGTGGATTAGGGACGTGATCTAGGATCTTACACCGTAAACTCATCAAAGAATGTCCCTGTAATTTAAAATGCCGTGCCACGGGCCGTTCAATGCCTTTAGATTTTGTATTCTCCAATGCTGCTCTGATTGCAGACCTGTGTAAGGCCATTCTTGTTCTCAAGTCCCATATCGTTTGGCCCACCTACATTAAACCAAATGGACATATTATCACATAGATAATATATGTAGTTGTACATGTCAATGTATGTTTTATTTGATGGAGATATCCAGTGTGAGGGTTTTTATGTACATGCCGGGTTCCATGAAGCTGCATGTGGTACAGGCAGGGCATTTCACACTACCACGGATTCTTGATGTTAAGAAAGAACCCTTGGATGGGATTAAATTGGTTTTTACAAGAATTTCCCATATACTTCGTCCTCGACGGTAAGCTGGCATAATTTGTTTATGTTTAAGACATGGAAGGTCAGGATCCGTTGACACTATTGGCCAGAGTTGCCTCGTAGCCACAGATAAACGTTCACATCGGGGAGTAAATCTAGTCACAAAAGGAATTTTGTGCACTGTAGATTTTCATTGGACATTCTTCAATAAGTCAGATCGGGGTATACTCATAACTTCAGTTTTTAAAGGTAATAATTTTCTATAATCATATCCACGTGACACAAATTTTTGAATCATACCATCCAAACTGTCAGATAGGTATTGTTTGTTGCTGGATATGCATGCATCCCGCAGCATTTGGGATCGGGGCAGTCCCTGTGTTAGTGCCGGAGGGTGGTAGCTGGACTTTAGAAGTATTCCGATCGGTTGTTTTTTGATAAACCGATGTTTGTATCTGATGGTCCTTGTCAATTGTTATCTTCACATCAAAATAATTGATTGTCACTGAATCCATGAGCGATAAAAATTTGATTGGTAATTGCTGGATATTGATGGTATCAATTATCTGCTGTAATTCATCCTTGCTTCCTTGCCACATCATTAGCAAATCGTATATTTACCGTGAGTACATGACAATGTTTTTATCCACCATAGCATTGTTCAAAAATAACACTTGTTCCTTTTGGAACATGTAGATATTTGCCAATGACGGTGCTACCGGGGACCCCATTGCACACCCGGTTGTTTGGATGAAGAACTTTCCATTATGGATGAAATAATTATGAGTTAAAATATATTGTAGCAGTTGTACAAATAAAGCAATAGGGATTAAATCAAAGTTCTTACGATGCAAGAATGTCTGTACCGAAGCGGTATTACCACACCTCTCAGGGGGTGTGCCGCAGATGACGGAGAACCCGGAAGTGTGGGGTGTCCCACGCTGGCCGGATCTACACGCTGGTTTTATACTATATATGTCTCTTCACTTGGTAAGAATTTTGCTTATTATCTGTGCACTATATACTGTATACATTTAATGGACCTGATGAAAAGACCTCACCGGTCTTGAAACATTGCCCTATGTTTTATTTGCATGCACTAATATAAATTGAATTATTTCTAAGCCCGTGTAGTGCCGCTTACTAATCTTATTGCCTGTTTAGGGGTAACGGTGGGTGCTTCTGCCTATATTACCGTTTATTGGAAGGCACCGCAGCATCAAACAAACTTATCTGGAGTGCCGATTATCTGCAATGTGAATATATGTATATATATATATATATATATATATATAAATATATATGCATATATACAGTCCAGGTGATCCAGCACAGCCACTTTGATGATTGCTTGGGCGGGTGCCAGTACAGCAGATATAGCAAGATACTCCAACAGAGGTACAGCACTCCAGCCTCTTAAACACAAACTTTTTTATTGTGAAAAAACAGCAACGTTTCAATACATTCAAGTATTATCGTCAGGCTACAGACATGAATATACACAGAGTTTAAATAGCATATCTCCCACCTCACGGCCAGCGTACCCGCCCAGCCGGGGAGCCACCTCCAGATGATGTCAGCATTTTCACGTTACCACACATAATCAGAAAAAAATCAAAAACACCTATAACCAAAGAACAAACACCATTTAACATATAATGTAAAGCACAAGGAATATTGAGACATAAGAAATATTAAAACACACAATGCTGAATACATAAGCAGTATACTTTGCAACAATTGCAAAACGATTGCTAACTGACCCATAGGTTAATGTAACAGTATGTTTAACCCTATATTCTCATTCAAACATTTAGGTGTGACTGTATCCAGTCTAATAATCCACTTAGCCTCACTTTGCAATAAAGCAAGGCCCCGGTCACCCCCCCGTAGAGAGGGTGCAACGTGATCAATCATTCTATATTTGATGGCGGACATATTAGGTCCTGCCATCAAAAAATGTTGGGCAACCGGTTGCTCACTGTTACCCTTCTTCCAAGCCATTGTAATGGCCGAACTATGAGCTGCCATTCTTTCTTTGAAAGATCTTTGAAAGATCTCAGTTTTACCAATGTAACTGAGGCCGCAGGGGCATAACATTTGATACACAACATACTTGGTATTACAGGTGAGAGTATGTCTGATGTTAATTCGTTTGCCTGTATGTGGGTGGCAAAATGATGGTCCAGGGATCATATACCTGCAGGTAGTACACGGGCATCGAACACACCCCATGCCTGTGTACTACTTGCAGGTATATGATCCCTGGACTGTCATTTTTCACAATAAAAGCAACACTTGCTGTTTGGATGTTGGAGAGTTCACATGCACAGGCCACACTGAGGGGACGTCATAATTTGTTTCAAGCCTCAAAAGGTGATTTATCCTACCCATTTGGAGGTGAAAAGAAAGACCTTATCATCATATCCCCACTTCATGTGAACACCAATTCTGTGGTCCTGCACACTATGTTTTCCCATGAAGTTAATAAGATGATCACTCCACTACAAATGGCACAGATTTACCTTTGAAATGAAGGAGGGATTGAGTAATGGCAGATCATATGCCCATGACTAACTAATACAGTAAAACATTTTTCGTTTGGAACTTCCACTATCAAGGAAATCCATTAAAACTTTAATAAAAGTTAAAATATCATTGCATTTTTAAAGATTCATACTAAAAGTGTCAAACCCCTGATGAAGTCTCATAAAGAGACGAAACGCGTCGGGTACTTGGTATAATCTCCAATCCCAAGGAAATACTTCTTTTTCAAGAAATATTGTTTTTAGTTTTATGTATTTTATAATAAATGTTTTATATGTAAGAAGAAGTCTTGGTTGATTATAATTTTAAAAGGAGTAGGAAAGACTGAGTTTTACCTCTACACAAGTTAATTGGGCGCTGTCTAACACTATTGGTTCTGTATTTTGATTGTATTGATCTCTCTAGTAGGGGATCTAGTGTTACTAGGGACCACCCATATCTAGCGCAAATTCTTAGTGATATTGTTTTGAGATATATATATATATATATGCAAAAAATGGAGAAAAAGCGCACTCGTGAGTATATAAAAGTATACATTTACTAATGCACATATGCTCACATACATCAAGGTTCAGGATAATCAGCTTGCCAGCATAATAGGGTACATCAACGGGTACGATGGAACAAGTAGGGAGACGTCAGATGGTATCAGGCAGACCGCTCTCACCGCCGCACTCGCAGGCCTGTATCCAGGGACGTAACTCCACCACACTCCGGGACCTCTCACAAATAAGCTGGAAGAAGACAGCCAGAGACGCAAGATCACGTCAGGAGTCTAAGCCACGCCCAACGCGTTTCGTCACCGTTGGACTTCGACACCCCCTGTATATATATATATGTAACATGTAGAAATACCCTTTCAGTGCGCTAGAAGTTAAGGGCGGGCAGCAACTTTGTTAGTCCCCCCTGTTAGTGGGGGAATGAAGAAGAAATAGGTAGCATGAAACAGAGTGTGTCCCTAGTATCCACCACCAAATATCCCAAAACAGCAGCCAAATTACTGTGCAACAATTTAATACAATTTTGTTAAAAAACAATAAAACACTTTTTCATCTGTGTGGAGACATTGATTCAAATGCAAGGAAAGCCAACGCATTTAGTCGAAAACGACTTCCTCAGGGGTAACTTTCCGTAGGCAAATTAACCTTGAATGTAGGTGTATTTTTTACTCCAGATGTCAAAAGTTTATTGATCCAATATACAAAGGGTATAAGAAAAGATCTTTTGAAGATCTTAGTCTTGATGCGTAACCACATCTAAAACATGATCAATTTCCATATGGAACCCTTTTAAAAAAAGGAGGAAACTCCGGAAGGAATTCAAATGAACCCTTTCATATGGTATAGACAGGTTCCTCAAAAACAGAGCTCAGCAGGCATATTGTAGACCTGCAGATAGGTAAGTATCAGTATGAAAGGGCTTTGGATGTATTAAAGTTTTATTTTTCATGTGTCAGTGTGTGTTTATTTGACTATTTTTAATATTTTTTTACATCAGATCATCAGCCCGGTGACCACAGCCCAGGGTCACCGGGGACAGCACCAGGCTTCAGCCTGGTCAGGTAAGTCCTGGAGGGGGGACACCCCTTTATTGGGGGGGTCCCCACTCCCCCAGGGCCCCTGGCCAGGCTGACTGGTCAGTAGGGATGAATGCTTTGGCCGGGGGTACTTTTATAAAACGCTGTGGCATTACCCTGCTGGCTGGTTGGGCCTGGGGCTGGTTCTTAAAATAAGGGGGACCCCTACTCATTTTGTCCCCCGTATTTTGGAAACCAGCCCCAGCTCTGGGGCTGGTTTTTAAAATTCGGGAAACCCCTATTTGCCGGGTTTCCTGATTTTTATTACCAGCCCCGGCTCTTTCAGCCTGGTGCTGGTTACGGAGGTTTACAAAGCAGTCATATTTGACTGCTTTGTAAATTACCCTCCGGAACACGAATTTGCATATGGCTGAAACAGCCGTATGCAGTCGTATTCATTCATATTAAGAATACAAATACGAAATATCGTATTCGCATTCTAAGTAAATTTCCACCTTAGTGTAGGTTCAGTAGTTTAATCATGCTAACTTTAAACATATTAAAATACATAATTGTTCTTATACTACAGTAGCAATGGACACATTGTTTCAAATATACAAAAGAGGTTTCTTGCAACACTAGTGGGATATTTTGCTTTCTATATTATTAAAGACCATTATAGTAAAAGATATTTGTATAACATGGAATATTTTCCATTGTAGAAAGATCAAAAAGTCACTATTTAGCTACATAGCTAACACTGCTGACATTTAATGGGAAAAGATCATGTCACATTAGATTCCAAAATTGTGCTAAGTATACTCATGGATTAAGTCCATGTATGTCATCTGTCATATGCTGATATTTGTATATTTGTTATACCTCCCATTAAGGTGCTTACTTAGTGGTGTGGATAAAAGTAACTAGAAATTGCAGAACCTTCACACTTTGCCTGGCTGCTCATCAGATTACCAGTGCCAGTGGAAAATGACAAAACAAAGGTATTAGTGGTTTGCGAAAGGCTCATCTGTTCACAGTTAGACAATAACACTGCAGCACACGAGTAAACACATTAACTAAAGCTTAGGTATGGATCATGTGTTTATATAAAAGGTATATATATATATAATATATATATACATATAAATATACATCTATATATATATATATATATATATATATATATATATATTTATATTATGTCTAGAATAACCCTTACACTGCACTGGAGATAAAGGAGCTGCAACTTTATATGTCCCCCCTTTTAGTGGGGGAGAGAGGAAGATAGATACAAGGTTTATATAGAGTGCGCCTATCAGTGTGCCACCACCAGTTCAAAGAACAATATAACAATTAATAAGATAAAACGTTAAACATTTTTTACATTTTTAATAAAATATTCTTAAAAGACAGTCATAGACATCCATTTAGCAGCGTATTCAAGTCCAGTGATTGTAAATTAAAACTTTGATCAATAGAAACCTGACGCCTTTCGTCATATAGACTTCATCAAGGGTACAGAACGAAAATGTAGAGATGGTGGGAAACCAAATTCTAGAAATTATAGGTCCTCTTAGACTTCTCAAGAGATATAGAAACAACTGGTATCAAACATAGCAATTGGATTAGACGCCAGAATGCGTATAGTTCAGTCACAATAGAGAGGAAACTTATCAGAAAATCCTGCCCAGCTGGAGCAAAAATATTGTGGGTGGTAACTAGACCAGTGTATTCCTCAGTAGCTGTGAATGCTGCAATCTTTTAAGAAGATTTTATTAAAAATTTTAAAAATATTTAATGTTTTATCTTATTAATTGTTATATTGTTCTTTGAACTGGTGATGGCACACCGATAGGCGCACTCTATATAAACCAAGTCCTCCTGAGTGCCTCTGCTTGTCTATTGGATCGTTGTTGTTGTTACTGTATATATATATATATTCACCCGTAAAGGCCAGCACACCTCGTCATCAACAGCAGCAGCGTTGCCTTCCCCTGGTTTCCCGGCAGGATTCCAATAACAGAGATTTCTTGAGGCGGCACTCGCTTCATTAAATACGCTCACACAAGGAGTTCAAGTCACAAGTCACTCCTTGTGTGAGCATATTTAATGAAGCGAGTGCCGCCCCAAGAAATATATATATATATATATATATATATATATAGACTTCCAGGGGGTGCGGGAGGCACTCAAATAAACACAATAGCCAATGGGGTAAGATGAACTGTGTATTGAAGCGCCGAGCGCTTTCGGGAGTGATCCCGTCTTCAGGACGCAATTTACACAGGAGAGAGCACCTACATAAACCACAGAACCCACTTAAATACCCCCCAGTGCCTACCTTCAGATCCTGCTGCCGCCGCTCGGTCCCGCCGTCCAGCCGCCGGAAGTTCACGGACCCGCACTTCCGGGAGCGCGGCTGCACAAGCCAGGAAGCACTCGTCATGCGTTCCAGCCCGTGCGTCCTGCGTTCCACCTGTCCTGCCGGGTCTGTGTCCCCGGCTTTATGGAACAGCGACCCCTGCTGGCTGGCAAGTCCTGGCATCTGAAAGAAAGGCATACAAAAACACCTCATAAATAAAATGAATCAAAACAAAAACAAAAAGCGGAATGGCTCAGGGATGACGCTGTAGGAAGCACACTGTAGTGATAAACCACTGCGGCGCCCTCACTCATCCCAAAGTACCATCCAAATAAACAAAAAACAGCAGAAATACAAAACAGTGCAGTATACAACAGAATAATATTAAGTGCATTTTATACAAGCAAATGCTGGTTATAATCTATCCACAAAACCAGCACAATTTATGCAAACAGTAAGATACTTCTATATTAAACATCCAAGAGGACCAGGAATATGAAGCACCAAATCTTATTAGGATGAGACTGGCTCCCTAAATACTCGAGAGCAGGTGTTCCAAATCCAACAAAAGATCAATATTAATTCCCTCCTACTCTCGAATCAAATAAGGCTGTTCCAGTTGATCTTTTCATTAAGACCGCCAGGGCTAGTGGTTCCCAAGCGGACTATCCACTGTGATTCTTTCAATAGCAGTAATTTAGCGCGATCACCGCCTCTCATCGACAGAGGCACATGGTCAATCATAAAGTATCTTATAGATTCCAAAGAGTGGCCAGCCATCTTGAAGTGCCTCGCAACTGGCTGGTCAACATCGCGACCATTCAATGCCAACCCAATGGCAGATCTATGACCTGCCATTCTTTGCTTAAACTTACAGGTGGTCTGGCCCACATAACACAGGCCACACGGGCACCTGATCATGTAGACCACGTAGGCCGTATCACAGGTTAGTACATGTCTGATGGTGTACTTCTTATCACACTGGGGATGAGCAAATGTCTTGCAAGGGATGATAAATTTGCATGTGATGCAATCATGACAACTATAACACCCAGCTGGTTTTACATACACATTCGGGTGCAGACTTTTCCCAAAACCTGTGATATCGGATCTCACCAAGCGATCTCTGAGGTTTCTACCTCTGGTGTAGGCTAAAATGGGTCGTTTATCCCTAAATATAGGGAGGTCTTTGTCGGTACAGACGATAGGCCAAAGAGCCTTAGTGGCCCTCTGTAACACTGGGTGCGCTGTGGAAAAATCACTCACCAGTGGGATAATTTTGGTATTGTCCCTATTGGAGGACTTCAATAGATCACCTCTGTTCCTCAGTAGGACATTCTGTTTAGCTTTTAATAACTCCTGTTGGTTATAACCCCTGGACTGAAACTTTTTGACAACTTGGTCCAGGCATTCTGGGACCTCCTCTCTGTCACTGGTGATTCTGGCTGTTCGAATCATCTGCGACAGGGGCAGGCCTCTTTTCAAAGATGGAGGGTGATAGCTATTAGAACGCAGCAATGTATTGCGATCCGTCATTTTATTGTACACCCTGGTACTTAATTTACCATCCTTCAATTGCACCTGGACATCCAAGAAGTGTAGACATTCATGATGGTAAGAATATGTAAACTTGATAAATGGACTGATGTTGTTCACATGGGTCATGAGCTGGACAAAACGCTCCTCTCCGCCCGTCCACAACAGGAACACATCGTCAATGTACCTGGTGTACATCAACATGTGCCCCCTAGTGGACGGGTCAGAGAGGAATAAATCAAATTCAACGGCAAACATATAAATGTTAGCATAGGAGGGTGCCACGGAAGATCCCATGGCACACCCCCTGTGCTGGGCGTAGAATTCTCCATCAAAAAGAAAATAGTTGCGCCTCAGGGTTAACTCCAACAACCCGAGGAACAACACATGGTCAAATGCATCATTGTCCAGATTAGTAGACAAAAAGTCCTTCATGGCCCGTAGTCCCCCTTCATGGGGAATAGAAGTGTAGAGACTACACACGTCCATACTGCAAAGCAAAGTTCCAGGGGGGATGTTATCCAGTTCTTGAAGTTTGATGAGAAATGAGGTAGTGTCCTTCAGAAACGTCGGTTGGAGGGGGAGAAGAGGCTGTAGGATACTGTCCAGTAACTGTGATGTTGGTTGTAAAAGAGAATCTCTGGCGGAGACAATTGGTCTCCCTGGGGGTCTGACGGGGTCTTTATGCAGCTTAGGCAGCGTATATAAGACCGGGACTTTTGGATGTTGAACTCTTATCGCCTTCCATACTTTAGGTGGAATTTTGCCTTCTCGATGGGCTTTGTCAAGTACCCCAAACAGCTCTTTTTGATACAGGGCTGTAGGGTCTCTAGCGAGTTTGCTATAAACATCTCGGTCTTGTAACTGCCGAACTATTTCAGTACGGTAATCCTCAATACGCTGAATTACAATTGCCCCGCCTTTGTCTGCGGGGCGAATTGTAATAGATTCGTCGGATTCCAGTGACTTCAGAGCAAGTAGCTCCCTTTTTGACAAATTAGGACGGATGGTATGTGGAGTGGCAAAGAAACGGGTCACGGAATCATCCATCAGCCTTGAAAAGGTTTTAAGTGATCCATTAGTGGAGACAGGGTCGTAATTGGACATTGATTTCTGACGCAGGAATGGTGTGAAAATGGTGTCAGGTATTTGAACAGAATTATGCTGGAAATGTTCTTTCAGCCGTAGCTTTCTTGAAAATCTGTGTAAGTTCAATTTCCAGTTAAATTCGTTGTGCCGATTCGTGGGCACAAAACTGAGACCCAAATTTAACACCTTCCTCTCGTCTGGAGATAAAGTCCTGTCTGACAAATTAAAGATTAAACTTTCAGCTTCGTCGCGGCAAGTGTCGCCGCTTTCCTGACTTCCCTGCCCTCTCTGATTTTGGCCCCCTCGACGGGTGGCCGCCCGCCTTTTGCAGCCTTGCGTCCTCCTAAAGGGACGGCTCCGGATCCACTTGCCTCATCCGTTTCTGAAACTATAAAGTCACTATCGCTGCTTGTAAGATCCACGCCAGAGTTAGTGCCTTTTTTATGCCAGGGCCTACGGTTTCTGAACGTAGGTCGTTCATTTTGTACTGGACCACCTCCAAGCAACCATCTGTAGACCCGGTTGTCTTCGTAGTCCTGGTCCACGGCCATCTTTTTATTGTTTTTGAATATTAGAAGGTCTCGTTGGTAAGCTTCACACTTATTTTCTAACTGTTGTATGAATTTGAGATTTTTCTCATGGCTCAATGCATCACTGTGAGCTGATTGAAATGTCGCTATCTTGGATCTGGTAACAAATAGCTCCCGATTGGCCTCCTCCACCACCAAAATCATAAGGTCAAACGCACATTTATTTAAAATGGCGACCCATTTGCGGACGAACTCAGGATTGGTACGCCCAATCGTTGGGGTGTTGCGGACCCTAAAACCCCGCGGGATCTTGTGCTCCTTGAAGTAATTCGCCAGGGAAACGCTATGTAACTTGAAGTCGATTTCCCTCTTCTTTAACTTAAAGAATTGCTGGAATAGATCCTCCATATTAGGGGCTGTCTCCGGGAGGTCAGAAGCTTCTTGTGCCAGAATATTTTCAATCTGGGTTTGTGAAAAACTAAATGTCTCACCTATAGGGGTGCTGATCAATCCCATATTTAACTCACATTGTGATGCAGAGCTCGATGCTGGATGGGAATCCATCTGGTGACTGTGAAATAATGGATCAAGATCCACTTGTGTAGATTGCTCAGGAACCAAACAGTTTTGTAATCCAATCCAATTGTGGGTGGCGGTGCCGTGCAGCTTGGTGCAAAGCCTCACTGGAAGGCAAAGCACACTAATGCACAAGTCCACGAGTATGCCGGCACTCACCTAAAAATCACAATAAAGGTGCCTTCCCTGAGGTAATAAACAGACTTCCAGGGGGTGCGGGAGGCACTCAAATAAACACAATAGCCAATGGGGTAAGATGAACTGTGTATTGAAGCGCCGAGCGCTTTCGGGAGTGATCCCGTCTTCAGGACGCAATTTACACAGGAGAGAGCACCTACATAAACCACAGAACCCACTTAAATACCCCCCAGTGCCTACCTTCAGATCCTGCTGCCGCCGCTCGGTCCCGCCGTCCAGCCGCCGGAAGTTCACGGACCCGCACTTCCGGGAGCGCGGCTGCACAAGCCAGGAAGCACTCGTCATGCGTTCCAGCCCGTGCGTCCTGCGTTCCACCTGTCCTGCCGGGTCTGTGTCCCCGGCTTCATGGAACAGCGACCCCTGCTGGCTGGCAAGTCCTGGCATCTGAAAGAAAGGCATACAAAAACACCTCATAAATAAAATGAATCAAAACAAAAACAAAAAGCGGAATGGCTCAGGGATGACGCTGTAGGAAGCACACTGTAGTGATAAACCACTGCGGCGCCCTCACTCATCCCAAAGTACCATCCAAATAAACAAAAAACAGCAGAAATACAAAACAGTGCAGTATACAACAGAATAATATTAAGTGCATTTTATACAAGCAAATGCTGGTTATAATCTATCCACAAAACCAGCACAATTTATGCAAACAGTAAGATACTTCTATATTAAACATCCAAGAGGACCAGGAATATGAAGCACCAAATCTTATTAGGATGAGACTGGCTCCCTAAATACTCGAGAGCAGGTGTTCCAAATCCAACAAAAGATCAATATTAATTCCCTCCTACTCTCGAATCAAATAAGGCTGTTCCAGTTGATCTTTTCATTAAGACCCGGGGACACAGACCCGGCAGGACAGGTGGAACGCAGGACGCACGGGCTGGAACGCATGACGAGTGCTTCCTGGCTTGTGCAGCCGCGCTCCCGGAAGTGCGGGTCCGTGAACTTCCGGCGGCTGGACGGCGGGACCGAGCGGCGGCAGCAGGATCTGAAGGTAGGCACTGGGGGGTATTTAAGTGGGTTCTGTGGTTTATGTAGGTGCTCTCTCCTGTGTAAATTGCGTCCTGAAGACGGGATCACTCCCGAAAGCGATCGGCGCTTCAATACACAGTTCATCTTACCCCATTGGCTATTGTGTTTATTTGAGTGCCTCCCGCACCCCCTGGAAGTCTGTTTATTACCTCAGGGAAGGCACCTTTATTGTGATTTTTAGGTGAGTGCCGGCATACTCGTGGACTTGTGCATTAGTGTGCTTTGCCTTCCAGTGAGGCTTTGCACCAAGCTGCACGGCACCGCCACCCACAATTGGATTGGATTACAAAACTGTTTGGTTCCTGAGCAATCTACACAAATGGATCTTGATCCATTATTTCACAGTCACCAGATGGATTCCCATCCAGCATCGAGCTCTGCATCACAATGTGAGTTAAATATGGGATTGATCAGCACCCCTATAGGTGAGACATTTAGTTTTTCACAAACCCAGATTGAAAATATTCTGGCACAAGAAGCTTCTGACCTCCCGGAGACAGCCCCTAATATGGAGGATCTATTCCAGCAATTCTTTAAGTTAAAGAAGAGGGAAATCGACTTCAAGTTACATAGCGTTTCCCTGGCGAATTACTTCAAGGAGCACAAGATCCCGCGGGGTTTTAGGGTCCGCAACACCCCAACGATTGGGCGTACCAATCCTGAGTTCGTCCGCAAATGGGTCGCCATTTTAAATAAATGTGCGTTTGACCTTATGATTTTGGTGGTGGAGGAGGCCAATCGGGAGCTATTTGTTACCAGATCCAAGATAGCGACATTTCAATCAGCTCACAGTGATGCATTGAGCCATGAGAAAAATCTCAAATTCATACAACAGTTAGAAAATAAGTGTGAAGCTTACCAACGAGACCTTCTAATATTCAAAAACAATAAAAAGATGGCCGTGGACCAGGACTACGAAGACAACCGGGTCTACAGATGGTTGCTTGGAGGTGGTCCAGTACAAAATGAACGACCTACGTTCAGAAACCGTAGGCCCTGGCATAAAAAAGGCACTAACTCTGGCGTGGATCTTACAAGCAGCGATAGTGACTTTATAGTTTCAGAAACGGATGAGGCAAGTGGATCCGGAGCCGTCCCTTTAGGAGGACGCAAGGCTGCAAAAGGCGGGCGGCCACCCGTCGAGGGGGCCAAAATCAGAGAGGGCAGGGAAGTCAGGAAAGCGGCGACACTTGCCGCGACGAAGCTGAAAGTTTAATCTTTAATTTGTCAGACAGGACTTTATCTCCAGACGAGAGGAAGGTGTTAAATTTGGGTCTCAGTTTTGTGCCCACGAATCGGCACAACGAATTTAACTGGAAATTGAACTTACACAGATTTTCAAGAAAGCTACGGCTGAAAGAACATTTCCAGCATAATTCTGTTCAAATACCTGACACCATTTTCACACCATTCCTGCGTCAGAAATCAAGGTCCAATTACGACCCTGTCTCCACTAATGGATCACTTAAAACCTTTTCAAGGCTGATGGATGATTCCGTGACCCGTTTCTTTGCCACTCCACATGCCATCCGTCCTAATTTGTCAAAAAGGGAGCTACTTGCTCTGAAGTCACTGGAATCCGACGAATCTATTACAATTCGCCCCGCAGACAAAGGCGGGGCAATTGTAATTCAGCGTATTGAGGATTACCGTACTGAAATAGTTCGGCAGTTACAAGACCGAGATGTTTATAGCAAACTCGCTAGAGACCCTACAGCCCTGTATCAAAAAGAGCTGTTTGGGGTACTTGACAAAGCCCATCGAGAAGGCAAAATTCCACCTAAAGTATGGAAGGCGATAAGAGTTCAACATCCAAAAGTCCCGGTCTTATATACGCTGCCTAAGCTGCATAAAGACCCCGTCAGACCCCCAGGGAGACCAATTGTCTCCGCCAGAGATTCTCTTTTACAACCAACATCACAGTTACTGGACAGTATCCTACAGCCTCTTCTCCCCCTCCAACCGACGTTTCTAAAGGACACTACCTCATTTCTCATCAAACTTCAAGAACTAGATAACATCCCCCCTGGAACTTTGCTTTGCAGTATGGACGTGTGTAGTCTCTACACTTCTATTCCCCATGAAGGGGGACTACGGGCCATGAAGGACTTTTTGTCTACTAATCTGGACAATGATGCATTTGACCATGTGTTGTTCCTCGGGTTGTTGGAGTTAACCCTGAGGCGCAACTATTTTCTTTTTGATGGAGAATTCTACGCCCAGCACAGGGGGTGTGCCATGGGATCTTCCGTGGCACCCTCCTATGCTAACATTTATATGTTTGCCGTTGAATTTGATTTATTCCTCTCTGACCCGTCCACTAGGGGGCACATGTTGATGTACACCAGGTACATTGACGATGTGTTCCTGTTGTGGACGGGCGGAGAGGAGCGTTTTGTCCAGCTCATGACCCATGTGAACAACATCAGTCCATTTATCAAGTTTACATATTCTTACCATCATGAATGTCTACACTTCTTGGATGTCCAGGTGCAATTGAAGGATGGTAAATTAAGTACCAGGGTGTACAATAAAATGACGGATCGCAATACATTGCTGCGTTCTAATAGCTATCACCCTCCATCTTTGAAAAGAGGCCTGCCCCTGTCGCAGATGATTCGAACAGCCAGAATCACCAGTGACAGAGAGGAGGTCCCAGAATGCCTGGACCAAGTTGTCAAAAAGTTTCAGTCCAGGGGTTATAACCAACAGGAGTTATTAAAAGCTAAACAGAATGTCCTACTGAGGAACAGAGGTGATCTATTGAAGTCCTCCAATAGGGACAATACCAAAATTATCCCACTGGTGAGTGATTTTTCCACAGCGCACCCAGTGTTACAGAGGGCCACTAAGGCTCTTTGGCCTATCGTCTGTACCGACAAAGACCTCCCTATATTTAGGGATAAACGACCCATTTTAGCCTACACCAGAGGTAGAAACCTCAGAGATCGCTTGGTGAGATCCGATATCACAGGTTTTGGGAAAAGTCTGCACCCGAATGTGTATGTAAAACCAGCTGGGTGTTATAGTTGTCATGATTGCATCACATGCAAATTTATCATCCCTTGCAAGACATTTGCTCATCCCCAGTGTGATAAGAAGTACACCATCAGACATGTACTAACCTGTGATACGGCCTACGTGGTCTACATGATCAGGTGCCCGTGTGGCCTGTGTTATGTGGGCCAGACCACCTGTAAGTTT
The DNA here is from genome assembly GCF_055691185.1 of Crinia signifera. Lineage (NCBI taxonomy): Eukaryota > Metazoa > Chordata > Amphibia > Anura > Myobatrachidae > Crinia > Crinia signifera. The sequence goes on along the minus strand of NC_139222.1, from coordinate 160,249,799 downwards.
AAGCAAAGAATGGCAGGTCATAGATCTGCCATTGGGTTGGCATTGAATGGTCGCGATGTTGACCAGCCAGTTGCGAGGCACTTCAAGATGGCTGGCCACTCTTTGGAATCTATAAGATACTTTATGATTGACCATGTGCCTCTGTCGATGAGAGGCGGTGATCGCGCTAAATTACTGCTATTGAAAGAATCACAGTGGATAGTCCGCTTGGGAACCACTAGCCCTGGCGGTCTTAATGAAAAGATCAACTGGAACAGCCTTATTTGATTCGAGAGTAGGAGGGAATTAATATTGATCTTTTGTTGGATTTGGAACACCTGCTCTCGAGTATTTAGGGAGCCAGTCTCATCCTAATAAGATTTGGTGCTTCATATTCCTGGTCCTCTTGGATGTTTAATATAGAAGTATCTTACTGTTTGCATAAATTGTGCTGGTTTTGTGGATAGATTATAACCAGCATTTGCTTGTATAAAATGCACTTAATATTATTCTGTTGTATACTGCACTGTTTTGTATTTCTGCTGTTTTTTGTTTATTTGGATGGTACTTTGGGATGAGTGAGGGCGCCGCAGTGGTTTATCACTACAGTGTGCTTCCTACAGCGTCATCCCTGAGCCATTCCGCTTTTTGTTTTTGTTTTGATTCATTTTATTTATGAGGTGTTTTTGTATGCCTTTCTTTCAGATGCCAGGACTTGCCAGCCAGCAGGGGTCGCTGTTCCATGAAGCCGGGGACACAGACCCGGCAGGACAGGTGGAACGCAGGACGCACGGGCTGGAACGCATGACGAGTGCTTCCTGGCTTGTGCAGCCGCGCTCCCGGAAGTGCGGGTCCGTGAACTTCCGGCGGCTGGACGGCGGGACCGAGCGGCGGCAGCAGGATCTGAAGGTAGGCACTGGGGGGTATTTAAGTGGGTTCTGTGGTTTATGTAGGTGCTCTCTCCTGTGTAAATTGCGTCCTGAAGACGGGATCACTCCCGAAAGCGCTCGGCGCTTCAATACACAGTTCATCTTACCCCATTGGCTATTGTGTTTATTTGAGTGCCTCCCGCACCCCCTAAAAGTCTGTTTATTACCTCAGGGAAGGCACCTTTATTGTGATTTTTAGGTGAGTGCCGGCATACTCGTGGACTTATATATATATATATATATATAGATAGATAGATAGATAGATAGACGTGGCGGATCGGCACCCGCCCTATTGTAGCATTGGTGCTTCGGTGCCAGCTGTGGTAATAGTTAGTATCTGGCTGGTAGGCAGCGGCACTCAGAGACTGTTCACGTAGTTTAAAAGTGCATTTATTGCATAACAGGTGCAAAATAAATCTCAACATTTTGGGGTACTATAACCCCTTTGTCAAGGTGCAGAACAAGTTCTGGACACAAAGAAAAACGTTTTGAAGTTACATAATCATTCAAAAGACCTCCCAAATTATTGCCTGTGACTGAATTCTTTTGAGATGTTCTAAAACATAAAGGGTCTGATTCACATTGAAGTTGCATATAAGTCTGGTTTGTGAACGGATCTTAAAAGTTTTCATTTCATGCATGTGTCTGATGTGAATATAATTTAAGTAGGTTGGGTACGAAATCCAGTCACTTGGGACCCCGACAGTCAGAACATTGACAACGTATTCATGACAGTCAAAATCCCGACACATCCAGATAAACATTTTCCCTCTAAACTAAATTGTAATTCTAACCCACCCCTCCAGCAGCCTACCCTAACTGTCCTCCCAGTGCCTTACACTAGTCACCCTCCCTTGCAGCCATATCTTACCTCCCCCCGCACAGCCCAACCTATACACTCCTCCCCCTGCCTTACTCTTCATCTCCTAGGGTCTAACCCTGAACCCCAACAATAATTCTTACCTACATGATGTGTTCTATTCATTGGCATCCCACTGTTGGTGACCTGACTGCCAGGTATAGTTATATCAGTGACTCAATTGAAGAAGGGCAATCCCCAATTATTACTATCGTTGTTTAATAAAATAATAAAGGTCTCATAAAATAGTGAATTCTATCTAAGATGTTGTAGATGGCATTTGCTCCACCTTTGCTTAAAGGCACACACCAAAGAAACAATCCATTGAGGGCTGTCTTTATAGTGTGCGCCAGATTTAATAGTTGCCAGTATTGACCCTGCATGCAAAAAATAAATTTGCACACATTGCACTAAAACATGGTTTGTCCAGATACAAAATGTATTTTAGCTTTGCTACCTACTCAGAATCAACTCCTGTAACACTGTGTAGAAAATTTAATTTTTTTGGGGGTTTCTTTTATACAAAGTCCCTTATTTAAGAAAAAAAAAGTAATTTTTTTTTCAGGTGAATGCAGTAGACTTTTCATGGGCCATGGGAATGTAACAAATGCTAACATATGCACTGTTAAGGCCACTTTAATAAAAATAAATAAATGGGGGTCAGATATACAAAATATTGGAGAAAGCATGAAAACATTCCAAATATGAAATTTGAAGTGATTATATGAACCATGTGCAGAAGTTTGGATGTACACTTGTTTCTCTGTGGCCTGACTTTGCCACCTAATTCACATCCAATATTGACTCCATATGACATCACATCTCAACAGACTCTAAACATCCTTCCCCATCCTTTCCCTAACCACCCTTCCCTATCCATTTCCTCACCAACTGTGACTTCTTTTTCCCTTGTATCTGGACATTAAATAATGGCTACTCATCCGGTCCTCCAGCCAATCACCTTCCAATTAAACTCTATCCCCTCCAGCCTCCTTTGCTACACCTCTCCTTCTGCCAGTTCAAATCTTAATCTCTTCATCGGATCTGATACTGTTCCCTCTGCCTTCAAGAATACCATTGTCTCCCCTATTCTTAAAAAAAACCTACCTTTGGTCCTAAAGGTCCATACACACTGGGATACTATGCCCAATGTGTATGGACAGCGATGATAGCGTTCACTGTGGGGTAAGTTGCTCAGTGCATACACACTGAGTGGCTTTCCCCCTGCCCAGCGCCTGACGGAGGGGGGGGGGGAAGCATTGCATAGCGGAGTGTAATGCAAAGCCATCCTGAAAGCCGCTAATCTGCTGGTATAACCAGCAGCACTCACCACTCATCGCCGGGCCATACACACTGGGCGGCTTTGAGCTAAAAGCCGTTAAATCATTGCATTTCTTTCCTCCCACCCCCTGCTTGATCCATTCATATCTGGCTTCCATCCTCTCCACTACACTGAAACTGCCCTAAGGAAAGTCTGCAAGGATCTTCATTCTTCCAATTCTACAATTCAATAATCTTTGCTTATTCTTCTTGACCTTTTGACAGCTTTTAAAACTGTGGAGCATCCTCTCCTTCTCATAATTGCTCACTCCCTTGGTCTGGTTGATTCTGCTCTCTCCTGGCTTTCTACATTCTCTGTTTCCTCTAAATGACTCCACCCCCCCCCCACTACCACTAACTGTATGTTTCCCCCAAGGCTCTGTTCTTGGTCATCTCCTTTTCATTCTCTATACATCCTCTCTAGCTGAGCTCATTTACTTATTCTACTTCCAATATCACCTCTATGCTGATGATACTGAAATTTATCTAATCTCCGGAACTTTCCCCCTATCTCCTCACTCGTATTTCCAACTATCTCTCTCCTATCTCTTCTTGGATGTCCCAGTTCTTTCTTAAACTTATCATGTCTAAGACTAAGCTGATCATCTTCTCACCTTCCAGCATAACCTTACCTTCCACAATTGCATCATCTATTGATGGAACTATCTACTCTTGCCTCGGATTTGGTATGACAGTCAAAATCCCGACAGTCAAAATACCGACAGCTATTGACTGACGGTCAAAATCTCAAAAAGGTCAAACTCCCTTTGAGAGAAGATATGTCACACTCAAGATATGTGTGCTCAAAGGGGCTGCCGAGCTAGAGAAGTCGAAACTCTTAGGGTACAATGAATAGGATAATGGTTATGCTCCGGTTTAGAAGGTGAGCGTGGAGCATAACCATTATCCTATTCAAGGTCAAAATCCCGACATGGTCAAAATACCGACATTTACAATCCCGACAAGGTCAAAATCCTGACTAGGTCAAAATCCCAACAAGGTCAAATTACCGACATTTAAAATCCCAACAAGGTCAAAATACCGACATACCGATATATATATATATATATATATATATATATATATATATATGTATATATATATATATATATATATATACAGGGCTATTTTTCCGCAGGCTCCAGCAGGAACTGAGGCCCTTATTCTAGTTCACTCTTTCTGACAAAATATTTCTTAGATGGACAAAACCATGTGCACTGCAGGTGAGGCAGGTGTTACTTGTGCAGAGATAATTAGATTTGGGTGGGGTTTTACTTCAAAGTGAGATCTATATTGCAGTGTAAAAATAAAGCAGTCAGTATTTACCCTGCACAGAAACAAAATAACTCACCCAAATCTAATTCTCTCTGCACATTTTAAATCTGCCCCCCTGCAGTGCACATGGTTTTGTCCATCTAAGAAAGATTTTGTCAGAAAGAGTGAACTAGAATAAGGGCCTCCTGCTGGAGCCTACTGAAAAATGTATTCCTTACTCCAGGGGTCCTCAAACTATTTTGCTCTGGGACCCCATCAGACAATAAAAAAAAAATTACAGGACCCCAGAAAGTTATCACATCACATGTGTAGGCAGCAGACAGCATATACATGGTAGCATTGTGGAGGCACAAATAGATGTGAGGAGTCTAAAATAACAGACAATTCAAAAGATGTTTCAGACTCCTTGAATGACATTAGAAAAGTCATCAGCCTGATGGCCAACAACATGGAGTCGCGACCCCATGCTGAGAAGGTTGGGACCCACTTTGGGGTCAGGACCCACAGTTTGAGAACCGCTGCCTTACTCCATTCATCAGCTCTTAACCCTAGGTTTCTGCCACCCTAAAAGTTACTTAAATGTCCTGTCCCCTGATGCAACTGTTTTATTTACCATGTTCTTGTCCTAAATTGTCCTGTAACTAGTTGTTTTCTTGTTTTTGCTCATTTATGTATTGTAAGATGCTGCCGAACCCTTGTGGTGCCATATAAATAATAATAATAATAATAAATACTTGCACCTACACTCATACTGTGTATAATGAGGGTACTTGTGTATTTTGGCGGCGCCCCCGATGTCCATCGCGCGATGTGTACATCGCGTTGCATCGCATGCCATGCACCCGATGGCATGCGATGCGATGCGATGCGATTTTTACCCCCTATGCGATGAAAGATTGTATAAGCACCCTAAAGGGTGCTTTTAAGCACCCTAATGGGTGCTTACAATGTTAAATGCACCCCCACGCCACCCCCCCACTATAAACGTGAACTCGAAGCGTGGTGAGCGCAGCGAGCCCGCGCTGGGCGGCGGTACGCGTCCTCCGACCTTTTCATACCCCCACTATCCACGTTGGCGTGGAGTTGACAATAGAAAGTGTGGCGAGCGCAGCGAGCCACTGAGCCCGAAGCGTGGAGAGCGCAGTGAGCCCTGCGAGGGGCCGCGGATACCTTCACAGGTATCCGCGTCCCCTCACGGGCTTCACAGGTGTCCGCGTCCTCGCTGCGCTCGCCATGCTTCGGGCTCGGTGTCTCGCTGCGCTCGCCACACTTTCTACTCTCAACTCCACGCCGACGTGGATAGTGGGGGTATGAAAAGGTCGGAGGACGCGTACCGCCGCCCCTCGCGGGCTCGCAGCGCTCACCACGCTTCGGGTTCACGTTTATAGTGGGGGGTGGCCTGGGGGTGCATTTAACATTGTAAGCACCCATTAGGGTGCTTATACAATGTTTAATCGCATCGCATCGCATTGTATGCCATATACAATGGCATACAATTTTAAAATTGTATGCCATTGTACAATATCGCGCGATATCGCGTCGCATCGCATTACATCGCATGCCTTATGGTATGCGATGCGATGGGCGTCGCCAAAATACACAAGTACCATAATGAGTAATATTATGCAAATCTGCTCATCATAAAGAAATGCTCAGGAGTATACTAAAAAGTTTTAATCACATAAATTAAAAAGAAATATATAATGGATACACATTTTGTCCTCGCTTTCTAAACATGTTTACTAATTACTTTTAATAAATCTGCTTCTCTCACAAATGTCTTCATCCTACCCTAAAAAAATTGGACAAAAAAGCTCAATGGAAAACTGAATAGTATATTAAAGAGTAGAGATCCATCCTCACTGGGAATTTTATATGTGTGTGTGTGTATATATATATACACACATACTACTATATACATTCTCAGTATGCCCAGTCTTTGATTTCCTCAATATGCCTATCTTTGATTTTCAATATATTAAAGTGCAAGAGAATAGGAATTATCTTTTTCGAGTACACATGATAGCCAGATCATCCATTTTGCAACATAAGCTCCTGCTAAGTGACCAGTCTTCACTGAGTGGCTTAGATTACTCTTACCCATTTTTATGATGGACTTCTTTTTGACAAATAAAGGTGGGGAAAGATCCCAAACAGGTATGTTTGCTAGGGCATATGGAGGCTAAAGTTGGCTATCTAAGTAGATATGATTTGATTAATACGTCTTTTTTTGTTAGGCTTCAACAAATTTAATTGATTTCTGTCCCTTTTTGAGTTCATGCACTTTACTCTTTTACATTGATGATGAAGTTTCTGTAACAAAACACAAAGTGTGACTTTGCTTGTTCTCTGCTTGAAGAACCTCTACAATCAGCATTCCACCTTCTATAAATATACCATAAAGAACATGCTAAATAGGCACTCTTTAGAAAAAAATATTTATACCCCTTTCATATCACACCTCGGACCAAGGTGGACACGTCATCAACCCAGCAATAACCCGATGAGTTGAGAAAGCACCACAGCTTATAACCCGGGTCGACGAACCCGGCAATTTGACCTGGGTTATAAAAAAGGGTTAAACCCAGGCCACCCTAAGTATAACGGGTAACTCAGGTTTAATGTGAAAGCGCCAAACCCCGGGATCGCGATCCTTGCTCTGAATGGCGTTTGGGATGTGAAAGGGGTATTTGTGATTTAAATAGTCACTCTTAAATAAACTTAGCAGCTCCATTAGGACTATTTCTATATACTGTAACTAGCGCATAAAACTCTTAATATCCAAGAGGGCGTTCACAAAGGCTACAGATGTTGGAATTATTTTTTAAACTGTAACCAATTTCACAAATTGGTAGCATAGTTCCATATTAAGGTCAATTAGTGATAGAATAAGTTAAAAGGCCAATTGTTACGTGTGTAAATTGATTTTATTTCTAAACATTTTCAGAACAATGTACTTCTGCTTACATGATATTCAATATTTATAAAAGTATGCAGTTTAACCACAATAGGAGGAAGATGCATTCTGCTCCTGGGACAGGGAGACAACACACCATTATTAGAGAGGACCATTCTACACCCCTTGGAGAAATTCTTCTGCAAAAAATATGATTTATGACCGGTTTGTGTTATCATTGCTTCTACCACCCCGGTGGAAGTCTTTATTAAGATAAAAAAAATGTATGGGCAGTATATACCAGCATTAAGGGAGGCCACTGTCACAAGTTAACACCATTCCATAGGGTGAGACATCTTATTTTTCAATAGAAGCCTCCTTGAACTCTGCTTTGCCACAGTCAACCACAGTTTTATCTTTATAAATTCAAAAAACTGTCCTCCCCATGGTCTCTTTCTTCCTTTTTGAATGCTCCCTCGGGATCTACACATCTTTCATATCCTGCCCTACAGTCCCTTTTTCTTTTTGATGCTCTGTCCTTGGTACCCTGCTTTCTTGGTGAACTCACATGCTCCTGTGTCCGTCAATACCATGTCTATGCTGAACACACTCAACTGTAACTCACAATTCTTCTCAGGAAGAATTGAATGTTACATGGCCAACAATGAATTCAGAGCTGATCTCCGGGCTGCTGACTTGCAGAGCCCTGTAATTGGGTATATGATGCCGAGTCAAATTGAAATCCCACTCTGTGCAAACCTGTGAATTGCTTAGCATAGCTTGTGAAAATTAGATGGATTGGCAATTCCCTTCAAATCCGTACGCAAGCCGCTCACCATCCAATGATTTTTCCAGTGTGTGCAGTATTTGCGTAGCCCAGGACTTACTAGGTGGCTGCGATAGAAACATTTAGATCAGGGCCGAAGCTGACATCACATGACTTCAACTAAAACACCTGGGCACACCTGTGTTTTACCTGACACTTCCAAATATTTGCCGGGTGACACCCTCAAACCCTGGCTTCCTGTTAATCAACTTTTGTAGGACAGCGATAAAAAAGTAGCAGGATTTAATCGCTGGATGATCTTGTGCATGTGTACTTATAGCCATACGCATGCGCAGTTTATCGATAATCGCACAAAATGGGAATTTGCAGCCATGCAACAGGTCTGAATAACCTTCTTTGTTGCCATTTATAATATTGACACCATTATAACCATTAGAATGTCAACATGGATCAATATGATGATAGGCACCATCCTGAGAATGTCAGTGATTAAAGTTAAAGACCTAATCACAAAAATTGTGTCCCTTTTAAAAAAAAAAAATCAATACTCTATAATGCATCGGTTCGGAGATGGATCACTTGTATTAATTGATCCATGAAGCTCTTACAAACTGATGACGGCAGCTGTAACTGATTGCATATAGTATAGTATAGTATATGATTGCATATAATATACTATACTATTTGTTAGTGCTACAATTTTTCAGCATTATTACAGAGATATTTGAGGTCGATAAACCATATTTACACATCATCTGACCAACTCAGCATGAACCTATACATCCCTATCTATATTTTTTAAACATGTCATATAATTAAATTTTTTTACTAAAAAAATAAATAAAGTCTTAAAAGTAATCCCCATTACAAACCATTTTGTGTAAAGAATTGATCAACTTTGCAAAGTGTCTGTATTAAACAGACAGCGGCGTAACTATAGCACCGCAGCCCCCGCCACCGCGGGGGGGGGGGCGCTGTGCATGTTTGGGCACCGGGGGCTGCGGTGCTATAGTTACACCCCCCCCCCCCCCAATCCCCCGCAGACTTACGTATCTCGCTGGTCCCGGCGGCTCCGTTCTTCTGATGAGGACCACCACAAAATGGCCGCCCCCATATAGCACACAGTTCTCTGAAACTGTCTGCTGTATGGGGGCGGCCATTTTGTGGTGGTCCTCAGCAGACGAACGGAGCCGCCGGGACCAGCGCGATAGGTAAGACTGCGGGGGATAGCATGGGCGGCGGGGGGGTGCTTGACGGGGCGGCGGCGGGGGGGGGGTGGGTATGGGCGCCCCCCCCTAACGGCGGGGGGGTGCCCAAAACGTAGCTACGCCACGGTAAACGGAATAAAATTCAAGTTCATAAAAAAAGAAACTGAATATTAGTATGAACTTTTTATGGTATGTCGTCATTAAGTTAACATTTAGAATGCTGACCCGAAAATGCTGACATTGTCAAAATGTTGATATGGACATAATGTCAACAGTCATTGATAGTACAGGCTTTGGGCTAATATTAGGGTAGAGGATCTAACACTAGAAAAACATCTATTCGACACATTGACAAAAAATGCCCATGTCTCCATAATACCCATTTCTATTAAAGTTAACAGTCTCTTGGTTAATGTATCATTTTTGAATGGGAGTTGAATCGTAATAATAATGAAAAAATGCCACTGTTTAATTGAGAGTGAATATTTGGATTAGGTTTAACTGAAGTCTTCACTATTTGAAGATTGCGTTGTTAACTATTTACCTTGGACAACATGCAAAGGACACTTCTGCTAAGATAATCTTTTCTGTCATCGATTGGCAACAATTACCTGAATGCTTTGACACACTACTGGTATAAAAAGAGTGCGTGGACTGCTAGGCTGTCAGTGGAGAGAGCAGGTGGAAACAAGTTTCCAGACATTTGAAAAGGAACATCCGAACCAATACGGTGTAAGGTGAGAGCTACCCTTATATTCTGTATACCCAAATCTAAATTGATGGTTAATATTTTCTCATTTCAATGGTTTTTAAAAAATATTTGTATATTATGTATATTATATGTACATAGAAATCACAAGTGTAAAAATAAATGTATGAAATATATAAAAACGTAATGAGTATATGGCAATGAACATATTGCCCCTATGTTCAGTTATGTTCTATGCATTTTAATACCATTAAAGCAGCTTTAATGATTGGCTAACTCCAGATAGTAGAGATTAGGCAGGTCTCTTAGCTGATGTCTCAAAAGCCTAATTTTTGGATAATGTTTTCCATTTGGTATGATCTCCCTAAACTACTGATGTTTTGGTAAGAATAGTGCATGGAAAACACCTTCCAAACAAGAGCTGAATATAATCTCTTTAGATTCTTATTCAAAGAGAGAAATCACAGTTGTTTAGAAGTCTCCTCAGATATACACATACTGTAAGTTATATCAATGTATACATTAACACATACAAGTGGGATATTTCTATATCAATTCATATCAGCAAGATCCTTAGGCATATATTTCCAAACCACCACAGTCACGTAGTTATTTAATGGAGAATATTGAGATAGAGGAGAAATTGCTTTACTAATGGTGAGGTTAATGGGCTATGTTTGGCTCAACTGTCCTTACTTTTGTTTGGCCCAAACTTGGATCCTCATGCAAACATGGGTGTGGTAAAAAATCTTGACTCCAGTATGTCAACATTAAGAATGTCATAATGTATAGGAAAGTGACGTGTCAAAAATCAGCATTCACAATGTTAAATTGAAATAATTCAATATTGTAAATGTTGACATTTGGCATTTACAGTGTCAAGGTGGGTATCAAAAACCCTATCCAAAGCCTACCCCAAACCCTGAAATATTGAGATTTTTTACATATACCCAAGATATTTATTTATAATAGTAAATACTATATTTATTTGCAACAGTGAAAAAGAACATCTAATTTGGAACTGCAGATACCCATCTACTGTGTTCATTGTATGGTGAGGTTGCAGTCTTGCAAAACAAGTTTAGCATTATTTTATGACAACATCTCAAGTCTGCCAGCGATGAGACAACTTCCAAAGCCTTGGTTACACTAGTAGGTAGACAGGTGTACAAGGCCAAGTAAGCTCTGCAAGCCTTATGCACTTTTAGAAGGAGGAAACATTCAATCACATCTAGTCAACAGTCTACAGCAAAACTGCCATAATTGCAAGTATTATAGAAAAACAAGAGCATTTTCCAGATGACCATATATTTTTCTAAAATACATTTATCTGGGACAGATTTAGAAAGTTGGGTATACCAAACTTACTTATATGATACATTTAATATAAATAAATGTAATCTTTCTACATTTTAGTAAGTAAATAATATTTTTTTATTTTCTCGCTTATTTCTTGCTTGTATTCATGGTATAAATTAAATTTCTGTACTTGTGTTCATAAAGAATCACAGCTTTCTGAACATGTACTGTTTATGTGGAGTCTACAGTTTTCTTCTGCATTCCACTAATTGCAAACACAAGAACTTATTAACATCTATGCAGATAAACAAATGTTAGTTGTGGTTCCATTTATGAAACTGTCATAAACACTGCATGCTATTTTTCACTGTGATTGGCAGAGATATAAAGAAGATGGCATTTAGTGCAGCTGATTGGTTGTGGGCTCTGGTACCCCCTATAGCACTCTATTTCTTAAATTTACTAAGATGGGAGTTCAACTGAAGATGGGATGTTGCCGATAGCAACCAATCAGATCCTATCTATTATCTATAGAAGGTGTTAAGTAAATAAGTCGTAGAATCTAATTGACTTCTATTGGCAATATTCCTTCTTCGATATAACTCCCATCTTAGTATATTTTCCCCTATGAATCTATGTCGTCAATCACAGTGAAAACACTCTTCACTTGTACCATCAATTTTACTGTGTACTGTATGTTATATGTTCCCCACACTTGAGATTGTAAACCAGATTTTCATGATCCCTTTAATATACAATATTGTGTGATAAGTCTGAAGTGCCCTGAACTAGGAATGGATCATACAAATGCATTTACCATCAGATGTGTCTCAAATTTATCAGATCATTTTATGTGCTTTTTTTACTATTAAATTACCTTATTTTAAGTATATCATTTGGTGTATTAGCGCTACTTTTCCCTTTTTTTCTGTATATTTGTTTTGAGGTAATGCTCATTACCTTTAATTACCTGCTTTACGACACACACCCAGTCAGTTGCTTAGGCAACACCCATCCATTGTGTGATAAGTCTATGCTTTCTAAATAACAGATAATTATCTTGTAAATGTATTTATTTTTTAAAGAAATTGAGATTTATCTGCGTACTGTCCTTGGTTCGGCGCTAGCTGCAGCACTTGCCATTTTGACCTGTACGGCTATAGTGGACTGGTATAAGGAGGTATTTGTGCTGCGCTCCGTGTATTTATTTTTTACAATAATGAAGTTTTACTATTAGAAGATACACATACTGCTTTATAAACATACTTGCCAACTTTTGAAAACTAGTTTCAGGGAGCTTATAGTTGGTAGTAGAATTTTTGACAGCTCCCCATTGAGGGGGCGTGTCATGATCCACCCAAAGGGCATGTCTAGTTCCATATATGGAGAGATTGTCAAAAGAGATTGTGAAAGTGGCACCTAGAAGCGTGGGTGTGTACTGCTACATTTCTGAGAGGTATCTTTTAAAATGACTTATATCCAAATGTAGATGAGCCCCAGAGCAGGTAGTAAGAGATACTATACTTGCTAAAGTGCTGGGACAGGTGCTGATAATGTAAATGTATCTATCTCTCATTCCTTTTTTACTCAAAAATGTAACAGTGTAATGTGGGCTAGGTGAAATGAGGGAGATTGCTAGAGTAATGAGGGAGAGTGGGAGATTGGGGCTATTTCAGGGAGTCTCCTGCAGAATGTAGGAGGGTAGGCAGCTATGTATGTAAATCAAAAATAGTTTTTAGTCTGATAACTTCTTTTTGTGCCAGTACAAAAACAATCATATCAATGCCCAAACTCAGCAAAAAAATAAATTTAAATAGACAGCATAGTCAATTACTTTATTTTGTAAAATACAGCTTAGGGAAAAAATGTAAATGTATAAATTATTTTGCTCCCTATGAAATTGGTTGTGGCTAAAAAACACATTCCCCAATCATTCTCTAAGGATAAATTACCACATACTTGCAACTACAATCAGGGTTATTTTAACCTATGGGCAGCTAAGCAGCTGTCCAGGGCACCAGGATTCTAGGAACCTTCATGCAGAAGAGACCTGGGCTGTTATGAAAAAAAAAATTGCTAAATGATCTGGATGTTTAGATGCCCATGCAGCAACATTAAATGGGTTTAGCCACTTTGTGTGGATAAACCCGGATATGTCAGCTGAGTGGAGCAACAATTGAATCGATTTGATAGACTCCCAGCAGGGGGCGCCAGCAATAATTAAATCGTCCACACTGTTTCAACAAATACTGTAGATAGTATCACCATTAAATAGAACAGTTTAAATGTTAATAGTTTGTAAAAAATATATATTTTGAGATTCCTGTTTTTGAATCATATGTTTATTTGTGTTACTGTCACTGACGTTATCATTTCCTTTCTTTCTTTTTGAATAATTACGAAAACAAAGGATGCTGTTGTTCTGGAAAATGCTGCTCATTTGCAGCTTGTCTATTCTGTCTCATAATGTTGTATTCTCAAGACCTGCAGCGAAACATCTTCCTGCAGAAGCCATGACCTGGGATGGAGGTAAGGCAATGTTTCCATGATATACAGTAGCACTCACATTCCGAAACAGTTATTTTGAGATGACCTTTTTCCATAAGGGCGTGTAAAAACAAAGAAACAAGAGGTTCATAGCATACTGTAGCACTGTCTAACATTTAGATTGGCCACCATCTGATCTACTCAGCAATCCAGGAAAGTATTATATAGACATTAGATATAGGCATTAATTCTAGTTTGATTGGAACCCCACATGTTTGCACAGGGGATTTGTGTTGAAGATCTGTACATGCGCACATTCTCATATGCGCATGTGCAGGGCTTGTGTGGGCGCCTATTCCGACCTGCACAGTCAGTTTGGGGCTAGCACAGGGGGGGGGGCAAATCGGGCGCATGGGGTCAGTGGTGGTGCTGGGACATGGCAATGCCCAGCGTTTCATGGGAATCCCCATGCAAACGCTGGGTGTTCACATGCAAATGCAGCTGTGACGCAGTGCAAGGGGGGTGGGCGGTTGACATCACATGACTTCAGCTGCCCACTCTGTCTTTATCCCGGAGCCCGAAATATAATTCAATGTCCACGGATTTATATTTGCGAGCCCAGGAGAAATCATTCGATAGAAAAAAGAAGAAGCGGCGCTCATAAACACCAATGGAGTGCATGCATCAATTCAATAAAATAATATATTTAATAACACATTATGAAAATTTACTGACATACATGATCACATGAACAATATATTAAAACAATAGGACCTAGTGGGAGAGAGGATGGTTGTTATAGTCACCAGTGGCAAGTTGATTTGACCTGCACTGATCAGGGGCTTGTGTCCAAGGTGTTTCTGAGCGCCGCTTCTTCTTTTTTCTGTTGTTTCTTATTCTCATTGTTTGGGGAACTAACCATCCCCTTAAGGAGACTAACACATATATAGGCGCTCTAAAAGATTAACCTTGGTTGATCATTGTGTGAAATCATTCAATGGCTGCCGACCATCGAATGATTTTTCCTGCTGCGGGCACAGGCGAGGGGATGTGTTTTCATAATGGTGTGGGGGGGGGGGTAAGGTATACAGTGGAGGGGGGGGGGGGTCAGCAGGACGGGCACTCTGGGGCAGGGTAAGCCGTGATCTTCGCATCTTACCGAATCAACCAGACTCAGGCCCATAGTCTGAATCCCAGAGTGCAGTATAAGAAGTGCAACATAACCTCTAGATGTACGAACCATTGGTTATTCTTGTGTTTCAACTCATAAGAACAACTTAACAGAGGGTAAAAGGGAAGAAAGAAGTTACAGTATGAACCCAACAGCATATTGCAATTTTTACAAAGAATATAAGATTTAATATATTGCATTCACAATGAAAGGTCTTAACAATAGTTTGTAATATCACATCTCCCATAGCAAATCCAATAGACAATCCAAGATACAGGGATGGAGAAGAGAAAAATCACTCTCTTTTTGTTGGGGGCACTCTTTTAAGTTGTCAGAAAGAGAAATGTTATTTACAATAAAATTTAACTTTTATTTAATAATGTTTAAAATATAAACGTGGACATACAGACAAACAACACATAATATGGAATAGTCAAAATCAGTTTGCGGTTATTATAGGATACATATGCAAATTTATCAATCTATTTGCATATTTATTCTATAATAATCGAAACTAATTTTTACTATTCCATGTTATGTGTTGTTTGTCTGCATATCCATGTTTATATTTTAAACATTATTAAATACAAGTTACATTTTATTGTAAATATCATTTCTCTTTCTGACAACTTAAAAGAGTGCTCCCAAAAAAAGAGAGTACTTTTTCTCATTTCCAACCCTACTTTAACTTACTCTCAGGGACACACCGCCACGTCACTATCATCCCTATTTTGGCAAAAATAGTAATCACTGTGGTTTTACAAATATTCGTATCCTTTACTTCCATTTATTTAATTCTAAATCAGTGTCACGTGTGCTCAGGTTACATTCCCCTCACCCCTTTCCCCATACTAGACAATCCAAGATGGCAGGGCCGGTGCAAGGCACTGGAGCGCCCCAGGCGGGGGAGGGTAGGCTGCCGTGTCACTTAAAGGGGGGAGAGGGTACCGGGTGATATGGCATGGCCCGTTGTGTACTCCACGGGGGGGAGGGTAGCAGGCACCCTAGGCAAATGCCTTAAGCTGCCTAGTGGTGGTGCCGGCCCTGCAAGTTGGCTACCTTTTAGAAGGAAACAATTTGTATGTCACAGTCCTTTTTATGGGGACACTTTGCCCAATATGAAGCAAACTCTTGAACAAATAAACGAGACAGAAGCACTGTAAGCACTGTAAGACAGTTCCAATGTCTCATACTCTCATGATCAATTAATCCACAAACTGATTAAAACAGAGCTGCACTTTAGCAGGAAATGTGAAATGTATCTAATAAAAAGGAAAGTTTATTATAGTGGAAAAAGCTTGGAACTACAACACTATTTCCCAACCTCAATCCCCAGGGCACATAAGGGATAAAGATGGGAGTTCTATTGAAGATGGGATGTTGCCCATAGCAACCAAACAGACTTTATCTTCTAGAAGGTGCTAAATAAATAATAATAAGAATCTCAATATACAGTATAGTTTGGAGCAGAGGAGGGAAAGGGGGGACATGATAGAAACTTTCAAATATATTAAGGGTTTTAACAAGGTCCAGGAGGGAAATATTCTTCAAATGACGGGCAGTATTAGACCACGGGGACATGAGGACATGCACTGACAGTGGAGGGAGGTTCAGGGGAAATCTGAGGAAAAATGACTTCACAGGAAGGCTAGTGGACAAGTGGAATAGCCTCCCATCAGATGTGGTAGAGGCTAAGACAGTAGAATACTCTAAACATGCTTGGGATAGGCATAAGAATATCCTTACAAAAAAAATAAGTATCAAATATGGGTTAAAAAAGGGACAGACTAGATGGACTGAATGGTTCTTACCTGCCGTCAAATTACATCTTTCTATGATTCTAGAATCTGAATGGTTACTATGGGCAACATTCTACATTCTACATCTTCAATAGAATGCTCATCTTAGTAAATTGACCTTAAGCAGTGTAAGTTTGAGAATATCTATGTTTGAGCACAAAAGGTTACATCCAAACAACTGAGGTGTTAAATGAATCACCTGCTCAAGAAAATATATACTTACAACCTGTACTGTTAGTGCGCCATGAGGACAAAGGTTGGGAAACAGTGAACTACAATGCCCAGGAATAAGGATTGTGCCTATTGAGATTGTTCAACCTATCCAGTAACCTAAAAGCACTTATAGATTGCATATGCATATTGATATGTAAAGCGATAATGCAATGGATGGATCATCAGTTTACAGTAATATAAACAAAGGAGTGTTTTGTAAATATCTAATACATTTGATAAATGGGGTTCAGTGAAGGTAACAGACACTTAAAACCACAATTTTGGTAAATGGTTTTTTTAATGCACCCATATATGCATACAATTATCTTTTTATAGTTTTTATACAATATGTTTTTAAATTGATCCAAAATAGTGCAGATTTAAAACTGAAGCCCTAATTTTTCTAAGACTATTCAACAGAAGGAATTACTTTAATTGTTTGTCTTTTTTCTGACATTTTTGACCACGCATTAGGCCACACATCAAACAAAGCTTCTGGATCAGCAACGAATTCTGGTTGGAGTCATAGTTGGGGCAAGTCAGAGATGCCTGAAGTTTCTTCCTGGTCAAATTCTTTTAAAACTATAGAACCAAGTCAAAAGTTCTCCTGGAGTATGACCGATGGGGGAAATGGATTTAGTGCTAGTGATTTTGCTGGAGGTGATTCAAATAGTTGGGGAACATATGATTTTGTCAGTGGTAATAGTAACATGAAAATAAAAGGGGAACCAGGTAATACCATGACTACCAGTAGGGTTGTGTATGGAGAAAATGGCAAAGCAAGTGATTTTGACATGGCAGGCAGTGAAACCATTGCTGAAAATAGCATAATACACAAGAGTAAGGATAAAAATGCAAAGCATAAGGATCATACAGCCTCAGGACATTCAGGACATGAACATGTTAAACACAGTGGTGGTATGTTTGGAGGATTGGTTGGTGGCAGTGCAGGTGGAATTGTGAACAATGGAAACAATGTAGGAGGGGGTGGATTGTTTAGTGGTCAAAGTGGATTATTTGGAGGAAAAAGGGAAGGATTCTATGGTGATAATGAAGGAGTTGGAAGTTATGAGTTAGTAGGAGGAACACTTGGGGCATTAGGCGAAAATGATAGACTACTTGGAGGATTGAAACATGATAATGGAATGATGGGAGGAGTTTTTAGTAAAAGTAATATAGTGGGAGGAGGTCTTGGTGGTAGTTTGGTAGAAGGTGTTTTGGTGGGTGGTTTGTTAGATGGAGGTGTTGGTGATTTCTTAGGAGGAGATGGTTTGGTAGGAGGAGATACTGCTGGTGGTTTGGTAGGGGGAGTTTTGGGTGGTTTTATAGATGGAGGTGTTGGTGATGTCTTAGGAGAAGATCTTACTGGTGGATTGGTAGGAGGAGTTTTTGGTGGTTTATCAGGTGGAGAAGTTGGTGATTTCTTAGGAGATTTTACGGGTGGTGGATTCGTAGAAGGAGTGTTTGGTGACTTCTTAAATGGAGAAATTATTGGTGATTTTGTAGGAGGAGAGCTTACTGGTAGTTTATTGGGAGGAGTTCTTGATGGTGATATGCTTGAAGTAGTTCTTGGTGATGGTGGTTTATTGGGAAATCCTCTTGGTGATGTGTTAGGAGGAGCTCTTGGTGAGGATAGTTTATTAGGAGGATATGTTGTTGGTGGTGTGTTAGGAGAAGCTCTTGGTGTGGGTGATGTGTTAGGAGGAGATGTTGTTGGTGATGTGTTAGGAGGAGCTCTTGGTGTGGGTGATTTGTTAGGAGGAGGCTTTGTAGGTAATTTGGTAGGAGGAGATCTTGTTGGTGATTGGTTAGGTGGAAACCTTGTTGGTGATATGCTAGGAGGAGATCTTGTTGGTGATTTGTTAGGAGATCTTGTTGGTGATGTGTTAGGAGGAGCTCTTGGTGTGGGTGATTTGTTAGGAGGAGGCATTGTTGGTAATTTGGTAGGAGGAGATCTTCTAGGTGATATGTTAGGAGGAGATATTGTTGGTGATTTGATAGGAGGAGATCTTGTTGGTGATGTGTTAGGAGATCTTGTTGGTGATGTGTTAGGAGGAGCTCTTGGTGTGGGTGATTTGTTAGGAGGAGGCATTGTTGGTAATTTGGTAGGAGGAGATCTTCTAGGTGATATGTTAGGAGGAGATCTTGTTGGTGATTTGATAAGAGGAGATGTTGTTGGTGGTTTGTTAGAAGGAGATCTTGTTGGTGATTTGTTAGGTGGAAACTTTGTTGGTGATATGTTAGGAGGAGATCTTGTTGGGGATTTGTTAGGAGCAGATCTTGTAGGTGGTTTGTTAGGAGGAGATCTTGTTGGTAGTTTGTTAGGAGGAGATCTTGTTAGTGATTTGTTAGGAGGAGATCTTGTTGGTGGTTTGTTAGGAGGAGATCTTGTTGCTGATTTGCTAGGAGGAGATATTGTTGGTGGTTTGTTAGGAGTAGATCTTCTTGATGATTTGTTAGGAGGAGATCTTCTTGATGATTTGTTAGGAGGAGATCTTGTTAGTGGTTTATTAGGAGGAGATCTTGTTGGTGATTTGCTAGGAGAAGATCTTGTTGGTGGTTTGTTAGGAGAAGATCTTGTTGGTGGTTTGTTAGGAGGAGATCTTGTTAGTGATTTGTTAGGAGGAGATCTTGTTGGTGGTTTGTTAGGAGGAGATCTTGTTGCTGATTTGCTAGGAGGAGATATTGTTGGTGGTTTGTTAGGAGGAGATCTTCTTAATGATTTGTTAGGAGGAGATCTTCTTGATGATTTGTTAGGAGGAGATCTTGTTAATGGTTTATTAGGAGGAGATCTTGTTGGTGGTTTGATAGGAGGAGATCTTCTTGGTGATTTGTTAGGAGGAGATATTCTTGATGATTTGTTAGGTGGAGATATTCTTGGTGATTTGTTAGGAGGTGATCTTGTTGGTGATTTGTTAGGAGGAATTATTGGTGAGGATGGTTTGTTAGGAGGAGATCTTGTTGGTGATTTGTTAGGAGGATTTCTTGGTGAGGATGGTTTGTTAGGAGGAGATCTTGTTGGTGATTTGTTAGGAGGATTTCTTGGTGAGGATGGTTTGTTAGGAGGAGATCTTGTTGGTGATTTGTTAGGAGGATTTCTTGGTGATGATGGTTTGTTAGGAGGAGAGCTCTTTGATGGCTTGGTAGGAGGACTTCTTGGGGACGATGGTGTGTTAGGAGGAGATCTTCTTGGTGGTTTGTTAGGAGGAGATCTTTTAGGAGGACTAATGGATGGAGACCTTATGGGTGACCTTCTTGGCACAGTAACTGGTGTAATTGGGTAAGTGAAATTGCTGTATAATATGTCTAATTATGTAACCTATAAAGTTATAATTATATGCATAGAATTACAATAGCCTGTAAAAATTATTGTGTATTGTTATTGAATTACATTATGTTATTACAGTAAGTGAAAAGTAAATATATCAGAGTTAATAAAAAATATTATTATGTAACATGTGCAGCGAGAGTTAGATTTGGGTGGGGAGTGTAGAAACTGAAATCTAAATTGCAAAGTAAATATACAGCAGCCAGTATTTACCTTGCACAGAAACAAAATAACTCACCCAAATCTAAGTTTCTCTGCATATGTTACATTTGCCCCGCCTGCAGTGCAGCATGGTTTTGTCCATTTGTAAACAAAATGTGCCCTGTGATCAGGTCTGAATTAGACCCAATGTGTTAGCTGGGCAATTCTCCAGCTTGTACCATCACGCAGACAGAGACACAGGGGCCAGGAAAAGAAGAGTGCTTGGACAGGATCTGATTAAAGGTTCCAGGTGCCTTAGGCTAATACACATGTAACTACCCTTGTAATGCTGCTAAACACACATATATGAGTGCTCAGGGACTCACCATTCATACTACCCATGTGCATGTAACATAGGTTATACAACTGCCATGTAGCTAGGATCTAATGATTGTGGTGTGTGAAGGTGACTGTCCAGCTGGCGCTGTAACACCATATACATAAGTAATGGTTGCATCAGTAAGTTACACTGGCACATTCATTAACCCAACATCATATCAGGATGGGTGATAGCTAACAAGCATGGAAAAATGATGCCTTCATTTCATTAATCTTCTGTCACCCACTCCCTCCCAGTCCTGGCGCCAAAGGCTGCAGCCTAATTAGCCTATTAGTTAACCTGGCACTGTGCTTGAAGTGCCTGATTAACTAGGGGACCCTAGCGGGATAGACTGAGGGTCCCCATTACAACAGATAAAATTTGCAAAGCTGTTGTCACAGTGATGCAATGATTACAGAGCCAAGCTTGAAGCTAAGTCACACAATGGAAGCATCGGTCTGTGTGATTGCTATGGGTTTATAAACTTTTTCCAGGCATATATTTAGAATTGTTCAACTGATTTATTATATAGATTTTCCATTAACTGGTATTTTAATCATTTTCGCAGGGTCATTTCACAGTATTATCAAAAATTCCAGAATAAAAATGACACACAATGACACTAACAACACACAAAGAAACATACGTAAGCAGTAAATAACACTAAAGGAGTGTTCTACCCAGATAAAACCTTTCAGAAATATCTGTTAGTTATTCATGTATTGTGCATAAGATTCAATATGCACACTTAATTTTCTGACAAGGTAAGGGTGCATAATTGGTTAAGCTGTCATACTTACAGGAACCAAAGTATTACACAGTGGGTAAACAGTCAATGGACAGTGGTAAAATAACAGTTAATTGATAAAGTGTATAATTGAGTAAATCCAATAGTATAGGACTCTTATTAAGTTTCAAAGATTTGATTGGTAATCCTACTAATTAACTGAATTGTTTCCATTACATAAGCAACAGTGCTATATTCTCTAATTGATAAATATTGCTGCTATTGGTACCAGAACAGTGTTACACTTCCTAATTGTTCCAAATCTATGTATTGATACCTGGTAACTAACCAAAATCAATACACTGTTTAATTGACCTTACTATATACTACATTAATCAACTAAGGTTATACTATTGTTACTAGAATGTGTTGTCACTGTTTAAATACATTGTTCTTTTGAAATAATACTGTTGCTTCTCTATTAACTAACCGATTGTTTCCATCAAATAAGCAACATTGTCATACTTATTACCAATCAAATCTTTGAAACTTAATAAGAGTCCTATACGATTGGATTGACTCAATTATACACTTTATCAATTAACTGTCATTTTACCACTGTCTTTTGACTGTTTACCCACTGTGTAATACTTTGGTTCCTTTAAGTATGACTGCTTAACCAATTATGCACAGTTGAAATTTTTTATCCGCAATGTGTTGCCAGAATATATCTTAGGATATCCCTCTATGAGTGCCCCCTTACCTTGTAAGAAAATTAAGTGTGCATATTGAATCGTTATGCACAATACATAAATAACTAACAGATATTTCTGAAAGGTGTTATCTGGGTAGAGCACTCCTTTAGTGTTATCTACTCCTTACGTGTGTTTCTGTGTGTGTTGTTAGTGTCATTGTGTGTCATTTTTATTCTGGAATTTTTGATAATATTAAAAGTTGAGTTTTAAACTTATTTTCAAAGCAGTGCGCCCCCACAAAAGAGAGTACTTTTTCTTTCTTCTGCATGTACTCATATATACTCTTAGGGGAGCACCTCCCCTAGCCATTATATGTACTAAGGCACCCCATTGCATAGATTGTGGATTCTTCATTGTCATATATACTATTATTCTCATTCGTGTTCAGTGACTTGTACACCGGTACCTTCCCAATTCCCCTTCCCCATTAACAATATCATTTCACAGTATGTCACCTTTCCAAAACACAGTACAGTATGTTGTTCCTTTATGTTTGTTAGTGTAAATAGGTACAGTATAGATGCAATAATGTACCAATAAATAATTCATTATTTTACAGGGCTGTTGAAATATCATTCCCAAGTATTACATTTACACCATTGGTCGGTTGTCTTGGATTTACCATTCACGCCACAGCGAAGATTGCTATAGGGGGTGAATCTGGGTAAATATCTATTATCTATTTATTTATACATGGCAAGTGCCCTCCCTTATGTCCACTAAACCCATTTTTCTCATTACATTTTTGTTGCCTTCTCCAGGGAGAGACTTGTTCATCTAGATAGAGTAAGAAAAGTAATTCCCTTTAGTGTGCTTGTTTTCTGTTGTGTTGGTTCTGTTTACAAGTCTCCCAGGTTAGCTAAAAACTGTCCCAACCATATCACCATAATTTTTTTTAAGCCCGCCTGCTGCTTGCACAGCCAGTCCCCCCCCCCCCCTCCTTCGCAGGGTGAATTCACCTGCACAGCTGCGAATGGATGTTTTGCATAAACATTAATTCAAAGCCTATCGAATGATGTGGTGCATACACGCAAAACTAAGACACTCTAAGATGTCTTAGCTTTGTACTGTATGTATCCTGGAGGGTAACATGGCGGGCAGCTGACATCCGGTGATGTCAGCTGCCCGTCCCCAGCACCTGTATCACTGGGTTACTACCATGGGAACGCCCCAGCATTTTCATGAGAATGCCCATGAAACACTGGTTGTTCCCATGGGCACGACTATCGGCTGATCACAGACATTTAGTAATAGGTGGCTTTAGTTTAAAACCCCAAGGTCTGCTGAAATATCTTACATTCACAATTGTTATAGCTGGGTCATGCCCAAGCACAGTGGTGTGGCCTTTGCCTACAGAGATACTACACGGGTTTGGTCACTACCACAAACAGAGCAGTATTGCTCAAAATCAATAGTGCATGCCTAAAAAGAGTTGGCTTTCCCCCACTTACATGGCTTTTCCCCCTTTAAACAATAGTCCGCACACTTTACATGATGCCAAATAGTAGTGCCTACAGTTCAAATGCCAACAAATACCTGCAGTCAACCTTTTTGAGCCAAATAAAAATGCCCACAGTTCAGGTTATTCCATGCAGTAGCCTGCACATTTATAATTTGCCAATCATTATTCTCCACAGTACAAATTATGACACTCAGTAGCCCTCACAATTATTATTATTCCATGCAGTAGTCCCCACAGTTAAGATTATACCAAAAAGTACTGCCCCCTTCATATTATCATATGTGCCACAGAATAGTGTCCACAGTAGTGTCTATGGTTCATATTATTCTAAATAGTAGTCCCCCCATTCAGATAATGCAAAACAGTAGTATACACAGCTCAGTTTATGCCAGGAGGAGAGGCTAAGGGAAGCAGAGGTGATGACACACATAGTTAGAGGCTCTGCTTGTGTGACTCATAGTGAATATGCCGGTGTACTTGAATATGCAATGTTTAAACCAGCTGGGCTCCCACAGCATATAACTATTGGTTACAGGAGGAGCCGGGAAGACCTATGTTCCCTGGCCCAGCCCACATACCTCAATGTGGAGAGAGCTGTGTGTAATGTCATCTCAATAGGGGGATCCTTTTCCTATTGAGTGGTCCTATGTATACCCAGGCAACCACACAGTAGTTTTGGGGGTGTAAGTATCCTGTCTGTGACTAGAACTCAACCCTTTAAAACAAAGGGGGAGATGTACTAAGTTTGAAAGTGATAAAATGGAGAGTGATAAACCACTCAGCTTCTAACTGCCATGTCACAAGTTGTGTTTGAAAATGACAGAAAGAAGCAGATTGGTTGGTTGTTTATCACTCTCCATTTTATCACTTTCCAAGCTTAGTACATCTCGCCCCTATATAGAGTAATGAGACTTCACCGCCACTGAATGAGAGTTTGGCTTCAACTTCTGGCATGCTTCTTTATTATTCACCCATCTTCTCCATTATTGCATCTCTGTGTACCCATATGGCTTGTTTTGTGACCCTGTCCTACTAATACCATTGCCTGATAAAACCATTGCAGTGTAATTAAGGATATTTTTCAGCAGGCTCCAGCAGGAATTGAGGCCCTTATTCTAATTCACTCTTTCTGGCAAAATATTTCTTAGATGGACAAAACCATGTGCACTGCAGGTGAGGCAGGTGTAAAACCCCACCCAAATCTTATTATCTCTGCACAAGTAACACCTGCCTCACCTGCAGTGCACATGGTTTTGTCCATCTAAAGCAGCCCATACACGCTGCGATGTGGTATGTAAGTATGTGCTTGCACATGCTTTTTGTACTTAGTTTTCATCACATTGCATCGCATTGCATGCACAACGCATGCACAGGCAATGCAATGCAATGTGAATGGTGCTAGTTAAGCACCAAACGCATGCCCGTATCGCAGCGTGTATGGCCAGCATAAGAAATATTTTGTCAGAAAGAGTGAACTAGAATAAGGGCCTCAGTTCCTGCTGGAGCCTGCTGAAAAATAGCCCTGGGTGTACTGATTATTGGATTTGTCTCTGGATCATGGTTCTGTCCACCCTGTTGGTACTAACCAAATTATTATACAATTTGGTGATATTATACAGGTGATCATTTTCATTATTTATATAATAATAATAATAATAATAATAATAATAATATGCAAATTCAATCCATAATTTTTATTAATCCTACTGTATTTAGCAAAAACTTTTTCACTAAAAAAGTTTTCCTAATTATTCCATTATGTCTTCTTTTCTTTTATAGTGGCGGCCTAGCAGACATGCTAGGTGCTTGCATTTCCGCTGACATTACTCTAGATGTATTTATTGAAAAGAAAGCCAGTATGGAGTTAGTGGTTGATCATTGTGCAGCAATCTTTACTGGCATCACAATGAGAGGTTTTGGGTAAGTTGCATATCATGAAACCAACGAGCCACCGGGCCCGCAATGGGCTTCTTTGCACCCGCCTCCCAGTCTGAACACCGGCAGTCGGGGTCCCGATGTTGGGATACTGACTGTCGGGATCCCCACTGTCGGAGCCCCATACCACACCCCCTATAAATGCCTACAATATCTGCTATATGGTTTTTTTTGAATATATAAATATGCTGTCCTTAATATCCTTATTAAATTTAGAGTACTTGAAATTGGAGAAGGAATGGTACGTGGAATGGCGCCCGGTTTGGTAAGTTATAATAAAATCAAATATTAGTAATAATAATAATTATGCACAATTAGTAAAGAGCATGTTGTTCTCCAGTACTGTGATATTGAGAAAGATATAATTGTGCTGACTTTATTGCAGACAGCAACTCTGCACTTCATTGTAGGAGACTTAGGGAAGAATGAGGATGATGGCCAACAGGGTAGTTGGTAGTCTCTGAAACTCCCATTTGTCTAGATGGCAAGCTAGTAGATATGCTAATCAACAGCACTGAAAATGTGAAGTGCTATTTATTTTATTCATTAAGTATTGAACTGATTTCTATGCTCAGCAACTTCTTTTTTTCTCTGTGAAAACTTAGCCAGTCTTGTTTACCTGTTAATGAGGCATCAGAAAAGCCTTTATTGGCTGTATATTAAGGGATTAGGAGCCAGATGATCTAAGCTTCAAAAGTTGGTGTGATTAACAACCAGCCAATCATATTTTTTTTTTATATATATTTTTGTGACATGGAAGTTAGGTGCTGATTGGCTGGCTGTTTATCACTCTCCATTTTATCACTTTTGAAGCTTAGTGCATCTGGCCCTAGTAATGTGGGCTGCAGCACCGACCAATCAGTGGATCACTAGGCACATATACATACATGATATCATGTATGTAATATGTATATATGTGCTGGATTGATCCCCGGGGATCGCCAGCACTGAGTATATCAGGCAGCTTAGGTGCCTGGGAATCAGCACAAACCATTATACACTGTTAAGCCTGCTGACCAGACCGGGAAAAAATAGCCGATAGAAGTCTTTGGGGAAGGTTTAACAGTGTATAATGGTTTATGCCGATCCTGGGGCCCTGCAAGACGCCCGATTTATTCATCACTGGCGATCCCCGGCGGATGACAACATGTTTGTATAGATGTGCCAAGCGCTACATGTGGTCAGCGCTGCAGCTGCCACTGGTACTGATTCAGAGGCACACAGAATACCAATGTTGTTGTAATTGAAAGTGTTTTTACTATTGCACGTGAGTGAGAGAGTCCTGTTGCTCATGCACTGCACAGTGTACACACAAAGGCACCATTGCAATTGAGACAGTAGGTATCAGAAATGTTCTTGGAAAAGTCCCTTATACAGTATGGGCATGTTCTGGTATTGCTGCAAACATGTTAGTGTAAGTGATTTCAAACACAGAAGCTGATCCACTCACATAGGATGGAGAAATTGCACCTGCCCCAGGGGCAAGTGCAGGGTTTTGAGGAGGGGGTTTCCAAGTATGTGTATATATATATATATATATATATATATATATATATATATATATAAAGAGGGTTTCCAAAACGGCACTCATAGTACATTCAAAGTTGCAGCGGTGGTGCAGGGTCCAGAGAGAAATAGATAATAGCACTTACCCAACCTTGTAGCAAGGAGAGAAACAGACCAGCACTCGTTTTTA
Organism: Crinia signifera; assembly: GCF_055691185.1. NCBI lineage: Eukaryota > Metazoa > Chordata > Amphibia > Anura > Myobatrachidae > Crinia > Crinia signifera. The sequence continues at coordinate 160,222,445 of NC_139222.1, read as the reverse complement.
GGTGAAAAAAAAGATAAAGTGTATTGGAGAAGTTTTACAGCATGGCAAACATCTCAATTTACATTAAACAGACCCGACAGGCTGTTTCAACTGGATTCTAACCAGTTGTCATATATATATATAAACACACAGTGCTATTTTTCAGCAGGAACCAGCAGGAACTCAGTTCCTGAGGGGTGAATTTATGAAGCTTGGAGAAGTGTTATCTATCCCCATAAAGAACGTTATGAGCAAGGTGATAATGGTTCAGCCAATCAGCTCTTACCTGTCAATTTACATATTGCAGCTGATTGGCTGAACCATTATCACCTTGCTCATAACGTTCTTTATGGGGATAGATAACACTTCTCCAAGCTTCATAAATTCACCCCTGAATCTCTAATTAAATATGACATCATCAGGAATTGAAAATGTACTTTTCATAAGATAAGCTTTATTTTAAAGTCACCTGTGAGTGCCTTTGTTTCTAAATACAATATATACATCTATCTCTCCCTCCCTCTCCTCTCCCTCCCTCTCTCTTTTATATATGTTTTTTATTTTAATTTAATTGATCCACCCCTAGACCTGGAGTTCCTGAACCTATTTTTCCAGAAAAATAGTACTGTATTTGTATATATATATATATATATATATATATATATATATATATATATATATATATAGTCCCAAATTGACCGGTACTCTATTGTATAGGCAGCTGGATCTGGTGCTCATCCAAACAATGAAGTTTACAGTATCCCAAACGGATGTCACTCAGCAAATAAAGCAGACAAAGAAGATAGTAAAGGCTAAAGATACTATCTTCTTTGTCTGCTTTATTTGCTGAGTGACATCCATTTGGGATACTATATATATATATATATATATATATATATACATACACACACAGCACAAACATTGGGGTGCCATACAATAGCAGTGTAGATATGCACACAATACTATATAGATACAGATCAATTCCCCTGGGGGAAGAATAGCATTCACCAGACTTGAAGACAATGTTCAAAAGTACCAACGGGTCCGGATTAATTTGTAAAGAAATTGTCTGCCAACATTTCGGTCCTCTGGGGGACCTTTATCAAGGCAGTGAAAGTAGCCAGCAGTCATCCAAATACAACAATGTAATCCAATGTCATAAAGGGAACTGGGGTCCAGGGTAGCGCTGCCTGGATCCCTACTTTTACTTTTATAGGGAGTGTGATCACCTTTGACTGAGGACTTTAACGTGTGATCCACATTCCCCTTCTTCAGGTTACAAGTTTGTATGCTGAAGAACAGGCAGTGGGCCTCTAAACTGTGATTACACATTAAGTTCCACAGTTGAGGTTTATGAAGTTTCTAAGTGATGCCTGCATATACAGTATATGTACCTATGTTTTTTTTTTTAATTGAGTAATGTTTTATTATTTTTTCACAAAGCAAACATAAACTATAACTTAAACTAGGGGGAAAAAAAGAACTAAAAATTTTTTTTTTTTTTAAATATATGACTATCACATGATAAGCAATTATATCATTACATTAACAATATCTTATTTATGTGGATAATATTTATTTTCCCTTATAATTACTTTAAGCAAAAAAGGGTACTTGTGTATTATACGGGCGCCCAATATTTTAATCGCACGTTAAAAAACCGCGTCGCATCGCATACAATCATATAGCATGCGATGCGACGCGGTTGTTAATCACACAGGCACCCAGATGCCGGATTCTTATGTTAAATGCCCCCCCCAGACACGATTTTTGATTGTACACCCACCCTGATGGGTGATTACTATGTTAAATGGCCCCCCATTGTTAACTCCACCACAGTATCAACGCAAACCCGAAGCGTGGTGAGCGCAGCGAGCCCGCGAGGGGCGGCGGTACGCGTCCTCCGACCTTTTTATACCCCCACTATCCATATCGGTGTGGAGTTGAATTTAAATAGTGTGGCGTGCGCAGCGAGCCACCGAGCCCGAAGCATGTTGAGCGCAGCAAGCCCCGCGAGGGGACGCGGAATACATGCGAAGTAGTACGAGTCCCCTCCCGGGGCTCGCTGCGCTCACCACGCTTCAGGCTCGGTGGCTCGCTGTGGTCGCCACACTATATAAAATCAACTCCATGCCGATGTGGATAGTGGGGGTATGAAAAGTTCGGAGTACGCGTACCGCCGCCCCTCGCGGGCTCGCTGCACTCGCCACGCTTTGGGTTGCCGTTGATACTGGGGTGGCGTTAACAACGGTGGGGGGCATTTCACATAGTAATCACCCATCAGGGTGGGTGTACAATTAAAAATCGGGTATGGGGGTGCATTTAACATTGTAATCAGGCATCAGGGTGCCTGTACAATGTATTATCGGATATAATCGCGTCGCATTGCATCGCATGCCACTAGTTAAGGCATGCGATGCGATATTAAAATTGTACACTCCTCCCGGGAAAGGCTCAAAATCGGGTACAATCGCATCGCATGCCTTAAGTAGCGGCATGCGATGCGATGTATTGGGCGCCCGGATAATACACAAGTACCCAAAAAAGTCATATTCATATATAAACTTTAGAACACCGCAAACATCAATTATCCTGAGAAACCATAAAAGGCCACTGTTAGCTATATTGAATATACAGGAATAGGGAATGATCTGTAAATTATTCTACATATAACCAAAACAAAATATAAAAAAAAAAACAAGGCCTTAATTAATTAATGGATTGTTGTACCTATGGTTTTTGGAATAATTTGGATAATGGATATTTGGATAAAGGATACTCAACCTGTAGTATATTTCAGGGATAAAAATGATGAATTATCTTTACTCAAACTGAGCAGATATAATTCAAAGACAGCTCTGTGAAAAGTAATAATTTAAAGTACTATACTTATTTTAGCTATTATACACATATATGTGTTACCTTTATCTTAGATATACACCATTATCTCATTGTAGCTTACTAAAAATAACAGAGAATAATTTCTAACAAAGTTCTTTGTTTGTTGAAAAAACAGGTGTGTCCGGTGTTTGAGGTTGCCCTTGGCCTTTTCAACACAGCTTTTGGCCTGGCAACAGGTGAGTTTGTTTATTTAAAAAAAAACAAAAACTATGAATTAATATGAATTGACACATTAATTTGTATCTTATTTAATTTTCTTTTGCAGGTTTTGTCCCAGTGGACATATTTGGTGGAATGGGACCTTGTGTTGGTCGGGGTGTTGATCATATTGATGGAGAAGGAGACCATGGAGATTGGACAGAAGGAGGATCGATGCAAGGATATGAAGAATGGGAACAAGAAGAATGGATGCAAGATTATGGAGACATGACATCAGAAGAATGGTTGCAAGATTATGGAGACAGAACACCAGAAGAATGGATGCAAGATTATGGGGAGTGGGCACCAGGAAGCGAGTTTCAAGAGTATGAAGAGTTAGAAGGCATTGTCAACATTGTCAAAATAAATCCAGAGATGCTTGGGTTGGATCAATTGGTAGTTGATGAGCTAGGGAATGTATTTGAAAGTAATGAGTTGAGATCGGATGAATTTCCATTGGATGAAACTGAGTCTGCTATTAATGAGATTATGAATGCAGTTGAACTTCTAGTAGACAATAATTTAGAAGATATAAAAGAAAGTGTTATCTTTGAAGAGATTGATGACCTTGATATGTTAAATATATTACAAGAATTCCAAGACATGGATATAAGAGATCTAACAGGTGCCATGAGCAACGATAATGACAATTTAGTTTCTGAATTTATTTCAAATATATTTGATGAAGTAACAGGCAGTTTTGGTAGTGACAGCTCTGATAGTACAATTGGTGAAGAGGTAGTGCTAGATTTGGCAGAATATCTAACAGAAGGCACTTTCAATGAATTAGGCACCGACCTTGTAATTCCAAGTGCAATTGAAGAATTCCAAAGTATTGCTATAGTAGATCTAACAGAAAACATGGGCGATGGTATTGACAATTTGTTTATAATAGATGGAATTTTAGAGGAGGGCTTAAATATAGTTGAAGAAGCACTAGACAGTTTAGATATACGTGATCTAATAGAAGGTTTGATCAATGGTGGTGATGGTTCATTTGATTTAAATGGTGGAGAGGGAGTGGCAGAGTCAATATCAAGTACAGTTTATGAAACACAAGACACTATTGATATTGGAGACATGAGCTTTGGTAGTGACGATATATTTTCAGAAACAACTGTAGAAGTGGTAAGTGGGCTTTCAAATATATATGATGAAGCATCAGGAAGTTTTGATATGGGAGGTCAATCAGGAAGCATGAGCTTTGGTAGTGACAGTTCATTTTATGATATTGGTGGAAAGGGCGTGCAAGAATGGGTATCAAATACAGTAGAAACAGAACAGGGTATTTTTGGTATGGAAGGACAAACAGGAGGCATGAGCTACAGTACTGGCAGTTCCTTTGGAAATAATGGAGATGGAATGTGGAAAATGGAAGGAGGTAACGGTTTAAGGGATTTTAATGGAGGTTTTAAATGGGAAATGTTAGAGAATTCAGGACTCAATGAAGGATACGGTATAGAGGGGGATTTTAATGAAGCTTTCGAATGGCAGGTTGTAGGAAACTCAGGACCCAATGGTGGCTTTACAGGGGATTATTTAGGCACTGATGGTGCAGGTTTTAGTTGGACTCAAAATGGTGATTCTGGACAAAATGGAGGTGGTCTTAGCTGGAGTGAATGGGTATATTAGAGAATAAAATATAACAGAACTTAGCTACAGGAAAGGGTAAACACATCTCAATATTAATACAGAATGTATTGAATTATAATAATGAATATGCATGTATGGGAATCAAAAGGAGAAAATTAACTGTTGGATATAAATTTGATGCACAGAAGTGTTATCTATTCTTTTCCATGAATAATTCATAATAAATTCACTTGTCATAAACTGTAATGTAAAGCAGTTTGATTTGATCAATAATAAATTTCACTGTCAATGCAATCGTCTTTGATATGGTAATATGTATTGTATTCAAATATATGACTTCCAGAGGGTTCTTCAAAGCTTTAAAAATAATACATGTATAGTAGTTCAATCAAAAGAAAACATATAACACAGTGTAATATTAGAGCTTTAATCACAAGAAAAAACCATGTTAATATTTGAGAATGAGCCTTCAATTCAAATTAGCTTTTAAAAACATAGTATAACAAACTACCGTTTCTGCATGCGATGTTTGATACTTTCTAATATTGCATACTCAACAGTATTACAGTATGTTAGTATCATTCAAAATATGTGTTTATGGGCTTGCGGATGTAACAGAGTTTCTTTATACACCCACGAACACCTTACAACTACGATCTGCTTAGTTACTTAGCTGGTTGTAGTATGACTGCCTGAAAATTGGGATCCTGACAGTGAGTATACCGACATCGGAATCCCAACTGCCAGTGCCACGACAGGGGGGCGAGCGAAATGAAGTGCCTTGCAGGCTCGGTGGCTCGTTTCATTCGACACAGGTTCTATTCTGCCTCTATGGGGGTCATGGACTCCCACAAGGGAGAATAGCCCCTTGCAGTTGGGATCCCTCCTGTTGGAGCACCAACAGTCAGGATTCCAATTTTGGTATACTGACTGTCGGGATCCCGATGGTCGGGCAGTCATCCGGCACCCACTTAGCCAGTGGAGTGGTTTTACTGAAGATAAAACAGTTACAGATGAACTAATTGTTATAAACATTGGTAGAGGGAGCAGATCCTGAACTGAGAGAAATGTCATACTGGTAAAAACCCAGTGAGTGTATGTACACTAGGTACTGGGATAAGGATGCTGGAACAGTATCTACATTAATATTAGGGATGTGCACCGGCCACTTTTCGGGTTTTGGGTTCTGATTACCTTGAGGTTTGGGTTCTAATGGGTTTTGGCAAAACACCTCCTAAGTGTTTTGTGTTTGGATTTTTTGGGTTTTGGGTTCTAATTTTTTGTTAAAAATGCATAAAAACTCATAATTTTCAGAATCGCAGAATTTTGGTTTTTATTTTTTTGCTCCTACACTATATTAACCTCAATAACATTCATTTCCACTCATTTCCAGTCTATTCTGAACAGCTCACACCTTACAATATTGTTTTTAGGGCAAAAGGTTGCACCGAGGTAGCTGGATATCTATGATAAGCCACACAAGTGTGCGGCACAAACACTAGACTGATATGGCACACTTAGCATCCCCTCTAGGCTGATACTGCACACCTAGAATTACCCCTGGACTGATATGGCACAGGTAGCATCACCCCTGGACTGATACAGCACATTTAGCATCACCCCTGGATTGATACGGCACACTTAATAGCACCCCTGGACTGATACGGCACACAGCATCACCCCTGGACTGATATGGCACACAGCATCATCCCTGGACTGATATGGCACACAGCATCACCCCTAGACTAATACAGCACACTTGGCAGCACCCCATGAATTATACAGAAGACTTGGCAGCAACCCATAAATTATATGACACATTTGGCTCACCCCAGGAATTACGCGTCACACATGCAGGCACCCCTGACCTGATACAGCACACATGGAATTATACGGCACAGGTAACGGCACCCCTGGACTGATACGGCACACATGGCGGCATGCATGGAATTATACGGCAGACATGGCGACACTCCTGCAGTAAAAAAAAAGGAAAACTTTTATTCTTTTAATTAAAAAAAGAGCAGCACACCTGGAATAAAATGGCAGACTTTAGTAACACCACTTGAATTATACAGCTCTCTTGGCTCACCCCTGGACTGATACAGCACATTTAACAGCCCTTGGAGTAAAAAAAAAAAAAAACACCTTTTTTTCTTTTCATAAAAAAAGGGCAGCTCCCCTGGTCTGATACAGGACACATGGGGGCACCCCTGGACTGATACGGGACACGTGGGGGCACCCATATAATTATAAGGCACACATGGGGGCACCCCTGGACTGATACGGGACACATGGGGGCACCCATATAATTATAAGGCACACATGGGGGCACCCCTGGACTGATATGGGACACTGGGCACCCCTGGAATTATACGGCACACATGCGGGCCCCCCTGGACTGATACGGGACACTGGGCAGCACAGCTGGACTGATATGGCACACTTAACACCCCTTGCAGGTTAAGGGAAAAAAACACCTTTTTTAATTTAAATAAAAAACAAAAAACTTTTTTTTCAGAGAACCCCCCTTAAATGTCCCCACAGTAGTGCCATATAACAGCCCCCCTTTAGTAGTAGCCTTAGTAATGCCCCCTTAGTAGCTGTAACCTGAATAGTTTTCCACTTAGTAGTTCCCCTTTAGTAGATGTACAAAAGTTCCTGCACCATTAGTTCCCCCTTAGTAAATGTACCTTTAGATTCCCGACTTTTACAGTTGTCCCCCTTGAGCAGCCCCACTCAGTTTATACAGCCTCTATTTGATCCCCCATTAGTTGCCCCTCCTTAGTATATCCCCCACAGTGTTTTTTTTGTCCCCCATAGGTTTTTCTTCTGTGCAGACAGCACGGCAACATCCGTGCTGTCTGACTTCTACATGCAGAATGTAGATGGCGCCGGAGCCGGACCTTTTATAGAGATCCAAATCCGACGCAGGATGATGACGTTTTGGCCTAGATTTGGACTCCTGAAAATGGCGGGACCCGGCGAACTCCTCGGATCTGTCCTCGGATAAGGTAAGTTCGTGGGGGTTCGGATCTCTAGGATCCGAACCTGCTCATCTCTAATTAATATAGCAAGTAGTCACAGGTCTCATTGGAGCTAAGTGGAAGACTACTGTCTTACACTGTGGCACTCTCACATAGGGCCTGATTCAGACCTGTGTGTATTTGCAACCTACCGAGCAGGTAAACACTTGCACATAGCATGGGCTAAAAATCATTCGCTGGTCACTCAACATCAAATTATTTTTTTCCCCTTCGTTTATACTGACTTTTATCTTGACCGGAGTTGGCCAAATTCGGGGCAGGTGCTGACATCATGTGACATCAGCCACCAGCCCCAAGCAGGTATTGACACACCTGCGTTCGCAGGGGAATGCCCATTGTTTCTTTAAGGGTTTACCACGAGGGGGTCTGAATCACCCCTATAGTCCCAAGATGGCTCTGCAAATGCTCAGTAGAAGCTTCCATGAGGGTCCACTATGAGGGGGTCTGAATCACCCCTATAGTCCCAAGATGGCTCTGCAAATGCTCAGTAGTAGCTTCCATGAGGGTCCACTATGAGGGGGTCTGAATCACCCCTATAGTCCCAAGATGGCTCTGCAAATGCTCAGTAGTAGCTTCCATGAGGGTCCACTAGGAGGGGGTCTGAATCACCTCTATAGTCCCAAGATGGCTCTGCAAATGCTCAGTAGTAGCTTCCATGAGAGTCCACTAGGAGGGGGTCTGAATCGCCTCTATAGTCCCAAGATGGCTCTGCAAATGCTCAGTAGTAGCTTCAATGAGAGTCCACTAGGAGGGGGTCTGAATCACCTCTATAGTCCCAAGATGGCTCTGCAAATGCTCAGTAGTAGCTTTCATGAGGGTCCACTATGAGGGGGGTCTGAATCACCCCTATAGTCCCAAGATGGCTCTGTTAATGCTCAGTAGTAGCTTTCATGGCCATATTGGTTTAGGGAATAAAGTCATTATAAGTACTGAATATGGTTTCTACAATCCAGAGCCATAAAGTTCAACCATTAATAAAATGAAACTGCATTGGATCATGGGAAGCCAAAACAAACTTATCAGTTTATTACTCACTTTAAAAATGAAGTAAAAACTAATCAGATAAACAGCTTGCTCTGGTTTCATTTGAAGTTTTTGTTACACATTTTTCAACAGTATAATATCTTACTACTCTGTATAATGTAATTCAAAATATAGAATATGAAAATGTATTGCGCACTAAAAAAAACAAAAAAAACATTAATACAGCTTTATGTGTAGTCCATTTGGACTGTAAACTAAATTTGAAGGGTGTAAAATAAAGCTTAGTTGAATAGATAAATAGAAGTTACTTCAGGCATCCAACTAATTACAATAATTATCTGAATTACAGCAGGTGTATAAATTGTGTGCCTTTTCTGGCTATTCCGGAGAGCTGTTTTTCATTTTTTAAATATACAGGTATCTAGGTCCAAAGTATAAAGTAAAAATAGTTGACAGATTTATTAACCCTTTTAGTATAACTTTAATCTATTAAAGGGGGTTTGGAGCAGTCCAAAGTCAAACCCTTTAATACAATGGGAAATGTGATCTGGCCGAATTTCCTTAAAAAAAAAAAAAAAAAAAAAACATTTTAAAAACACAGCAGTAAACCATGTGATGATGGAAGTTTGCAGTCACTTCCTCCTGGAACATTGGTATGGTATTGGTATTAGTAGGACACTATGGGCCAAATGTAATAGTTTCAGAAAGTGAGAGATACTGTATTGGGAGAGTTTCCCCATGTTTTTTAACCCCTTCCTGACACAGCCAGTTTTTGCGTTCCTGACAGAGCCATTTTTTTCAAATCTGACATGTATCACTTAAGTGGGTATAACTTTTTTTTGCTTTTACTTATCCCAGTGATTTTGAGATTGTTTTCTCGTGACACATTGTACTTTAAGTTAGTGGTAAATTTGGGTCGATACAGTCTGTGTTTTTTTGTGAAAAATACCAAAATGTCGTAAAAAAATGGAAAATTTAGCAATTTGCAAAATGTTAAATTTTCTGCTTGTGAGACAAATAATCATACCACTCAAAATAGTTAATAACTAACATAGACCATATGTCTACTTTATGTTTCCATCATTATTTCAACTTCCTTTTAATTTTTTTGGACACTAGGAGGCTTACAATATGAATAGCAAATTCTCAAATTTTCAAGAAAATTTCAAACACTGATTTTTTTAGGGACCAGTTCAGTTCTGATGTGACTTTGAGGGACTTGTATGTGAGACACCCCCATAAATGATGCCATTTCAAAAACTGCACCCCTCACAGTATTCAAAACAGCATTTTGGAAGTTTGTTAACCCTTTAGGTGTTTCACAGGAATTAAAACAAAGTGTAGGTGAAATTTCAAAAAATTTTTTTTTTTTTGCAGATTTGCAATTTTTTTCCCCCAATTCTTTTGTTTTCATAAATATCCTATATGTGGCCCTAGTGTGCACGTTGACCAAACCACAGGCTTCATAATAGAAGGAGCACCTACTTGATTTTGGAGCCTCCTTTTTATGAGATTATTTTTTAGGCACCATGTAGGTTTCTAGGCACCATAAGATGCTAAAATTTAGGAACCCCCCCACAAGTGACCCCATTTTGCAAACTACACCCCTCAGGGAATTCATCTAGGGGTATAGTGTACATTTCAAACCCCCAGGGGTTTCACCAATTGTGGTACAACTGGGCAGTGAAAATGAAAAATTACATTTTTTTACACAAAAATGCAGTTCTGGCTCAAAATTTTTCATTTTCACAAGGAATGAAGGAAACAAAGCACCCCAAAATCTGTGCCCCAATTTCTCCCGAGTACGGCAATGCCTCACATGTGACCAAAAAATACCATTTGGGTGCATGGCAGGACTCAGAAAGGAAGGAGTGATTTTTGGATTTTGCAGCTCAGATTCTGGTGGAATGTTGGTGGGTGCTATGTCGCATTAGCAAGACCCCCCAAGCACCAATACAGTGGAACCCCCCCACAAGTGACCCCATTTTGCAAACTACACCCCTCAGGGAATTCATCTAGGGGTATAGTGTACATTTCAAACCCCCAGGGGTTTCACCAATTTTGATACAACTAGGCAGTGAAAATGAAAAATTACATTTTTTTACACAAAAATGCAGTTCTGGCTCAAAATTTTTCATTTTCAGAAGGTATGAAGGAGAAAAAGCACCCCAAAATCTGTGCCCCAATTTCTCCCGAGTACGGCAATGCCTCACATGTGACCAAAAAATACCATTTGGGTGCATGGCAGGACTCAGAAGGGAAGGAGTGATTTTTAGATTTTGCAGCTCAGATTCTGGTGGAATCTTGGTTGGTGCTATGTCACATTAGCAAGACCCCCCAAGCACCAATACAGTGGAACCCCCCCAGAAGTGACCCCATTTTGCAAACTACACCCCTCAGGGAATTCATCTAGGGGTATAGTGTACATTTCAAACCCCCAGGGGTTTCACCAATTTTGATACAACTGGGCTGTGCAAATGAAAAATTACATTTTTTACACAAAAATGCAGTTCTGGCTCAAAATTTTTCATTTTTACAAGGAATGAAGGAGACAAAGCACCCCAAAATCTGTGCCCCAATTTCTCCCGAGTACGGCAATGCCTCACATGTGACCAAAAAATACCATTTGGGTGCATGGCAGGACTCAGAAGGGAAGGAGTGATTTTTGGATTTTGCAGCTCAGATTCTGCTGGAATGTTGGTGGGTGCTATGTCACATTAGCAAGACCCCCCAAGCATCAATACAGTGGAACCCCCCCAGAAGTGACCCCATTTTGCAAACTACACCCCTCAGGGAATTCATCTAGGGGTATAGTGTACATTTCAAACCCCCAGGGGTTTCACCAATTTTGATACAACTGGGCTGTGCAAATGAAAAATTACATTTTTTACACAAAAATGCAGTTCTGGCTCAAAATTTTTCATTTTTACAAGGAATGAAGGAGACAAAGCACCCCAAAATCTGTGCCCCAATTTCTCCCCAGTACGGCAATGCCTCACATGTGACCAAAAAATACCATTTGGGTGCATGGCAGGACTCAGAAGGGAAGGAGTGATTTTTGGATTTTGCAGCTCAGATTCTGGTGGAATGTTGGTGGGTGCTAAGTCACATTAGCAAGACCCCCCAAGCACCAATACAGTGGAACCCCCCACAAGTGACCCCATTTTGCACACTACACCCCTCAGGGAATTCATCTAGGGGTATAGTGTACATTTCAAACCCCCAGGGGTTTCACCAATTTTGATACAACTGGGCAGTGAAAATGAAAAATTAAATTTTTTTACACAAAAATGCAGTTCTGGCTCAAAATTTTTCATTTTCAGAAGGTATGAAGGAGAAAAAGCACCCCAAAATCTGTGCCCCAATTTCTCCCGAGTACGGCAATGCCTCACATGTGACCAAAAAATACCAGTTGGGTGCATGGCAGGACTCAGAAGGGAAGGAGTGATTTTTGGATTTTGCAGCTCAGATTCTGGTGGAATGTTGGTGGGTGCTATGTCGCATTAGCAAGACCCCCCAAGCACCAATACAGTGGAAACCCCCACAAGTGACCCCATTTTGCAAACTACACCCCTCAGGGAATTCATCTAGGGGTATAGTGTACATTTCAAACCCCCAGGGGTTTCACCAATTTTGATACAACTGGGCTGTGCAAATGAAAAATTACATTTTTTACACAAAAATGCAGTTCTGGCTCAAAATTTTTCATTTTCACAAGGAATGAAGGAGACAAAGCACCCCAAAATCTGTGCCCCAATTTCTCCCCAGTACGGCAATGCCTCACATGTGACCAAAAAATACCATTTGGGTGCATGGCAGGACTCAGAAGGGAAGGAGTGATTTTTGGATTTTGCAGCTCAGATTCTGGTGGAATGTTGGTGGGTGCTATGTGGCATTAGCAAGACCCCCGAAGCACGGTGAAATTATGAACCTAATAATCCATAGATGTGTGGTATATTTTAAAACACTCCTTTATACATAGGCCGGGTTTGTCGGGGCAAGTGTCACACTGGAAAATAGTTTGCTTTCTTATTCCCTTTTTATAGCAAACTTTGCACCTTTTTTGTGTCCTGCCCTTTTTTCCAGTGGAGGGGATTTCATCAGGAAAATGCTGCCCTGGTACAATACGGGGGCCAGTACTAGAAGTACTGGGGCCCTCTGCCTGCTGGTTCCCAAATATTAGGCCCTTTATGACTTCCTCTTGAAAGTGCATAAATGTCCCCCTCTGGCCGGTAGAACGGAATAGCACGTAAGCGTTATACAGTGCCATCTGGATGATATACATGGCCAGCTTCTTGTACCAGATTTTTGTTTTCCGCAGGGCACTGTACGGCTTCAGTACCTGATCTGAAAGATCCACTCCGCCCATGTACCTATTGTAATCCAGGATACAATTAGGTTTTGAGGTGTGGGTACTGGTACCTCGTGCAGGGACGGAGGTGGTACTGTCTCCGTGAATTGTTGTCAGTATAAGGACATCCCTCTTGTCCTTATATTTGACCAACAACATATTTTCGGTGCATATTCCCCTGCTTTCACCCCTTCTCATTACTTGGGCAATGTGCGTTTTTGGGAGGCCTCTTTGGTTCTTGCGCACAGTACCGCAAGCTGCTGTACCTCTTGAACCAAGGGCCTTAAACAGGGGGATGCTAGTGTAAAAGTTATCCAAATAGAGGTGATAACCTTTATCCAGGAAGGGGTGCACTAAATCCCAGACAATTTTTCCACTAACACCTACGAGGGAGGGGGGGCATTCTGGCGGTTCAATTCTTGAATCCTTCCCTTCATATACCCTAAACATGTGGGTGTACCCTGAGGTGCTTTCACACAGCTTATACATTTTTATGCCATACCTTGCCCTCTTACTGGGAAGGTACTGGCGGAATTTAACCCTTCCTTTAAAATGTATAAGGGACTCGTCAATACAAATAAATTTTTCAGGGATGTACATCTCTGCAAATTTGGCACTGAAATTATCAATGACCGGCCTGACTTTGAATAGCCGGTCAAAGGTGGGATCATCTCTGGGTGGGCACTGTGCATTATCGTTGTAATGCAAAAATTTAAGGATCATCTCAAAACGAGTCCGAGTCATGGCCATACGGTAAAATGGGGTGCTGTACAGAACATCTGTACTCCAATATTGCCTAATTTCTGGCTTTTTTACTATGCCCATATGAAACACCAGACCCCAAAACGTCATCATCTCTATTACATCTACAGGGGTCCACCTAGCAAATGATGACGTGGGGTTTTGAGCAATAAACTGCTGGGCATATAAATTAGTTTGGTCCACCATTAAATTTATAAAATCATCAGAGAAAAATAATTTGAAACTGTCAATTTCTCTGAGACCTGTGGAATCAAATTGGATTCCTGGCATGGCCAAAAACTCAGGAACCTGGGGCTCAAAATTGTCTGGTGGTGGGGTCCATACGAGATCAATTATTGGGGGGGGGGTCTCAGCTGCTCTACGAGGGCGTCTTTGAGGGGGTCCCTCATCACTAGAGGAGGAAGAGGAGCTTAAGATGAATCCTTCAAATTCCTCGCTTGCCTCACTGGCTGTGTCAGAGTCAGAGGCAAGCATGGCATATGCCTCCTCCGCTGAATACATTCTTCTGGATGACTGGGATGACATTTGGGATGACATTTGGGATGACATTTGGGATGCCATTTTTATTTTTGTGTTTCTGGTAGTGAAATGTTTCAACACGTGTATAGTGTAGGGGGGGTACAAACTTTATTTCAACCAGGGGGGTATGTAGTGTGTAGTGTGTATGTAGTGCAGAAAAAAAAATACTTTATACAGGAATTTGATCCCAATAAAAAAAAAAAAAATTGATGGGGTTAAAAAAAAAAAAAATTGAAGGGGTTAAAAAAAAAAAAAAAAAGGTCCTGCGCCAAAAATTGAGCACAGATGTTGGTCAGTAACGTCCGTCACTGAACAGCGCTCAAAGGCAACAGGAATTTGATAAAAAAAAAAATAGATCAACCCTGTGCCGAAAAAGCTGATCAGTGATGTACGTCACTGATCAGCGCACAGTGGCCACAGGACACCCACAAAATCACAGTGTGTGTAATAAAAAAATTAAAAAAAGACCCCACAGCACCCTCAAAAAAAAAAAAAGGTGATCACTGATGCGACACTGATTACCAGTGAGGGGCAGCAGGTGCACAACCTTTGGTGCAACTGACAGTGCAACTGGCAGCAACTGACAGGTATAAATATAAAAAAAAAAACCTCTGCACCCCCAAAAAGTTGCTGATCACCTCAGATATAGTGATCAGCACAAAAGGCGGGGGCAGCAGACACAAAATATAGCACTCTCTATCACTCTCTGTCACTATCTCTCTCTATCTCTCTCTATCTCTCTATCTCTCACTATCTATCACTCTATGACACTGCAGCAGCAGCACTGACAGTTATATATATAAAAAATAACCACGGCACCCCCAAAAAGTTGCTGGGGGTGCACAAAAGGGGGGCAGCAGACACAAAATATAGCACTCTCTATCACTCTCTGTCACTATCTCTCTCTATCTCTCACTATCTATCACTCTATGACACTGCAGCAGCAGCACTGACAGGTATATATATAAAAAAAAAACCTGCGCCCCCAAAAAGTTGCTGATCAGTTAATTTATACTGATCAGCACAAAAGGGGGGGCAGCAGTCAGTTATATAAAAAATATATAGCACAATCTGTCACTATCTCTCTATCTCTCTCTCTCTATCTCTCTCTATCTCTCTATCTATAACTCTATCACACTGCAGCAGCACAAAATATAGCACTCTCTGACACTATCTCTCTCTATCTCTCTATCTCTCTCTATCTCTCTCTATCTAACGCTACTACACTGCAGCAGCACAACACAGGAAGTCACAAGTAGTAACAGGATCCAGGAAGCATCCAGCACGCTACAAGCAGTGATCAGGTAAGTATTTTGCAAGGATCAGGTCAGTATACCACGGCAGCTAGGTACGGTGACCGCACTGCACGCAATTCCAGACCGGAATGGCGTCTGCAGTGCAGTCACCGTTAGTTTAAATCCCCCTCCATGGCTGTGATTGGTCCGTCGGTCCGACGCTCCAATCACGGCCTTTGGGGGCGGGCGGGGTGAGGTGGGGTGACACCAGTGTCACCCTTACACCCCGTGGTGATTGGTGCTGTACTTTACAGCACCAATCACCTCCGATCCCTGTGTCACCGGCGAACGTTATTCGCCGGTGACACAGAAAACGCTGTAATTGGCTGTTCACACTGAACAGCCAATCACAGCAATCGCCGATGGGGGGGCGGCATCGCAGCCCCCCCTGGGCATGCAGGGACATGTCTGCTGTCAGGGACAGCAGACATGTTTAAACTGTCACCGCGTCTATAGACGCGGTGACAGTTTAAAGCCATGACGTACATTTACGCCATGTGTCGGGAAGTACTTCCCGACCATGACGTAAATGTACGTCAAATGTCGGGAAGGGGTTAAAGCAGCAATCAATTACATGGCAAAATCAACCTGGTTTTGCAGTGTAATTGATTGCTGCTTTAAAAAACATGAGAACACTCTCCCAAAATCTCTCACTTTCTGAAACTCTCACCCTATTGCATTTGGCCCTGTATGTTACAAATCCCTGATATAGGTAAAGATGGGGAACACTGACAAGGTGTCGAACTTCAGTCTCAGCCCTAAAAATATCAAAGCCAATCTAAATAAAAATGCTGTGCATGGTTAAATGAGCCCATCCTCCGTGTCAGTTGGAAATAATTAATTTAGCCATTGTGCCAGATGCACCAAGATTTAAAAAGTGATAAAGTAGAGAAAGATAAAGTACCAGCCAATCAGCACCGTGTTACAGGCTGGGTTTGAAAAATGACAATTAGGGGCTGGTTGGCTGGTTGTTTATCACTCCACATTATCACTTTTTGAAGCTTGGTGCATCTGGCCCCCAGATCCGATATTTAACCTGATGCTAATTAATGGAATACTGACTCCTATTATAGAAAGACAAGTGCAGTCAGAAGAATGACCAAAGATAAAGACGTCAAGAAGATCCTAACAGATACAGTTATTCTTTGGTGATTTATACAGAGGGAGGACTACCAGTAGTAGTGGGATACTAGTACTAAAAGTAGAAGAAAGGTAAATCAATATCACCCCATGTATTATAAATTTAAAGAGCTTAATATGAGGGTGACAATCAGATTTATCCCAAGTCGTTAGCACACCCACTTTTCTGATATATTCCAGTGTATGTGGTGAACGGTGACAAGATAAGGAAGCCAAATAGTAAAATAAAACCTGTCATTCAGTCTAGTCCACTTGATATAAAAACACCATTCTACTATTAAAGGTATGGGAATGGACTCTACATTAATCTACTTGTAAAGCATACTTTGCTTTGAAGCAGCAGATATACAGGCTAAAAGTCATCTGAAGCCCTTCGAGTAAGTACAGGGGATTGATGGGTATGATAGTTCCATAGTTCCTAAAAGTCCTGGTCATTTAGACAGTAACAGTTCTACCATGCCATGTTCATCTTTAGTGTGATCTGTTTGCATGTGTAGACACATTGCAGCAATAATTACATGTGTGTGGATACAAATAGTCATACCTGGGATCACATAGTGCATTTCCTTTGGATCGAAGGTGTGACTATTCCCATGGGCACATTAATGGCCGGGTATGATAGTTATGACTTTGATAATCACAGGGCGAATAGTTGCAGCTGCGATCAGGGTGGATAAATCTGTAAATCTCTGGAAATACAATTTTGGACATCTGTCTAGCAAGTCTGCACTATGGCACATGACCATATACAGTGTAAAAGATCTGCATCAGGGGAATTTGAAACAATTTGACCCTGTGGTCAAATTAGTAAGGTCTAGGTTTTATCTATTGTGCATATACTCATATAATGTATATAAGTAACGTGCAATGAGGTCCTTGTATCCTCATCTCAACACCTCTAGAAGACAAGATAGGTCAGCCAGTGATAGACAAGACCATAATTGTGTAATATATATAGCTGTGGACTTAATAATAGGCAAAGAGAGGGAAATTGAGAGAAGGATAAGTAAATTCTGAGGAGTAACCATAATCCAGAAATTGAAACACCAAACAGACTTCCTGTAGATGCCAAGACCCTACCACATTATCAGTCTCCCCAACCTTAATATAATTCAGAATAGAAACCAAATGAATAAAAGGAAAAAAGACTAAGGCATGGCATGGCGTGGAAATAAGGTGGGTGTCTAGTGGAAAACATGAGGGGTAAGTTTATTAAATCCACCTTTGGATAACTGTCCCAGAGTTTTACAGACATATTTATTGGGTTATGGTATTTTAGATCTACAATGTGTGGGTCTACACTCTACAATCATATGGTCAGCCACTAATGGTCAACAGTCAAAAGGTCGACAGGGTCAAAAGGTCAACAGGGTCCAAAGGTCAACAGTGAAAAGGTTGATAGGGTCTAAAGGTCCACAGAGAAAAGGTCAACAGGGTCCAAAGGTCCACAGTCAAAAGGTCGACAGTGACTGGCTGTGCAGGCATGAAGAAGCGATGAAGGGAGAAAGGCTGCTGTGAGAGCAAGTTTTTGGGTCAGATGACAGCAGGTCAGTTGTAGTGGAGGTTTTTTTTTCTGGAGGAGTGGGCATCAAATCATTGCCTTGCCAAGGGCAGCAGGAAACCTAGTTCTGGTCCTGATTAAGGTAAGATGGCAAAATTTGGTAACATTCAGCTTCAAAGACAACCGTGCCTGGTTATTTTGTCTTCATTATTGATTTTAGTAAAGAGAGAAGTTCAGGATCAGCAAACACTGCTAATAAAGACACTCTTTCATCATCTTGTTCCAGATGGCTGACAGACAATGCCTAAAGCACATGGTACACAGTGTCCATGTACACATATTGATTTCCCATGTTTTACTTGTGTCATTACTTTTGTCACTGTTGGAATAATGCATGTCTGACTTTTGTCAATGTCTAACTAATGCATGTCTAATTTTTGTCAATGTCTAACTATTGCATGTCTAACTAATGCATGTATAACTTTTGTCAATGTCTAACTATGTGCGGACCGTCTCACCCCCATATTCACCAATATCCTCAACAAATCACTGGAGCTTTGCAAGGTCCCCCCTCTCACAAAAATGCCACAATTATCCCAGTCCTAAATAAATCCACTGTCACAAACCTGAATGACTATAGGCCAATAGCTCTGATGTCTTTGGTCTTGAAAGAGCTTGAGCGCCTGGTACTAAACCATCTAATAGCTGTGACAGTTCAGTTTGAACTGGTGTGTCGTTGATTCAGTCAACCTGGGCCTGCATCACATCCTGCAGCACCTTGATATCTCTATGCGTGGGTCCTATTTGTTGATTTCAGCTTGTCCTTTAATACAATCGTCCCCAGCATCCTTCATCCAAACTACTCTGCCTCAGAAGGGGAAAGTGCAAAAAAAAACTTGTGGTGCATTGTGTTCTTCCACACAAATAATTTATTTAAAAAATATATATAAACACTTTAAAAAGTTAATCACACAAATTGAAATGCATGGATGATATTCTACCAAGCAATGGTGCTGTCAAAGGGATGGTGAAGATAATAGGGAGCCATTGACACTCACCACCATTGCTTGGTAGGATATCTCCCATGCCTTTCAATTTGTGTGCTCCTGAGGAAGACGGAGGTTCATTTATCCGGGGAAATGCGTTGAATCCATTCATCAGCTTTTATCTATTGATCTACCTGTGGCATACCCAACTTCTCCCGAATTCCAGTGCACCACAAATAACTGAATCTGAGATTGAAAATAAATTGGATACCTAGCACAATCCCTTAGAAACGGATGTCAGAGTGGTATGCCAATGGGAGTCTTAAGCTCTTGAAATCATAGAACAACTTTTGGGGAACACTGGGGTCCACCAGAGGACAATCATAGGAATGATTATATGAATTCTACCATCTACCCAGCTGAAAAATGACTTTTTAATTGGTCTAATTTGCAATATATACCACAATAGAGAGAGTATGATATATATGTAATATAATCACCCCTCTCATTTTAAACATTATTATTATTAGTAGTAGTATATTTAATTATTTTTCTATTACATTTATTTATGGTTATTAAATATAATTTATCAATATGAACCGTCTAGTGTATTATCATTCAGTCAGCACTGGCATATACCTTCTTTTTCAATTTATGTGATTCACCTTAAAACTTTAAAGTGTTTATACTGTATATTTATTTAAATAAATTATTTGTGTGGAAGAACACAGTGCACCACAAGTTTTTTTGCACTTTCCCCTTCTGACCATTTAACTATTGGGGACTGGGAATACCCTAGCACTAACATTTGGGCTGCACTGTTTGAAGAACAACAAGTTGTCATAATACCCACCTTTTACAAATACTGTGCCTGGGAGTCTAGGAAGCTACATGTTCCTGGATTATCGACTTCCTGACTGATAGAAAACAGGTGGTGAAAGCGTGTGAATTCACCTCTAAGGGCTATTTCACACGCTCCGGCTCCTGCCGGGCGGCGAAAACACGTACGGCCAGGAAGCCGTGCATCACACAGCAGTTTAGAATGGAGAGGATGGCCACAGCCCGGCAGTGGTGGGATCCGGCTGCAACCGGATGTGCCTGCCTTGCGGTGCCCCAATGGCATTTATTGCGCGATTTACATGCGCCCCACATCCTTTCAATGTTCTGTGTATGGACCCCCCTTGATGGGTCGATGAAATTGTATCAGTGGTTCACCTGGGCGTGCTCATATCCGGCTAATTGGAGCTGCTCTGTGCTATATGCCCTACAAACAGTCCATGTATATATTAGATTCAGGCTCTACGCTGTCGATGATAGCCGACATCAATTTGGTGGCATCGCAGGTCGCCACCTTCATCTGGCAACTCTGCCCTGTTTCCCTGCAGATTCCCCCAAATACCCACTGCTGATGTAACATCCGGCCTACATTGCTTTGCCTCCTGACGAAATAAGGTTTCGTCCACCTTCATTATGCGGTCTGAGTCACCAATACGGCGGTGTCGCTGCGCCATTAGATCCATCAGGCAGGCCTCCCGCATCCACTTATTGTAGAGTACTGCTGTTTTCTTGGACATATCCAGCTGTTGCTGGCAGTACTCTATCGAGGTCATCTCCTGCACCCAGGAGAAGATGAACCTCACGAATGTGAGGAAGGGTAAGCGGCACCCGGGGAAAAAGTGTGCCGCTCTAAGGCTTGCCTTTTAACGACAAACCTTCACATGGCACCGCCACATACCTTCCTTAAGACTCAGCCGCATATTGTGTCCATTGGCGCAATTCGCCACCACCGGCAGTAGATGATTGCTCTGAAAGAAATCAATTGCCTCCACCTCCATCTGCGGCAATTAAAACAAATTCAGCGCAGAAGCCATTTCAGTCGAAATTAGCAGGCAAAATTAGGAAAACACCAAGAATAAATCACTAGCTCACAAATGTACGTCCACTCCCCTCACAAAATCACCTCAGAGTGATTTCTGTGAGGATGTGACAGGGGGCAGGATTAACAGTAAGCCAGGGATCGGGAGACAGTGATCGGGAATGGGAGTGAGTGAAATTGCATCGCATTGCATTACATCGCACGCATTGTATGTCACTATATTGTGACATGCAATGCGATGCGATTTCAGTATGTTAGCATACGTACAAAATCTGAGCGCCGTGCTAGGAAACAAGTACCAATATGTCTAATTAATTTTCATTATTTATATTGTTTTCAGACTAGAAATATCTATGTGTTATCTATAAAACTCTCTATAGAATTGTCACAGACATACACTTGTACACACTGGTTGATGGTGAATTGATATATAGGCCGTTCAAATTCTGCACCTTGGAATTTGGATCATATCATTCATTAGCAGCAGATCATTTTGCACTTTTCAATGACAATCTATGTAACTAAAGGCTGTGATAAACCAGAGTACAGTAGTTCTAAGCTGGGACCTCCTGACATTGGATCTGAGGAAGGGGATTATGATGTTATGCTTTCTGTCACACATCAGCACTACGCCAAAGCAGGAAGACAAATTGTAATCTTATTACTTGGCCTGTATGACCATTTTTTTTAATCAGAACTTTGAAAGCCAATTGGCATAAAGTCAGTTTTGTGAGGCTATTTACTATAGTATTTCTGCTGTAAGATGTTATCAGAGACTAGGTAATGCAGCATACAACAGCTATATTACAGCATTACATAATTTAGTTTATCATCTAAATTTGTTTAAAAGTACAAAAACAGCAAGTTTGAAGATATGACGACAGGCAGTATTTATTTACGGAAATGTTGATCTATTAGAGATAAATGATTGCAAACTGTAAAAAGGAACAAGAGTGCATTGTAGTCACAATATTGTTATCTGGGGACAAGGATGTCATTCCTCTACAATCAGTTAAGTGATTTTCTCAGTTTTTGGTACTTCTCAGATTTTGGCTTCAATCCTGCATGTCAACTAATACCCCTTTCACACCAGAAAATGCAGGGACTTACCCGGGAATATTGTGCCTAGATGATGCAGGGACATTCTATTGTGTCTAGATGATGCTAGTGGGGGCGCGGGTGGTGGGGTCCGGGGTCAAGACTGCGGGGATCCGGCAGCGGCAGATGAGCACTTATAAAGATATTTGCCAGGCGGCTGGGCTGGATAATTTGAAAGTATTTTTAAAAGACTGGCCGGAAGTTAATTGGCTGAGAGCGTCCGGCCAGTCTTTTCAAATCCAGCAGCTCTTTCCGCCCCGCTGCCCGACAAATAGCGCTACAAGTGCACAGCCGCCTCTGCCGGATCACCTCCCAGACCCCTGGAGCCCACCGCCCGGACCCCGGATCCCTGGACCTCACTGCCTGGACCCCACACTCCGCTGCATGGACCTCACCGCCCGGGTCCCTGGACCCCGGACCCCGCCGCCTGGACCCCTAAACCCGCTGTCCAGATGGAAGCAAGCCAGGATGCCTGGTAAGTACCTTTCACACCGGCCTGTTTCCCTGGCTGGTCCTGGGAGCAACCCTGCTATCTAGCAGGGTTGAATTCCCGGGAAATTTTCCCGGGAATTTGGAACGGGAACCTTGCACACCAATGCTAGTCGCGGGTTGTTCCCAGGGCCAACACGGGAATTCAGGCTGGTGTGAAAGGGGTATTAAGGCCCCCATACACTAGGGCGACTTGTCCTTAGGACAAGTCGCCCCCGACTTCCCCCTGAGCTTCCCCGGCTGCTCCCCGGGGGAGCTTGATTAGATTGGCACTTGATGAGCCATTTTTTACATGTGATAAATCGTCTCGATTTATCACATGTAAAAAACCCAGGGAGCAGGGGGGGGGGCTGCTGGTGGGAGCAGGGGGGCTGGGGACGCTGCGGGGACACAGACGCTGTGGGGGACACCGACACTGCGGGGGACACAGACGCTGCGGGGGACACAGGCGGCATAGAGCCGGGCAGAGGGAGCCGGGAGCTGTCAGTGCTAGAAAAAAAAGCCTACTGTATACAATGAATGGGCCTCCTGTGATTGGCTGAGCGCTCTCTCAGCCAATTGCTGACTGGCTGAGAGAGCGCTCAGCCAATCACAGGCCGCCCATTCATTGTATGGGCTTTTTTTTTATTCAGTGCTGACAGCTCCCGGCTCCCCCCGCCCGGCTCTATGCCGCCTGTGTACCCCGCAGCGTCCCCAGCCCCCCCTGCTCCCTCCACCGCCGCACCACCCCGCCCCACTAGGTCCCAAGTCGGGTGGTCGGACGTGCAGCAGGTCCGACCACCCGACGCAGATCCGATGCGCACGGGACCGCGCATCGGATCTGAGGGGACATCAAAACTAGCGGATTTTGGTCCGATTTAGGCCAGATCCGACTGATCTGGCCTAAATCTGACCAAAATCGGCTAGTGTATGGGGGCCTTAAGAAGGCAGATATGGCAAACATTACATCATTTACAATCATTATGGATAAGAGTCAAAATTATTTTCAGAAATGGAAATCCATTGCACACTGCACAGAGTTTCAATTGAAACCGAGAAGTGGAAGAACTACAGTTTACATACCATAGCCCACCTCCATGTTTCCTCTCTTTCTAAGTCCAAATATCCCTCAAGAGGGATAAAGAGCACTCACCAATGTAAAAAGGGCAACCACTCAATTAACAAAAGTCAAAAAAAGTTTTATTTTAAAAGCAGTGCCATTAAATACATATATACTCTATGCAAAAAAATGTATCCATATGTGCCCTGACATTTCGGTCCCAAGCTGCAGACCTTTCTCAAGGAGCATGCATTATATAGACCAGGGATAGCCAACTCGAGAGCTACCAACAGTTAACGTTTTCCAGGTTTCCTCACAGAATCATAGATTAAGAAATCAGATCCACCTGTGGATCATTTATAATATGTCAGTAAGTAATGAGTGCACCGGTGCCTTAGCTTGGTGATCTAGAAAACGTGAACTGTTGGTAGCTCTCGAGGACTGGAGTTGGCTACCACTGATATAGACCATTCAATAAAAGGAAAAAGGAGTTATCCATCAGCAGAGTTCAATAAAAGACAACATCGCTAAGAGACCCATTTGCGACACTGAACAGGCTGAGTGCAGGCTTTCCTATATATATATATATATATATATATATATATATATATATATATATATATATATATATATATATATGTCCAAAAGCGTCCGGCACTCTGTAATACACAGCAACTTGCTTCGGTGCGCATCCAGAGAAGTAATGCATGTAAATCCAGCAGGGGGATGTCACTCGAATATAATGATAAACAACAAGAGGCAAAGGTTTGGTCAACGTTTCAGGGGGCTTCCCCTTTTATCAAGACCTGGTCTTGATAAAAGGGGAAGCCCCCTGAAACGTTGACCAAACCTTTGCCTCTTGTTGTTTATCATTATATTCGAGTGACATCCCCCTGCTGGATTTATATATATATATATATATATATATATATATATATATAATTTATTAACAGTTTATTATACAGCGCAGCATATTCCATTGTGCTTTACAATAGGAGACAGTGAAAAACAAACTGCGAATTTACAGACAGTCAAAGGTATGAATGTAACGTGCGCGGGTGTGTGCGAGCAGTAGTAGTGGGCAGAGCCCTCAGCCTGGACCGCTGTTTAGGACGGCCATGGCAAAACCCTACAGTCACTCTATTGGCCTTCTCGGGCAGGTGACCATAGATTGTGATGTGCTAGGCTTTTCCTTTAGTCACCGCGTTAGAAGGAGCGAGTTAAGCCCGCTCCAACCCTGATGCAACCAGGTTTTAGGATGGTACAAATCTACGGCGACTGTCAGAGACAGGACCAAGAGGATGATCTAGCTAATCTGGAAAGAACACCCTGGCTAACGGCACCAAGCCAAGGACGGGGAGTGTGACTGAGTCACAGGAACCGGACCACCTAAAAACGGGGTACCACCAAACAAACACACGCCAACATAAATAAAACAGTACGCTTAAAGTAACGGTACTCCAAAACAGGCGTGGGCCTCTCCGAATCAGGGAGAGCTGGACTAGGACAATAATAATAATAACAACTCAGGATAAAGGGCAGCTTGCCCATAGAAATAAAGAGATAAGGAACCAGGCTCCACTGGAGCACTTACGTGACCGGACTGAACCCTCCGGCAGCACTGGATGGTAACGTGCATACCAGGAGTGACTTGGCAGGACTGGATGGAAATACACTGACCAAGACGGAACCGGATCAAGACTGGACCAGCATGGAATAGTAACTTGACCAGGACAGGACCATGACCAGAGATGCCAGTTGGACAATGACTGGACCACGACTGGACAATGACTGGACCACAGCTGGACAGGACTTAACCACACCGACACTGCAGGACCGAGACAACAGAATGCTGCTAACACTCTCTAGAGAAAAATATCACCACTGGGGCTGAGCTAGGCCAGCTCCCTTAAAAGGGAAACACTGGCCAATCAGCCGCCGCTGGACCAGGACCACAGTAATTATAAATTAACAAAAGCAGGTTGAGTGTGCGCTGTCTGGCATCCCCTGATTGCTAAGCAACTCCCGGGCGACGCGGCCTGCCTGTTACCCAGCTGGGCGGATTTGACATCATCTGCCTGGACACCGCTGGGCGGAAGTGCCCGGGACACCCTTCTCAGGGTGCTGGGATGCTGCTGCGGCAATGCCGCAGCAGCACTAGTGTCAGCGCTGCTGACAATGAGAGCCTTGCTCGCAAGCTTACAAACTATAGGGAAATAGACATTGATACAAAAGAATAGATATTCTTTATTGCATAAAGTCCATCAGAATGCAAAGTTTCCTGGTGTGCTGTATGATATGATGACCCAGCAGTTTTGGCCAGAGGTCAGGAGGATGGAAAATGTGAAAAAAAGAGACAATATGTGTATGACCTGTACAGTGGAGATGTGATTGGATAGGAATGGTATATGAAGGTTATGTGGCTGGTTCTGGAATTTGATAAGTTTGCCTGAAGAGGTGAGTTTTCAGGGAACGCTTGTAGGTTTGGTGACTGGAGGTTATGTTATTGTGTGTTGGAGAGCATTCCACAGAGTGGGTGCAGCCTGAAGAAAGTCCTGCAATAAATGGGAGCGAGTAATGATTGTGGATAAGAGATGTAGATTTTGTGAGGAGCGAAGAGGTTGGTTTGGAACATATTTTGAGATAAGAGAGGAGATGTAAGTTGGTGTAGTTCAGTTTATGTCCTTGTGTGTAAGTACAAAACTGTTTTGTTATGCTGACACTTTGCACAGACCAGCTGTCCTGATGAAGGAGCGCCAGCTCCGAAACCGTTGACGTACAGGCTGAGTTTTTTCACTTTGTTATGATTTGACCAAATACACCTGTTTTCACGTTGAGAGTGCCGCCTCCTATTTTTCCATTTATTTGGATGATTTTGCATTTATATAACTAATTGTGGAAGGCACCCCCATCATTCTCTCCATCAGTCGAAGTGCCGGTCCTCACCGATACATATATATATATATATATATATATATATATATATATATATATATATATATATATTTAATAGAGAAATAAGTGCGCAAACAACCTTGATACCAGAAATAAAAGTCCAGTAAATCACAGAGATTGGTTATCTCGTCCAAATTCTTTTCAGTGCACTTTGGGTTAAATCCACCCGGCAGCTCTATTGACATGGAATATAAAAATAAAATTTAAATCAAGCAATTGCAAGTATACTTTGATAATATCTTTAGCACTGTCCTCACTGTCCGTTCCTATATAAACCTGGAAGAATATGAACCATCAAAGCGTACCCTTCCACTGCATAAACCAGCTGGTTCTCCGACCCCTTGCCTGTTTACATCCTGCTATCTAACCACCACCCCCTCACTTGCACCTCTTGTAATCTGTCTGTCTCCCCTTCCTACTAGATTGTAAGCTCCTCCGAGTAGGGCCCTCTTCCCTCCTGTTGTCAAAGCCCACTTCTCTTCACATTTCACTCACAGCTCTCCTTTACTCCAACACTCAGTGACCATCTTCATACTCAACTCCATCATTGGCCTCAAGCCTCTAGTTGTATGTTGATTGGGTCCTCACTACTTACATTTAAGCTGTAATGTGTATTGAACTGTGGTGCTCTTTATTTGTACTGTATTTTTGTTATTTATTCAATGTTATGCCAAGTTTTGTCTCCCTGTATTGTTCCTTTGTACGGCGCTGCGAAACACTTGTGGCGCCTTATAAATAAAATTATAATAATAATAATAATAACCATCTCAAGAGTGGATATAATTACTATATCCATGACAATGATCCAAAACACAAGGCCAAGTCGACCTGTCATTGGCTACAGCAGAATAAAGTGAAGGTTCTGGAGTGGCCATCTCAGTTTCCTGACCTAATATCATTAAGCCACTCTGGGGATATCTCAACGTGCAGTTCATGCAAGACAGCCCAAGGATTTACAGGAACTGGAGGCTTTTTGCCAAGAAGAATGGGCAGCTTTACGAGCTGAGAAAATAAAGAGCCTCATCCACAACTACCACAAAAGACTTCAAGCTGTCATTGATGTTAAAGGGGGCAATACACAGTATTAAGATCTTGGGTATGTAAACTTTTGATCAGGGTCATTTGTGTAGTTTCTGTTGTCATTATGATTTAAAAAGAGTAAACACAGTTGTTTGATAATAAGGGGGACATTTACCAAAATGGATTCGTAGAAAAAAGGTGTATTCGTAGGGAGAAATACACCTTTTTTTTACGAATTTGTATTTTCGGGATTTACAATCCCAAAAATACAAAAATTCGTAGTCCTAAAGATGGAACATTCGTATTTGTATTTACAAATACGAATGTCTACACCATCGATAGAATACGACAGAAATCACCATTCAAAAGAATGGTGGTTTCTGATTTACTAAGCAGCCGTACTGATAATACGGCTGCTTAGTGGTGTAAAACACCCACGCAAATACGACAGGAAAATAGAACACCATTTTCATGTCGTATTTGCGTTTTAGCCTGCACGGATCAGTCAGATCCGTGCAGGCTTCAGTGTAAAAAAATAGAAAAAATAAATAAATAAAAAAAAAAACGGCGTGGGGTCCCCCCCACAGCCGAAACCAGCACCAGGCTGACAGAGCCTGGAGCCGGTAATTAAAAATCAGGGAACCCGACAAATAGGGGTTCCCCGATTTTTAACAACCAGCCCCAGGCTCCTGCTCTGGGGCTGGTTCCCAAAATACGGGGGACAAAATGACTAGGGGTCCCCCGTATTTTAAGAACCAGCCCCAGGCAAAACCAGCCAGCAGGCTAATGCCACAGCCGGGGGGAGACTTTTTATGCAAGTCCCCCCGGCCAAAGCATTAACACTACCGACCAGTCAGCCTGGCCAGGGGCCCTGGGGGAGTGGGGACCCCCCCAATAAAGGGGTCCCCCCCCTCCAGGACTTACCTGACCAGGCTGAAGCCTGGTGCTGTCCTCGATGCCCCTGGGCGGTGGGCATCGAGCTGATAGTTGTGTAAAAAATAGAAGAAACCATTGTTTTTTACTGTGGCACTACAAGTGCCAGCAAGCCTCCCCAGCAAGCTGGGACTTGGAGAACCACAAGTCCCAGCCTGCTGGGCATTAAAGGGCCCGCTGGGTCTTGTAGTGCCACAGTAAAAAAAATAGTTAAATAAAACACACTGACACACATTTTAAATAAAAGTTTAATACATACAAAACACACATACTGATACTTACCTAGCTTGATCCCGTTGGTAGGTCGCTGGCTCCGGTGGCTTCCTGATTGGCCGCTAGGCGGCTAGGCGGCTCCTGATTGGCCAGAATTCATTCTGAGCCCAGACGCCGACCAGGAAGGTTCTCTCTCCGGCTCTGAAAGCCGGGGAGCGTCGCGGAAGATGCCGACAGCTGCTGGAAGTCGCCAGCAGCTGTCAGAAGACCGGGATGTCGACGGATGAAGAACGAAGACCATCCATGCAGGACCTGGGTGAGTAGGATTTCCTTCCACAGGTCCAACATGGATTATCTTCGGACAGGACGCCGACGACCCCGGAGCCGCCGACACGGAGCCGCCGACAACGGAGCCGCCGACACGGAGCCGCCGACACCGGAGCCAGCGACCTACCAACGGGATCAAGCTAGGTAAGTATCAGTATGTGTGTTTTGTATGTATTAAACTTTTATTTAAAATGTGTGTCAGTGTGTTTTATTTAACTATTTTTTTTACTGTGGCACTACAAGACCCAGCGGGCCCTTTAATGCCCAGCAGGCTGGGACTTGTGGTTCTCCAAGTCCCAGCTTGCTGGGGAGGCTTGCTGGCACTTGTAGTGCCACAGTAAAAAACAATGGTTTCTTCTATTTTTTACACAACTATCAGCTCGATGCCCACCGCCCAGGGGCATCGAGGACAGCACCAGGCTTCAGCCTGGTCAGGTAAGTCCTGGAGGGGGGGGACCCCTTTATTGGGGGGGTCCCCACTCCCCCAGGGCCCCTGGCCAGGCTGACTGGTCGGTAGTGTTAATGCTTTGGCCGGGGGGACTTGCATAAAAAGTCTCCCCCCGGCTGTGGCATTAGCCTGCTGGCTGGTTTTGCCTGGGGCTGGTTCTTAAAATACGGGGGACCCCTAGTCATTTTGTCCCCCGTATTTTGGGAACCAGCCCCAGAGCAGGAGCCTGGGGCTGGTTGTTAAAAATCGGGGAACCCCTATTTGTCGGGTTCCCTGATTTTTAATTACCGGCTCCAGGCTCTGTCAGCCTGGTGCTGGTTTCGGCTGTGGGGGGGACCCCACGCCGTTTTTTTTTTTATTTATTTTTTTTTTCTATTTTTTTACACTGAAGCCTGCACGGATCTGACTGATCCGTGCAGACTGCTAGAAATAATTCGTATTAGCGGCCGTATATACGGCCGCTAATACGAATTCCTACGACATCGGTGGGTTGCAAAGCAGTCGTATATGACTGCTTTGTAAATCCCCCTCCGGAACACGACTTTGCATACGACTTAAACAGTCGTATGCAGTCGTAGGGAAAATACCAATACGAAAAACTAGGTTTTTCATATTGGTAAATTTCCCCCTAAATGGCTTCACCCAACCACTAACCATGAGTGAAAGAAAAGTTTGTGAGTTATCATTCATATTCTCTGACAAATGGGCAGAAAATCACAAGTTCTGCTAGGGTATGTAAACTTATGAGCACAACTGTACATAGCGTGAATTTACATTTGTTTTATTATTAAAATATAATACTAACTACTCTGGAAGGGTTGAAATGTTAAAATCCAGGGAATCACAGGAGACCACACACACACTATAATGCCACTGCAGGTCCTCCCTCTTGTTAACCACAGGAGCTCATAAAGTCTCCTCTCACTGCTCCCTCCCAAAATGCCATGCGACAGAGCCGCTGCTACGTGATGATATACGGCATGGTAATTTCCTGGGCCTGGCCCATGGTGCAGCAATTAGACCTGGCTGTGAGTGCGACTCTTTTTGATGTCATCCCACTTGGGTAACAATTGGTTGTGGATCGCACCCCCTAGTGGCTCTACTGCCTGCATGGGTGGTGCTATATGTAAGTGCCCCTGGATGACAAGACTCAGCTGACCTGCTGGTAATCCAATATTGAACAATCCACTGCAGTTAGACTGACAGATTTTCTCCTCTGTAATTACTACACTCCACATACTGTACCTTGCATAATCCATAGGAATAAGGCTGGCAGGAGGAGGTTCTGGGGGGAATTCATTATAACAGCAAATATCATGCTGATATAGCACTTCCTGCTTTGCCTCATTACCCAGGTAAAGCAGGAAGGCACACCAAAAAGTTTTATTAACGTCTTGTCCACTTTGAAAACTTGTTCCCTCCGATGATCCTCTCTTGAGCGCACAGCGGATCAGATTTTGATGACACTGTGGGTTAGATGTATGAAGCGGTGATAATGGAGGAGAAGTGGTCCATGGCAACCAAACAGCACTGAAGTAACATCTATAATTGACATAATATAAAATAATACAGAGCAGCTGATTGGTTGCCATTGGACACTTCTTGGACACTTGGCTCACTTCTCCTCCCTTATCAATGCTTCATACATCTACCCCTGTGTTTCCATGCCTGGCTTGCTCCAATTGCCCCAGGGGTGATATATAACACTATATTTTGGATAGGAATGCTGATTTAGACAGGGGTGCACAGCTCCCCTGTTATTTACTGCTCACCAGCAGTGTAATACATGGGATCAAGTGATAACAGCACACACAGGGTCTTATTCCGGTTCATTCGCTCGGACGCATGCATGGACCCTTGCGAATGACCCAATCCCCATCTTGCGAATGGTTAGCCTGCACCACCCATTCGCACACTGAATTCATTTGCAAGACTTGTGAACGGATATTTTACATGAACATCCATTCACATGCCAGTGGGAACCTCCCCCATCTTTCGATGGTCGCCGACCATCGAATGATGGCGAAGGCACAAGCATATGTAAGGGTGACCCAGACCACTCGTACATATGAGTGAAGAAATGCAGGGAATTGGGCGGGCAGCTGACATCTGGCTATGTCAGCTGTCTGCCTCTTGCACGTGTGTCACAACTGCATTAGCATGTGTACACCCAGCATTTTAATGGGAATACCCATGAAATGCAGGTTGTCCACATATGCTAATGGACCATCCCAGCACCCCATGCCCCTATCCACCCCCCACTTGCAAGGCTGGGAGCATGCACTCGTCGACATAGGCGTGCGCAGCCCATTTTCTTAGGGGGTGCACCATTGAAGGGGTGGGCCCATCACCGCCTACTGGGCGTGTCCATCACCGCCTACTGGGTATAAATGCAAAAGAAGTAGAAGGTGACTTATTTATGTACTGTATATGCACTTTACAATGAATCATTCCCCCCACACATATTAGAAATAGGGACAGTGTGTGTCAAAGGCAAAAATTTACACTGTATTACCCATTACATATAATGCCACACACCATAATGCCCATCACACATAATGCCATACACAGTAACGCCCATCCCACATAATGCTACAAACCGTAATGCCCATTAAACATTATATCAGGGATTGAGAACATGGGGACAGTGCCAAAAATATACAATTTAATGCCTATTACACATCACACACCCATTACATAGTATACCACATGCCGTAATGTCCATTATACATTATGCCACACACCGTAATGCCCATTACACATTATGCCACACACTGTAATGCCCACTACACATTATGCCACACACCGTAATGCTCATTACACCATGATGCCAATTACACGTTGCTCATCACACCATGATGCCCATTACACTTTACGCCTCAGAACATCATACCCATTATACCTCACCCCATGATGCCCATTACACCTCACACCATGATGCTCATTACACATTATGCCACACACCATGATGCCCAGTACACATTATGCCAAAAACTGATGCCCATTACACATTATATGACACATGTGATGCCCATTACACATTATGCCACACCACGTAATGCCCATTACATATTCTACCACACACCGTAATGGCTATTACATATGATGCTACATAAGTGTAGTTTACCTTCATGTTAATTGCTAGGGGTTTCATGCTTGATGCCAGGGTTTTCATGTTCGATACTTGGGCCTTCATGCCATGGGGGATGACATGCTTGGAGGGCTCAGGTGGACTCTGGGACAGTACAAACAGGGCTGGAGCACAGTAGCAGTGCACTTGCTATTGACATGCTGGGGCAGCATACTGGGCACACTGGGACTGGCTGGACATGGACAGGCACCAGCCAGATGTCAGACAACCTTGTAAATTTAAATGGTGCCAGGTGCAGCCCCAGCATCCTTCAGTAGCTTCTGTGCATGTGCGAGCAGGATTAAGGCTCTGGAGGGCCCGGAGTACTTCAGACAGGGGGGCCCTTTGGACTAAAATCATAATACAAATAAATATATACTGTATTAAACACATATATATATATATATATATATATATGCACCGCAGTCCCTCCTTCCCTGCACCTCTACATACCCCTGTCACCCATGCACCTCTCTTCATCCTTCCCTGCATATCTCCGTCCCCATGACCTCTCACTTCCTCCTTCCCTGCATCTCTTTGTCCTCCTGTCACCTCTCATTTTCTCCTTCCTTGCACCTCTCTATCTCCTTGTAACCCTGCACCTCCCTGTTCCCCTGTACTTCTCCATCATGTCACCTCTCACTCTCAACTTATATCCACCTCTCCATTTCCCTGTCACCCTTACATCTCTCACTTCCCCCTTCTCTGTACATCTCCATCACCCATGAACCCCACCGCCCACTGTGCTACCTGTACCTCTCTGACCCCGATCCCCCCTAGTAGCTCTCTCCATCCTCATTGTACCTATATGTCCCCCATGTAACTCTTCGTCCTCTGTGCACCTCTCCATAACTCTGCCCCCATGCACCTCTCCATACCCCTTTCCCTCCTGCAGCTCTCCATCCCCCTGTCCTCCGTCCCTTCTCCTTTCTGTCTCCCTGTCCCCCTCTGTATGGTACTTATATATATATATATATATATATATATATATATATATATATATATATATATCTGCCCCTTACCTAAGCCTGGACTCTGGGCAGACAACAACCGGAAGATGGGGTGGGCGGCAGGTAGCAGGCGTGCGGGAGGCAGTAGGGTCTGCTCACGGTGGGCAGAGAAGGTAAAGTACCACGCTAGCATCCGCGGCTGGGTCCTGTGACTTCCGTCTCATTCATTGCAGCATGGGCGCTCCTGTTCCACAGCTCCCGGCGCAGGCTGAAACTTCGCACAAGGAAGTCAGCATTCACAGCCCACCACGGCTTTGCAGCGCCGGCGGCTGTGATGTCTATAACAGCTGTCACTGGGCGACAAGTGCCCCGGCGTCTAGCGCCGGACTTTACCTCTCTTCACCCCATCTATGGCGGCTGGCCACTTCTGTTCATTAGGAGGTGCCTGTGCACCCCCGGCACCCCCCGTGCGCACGCCTATGCTCGTCGACCATACTTCTCGCCGAGTTCGCATGCAACCAGCGTATACACATGGGCAGAAATGCTACTGTGCATGCGCATATGCAAAACATCTGTCCCCCCTTGTGAATTCACGTCTGAGCGAAATAACCAAAATAAGGCCCACAGTGTGCACTTATACCAGTTCTCCGCATACCTACGTTTAATACATTCACCCCTCAGTCTCATAGCAGTGGCAACCATCGGTAGTTTTGCCCAGTGGTGTCAAAACAGGGCTGTGGGCGACTCCCGGCTTCACCTGCTCATGAGTGACACCAGGGTGCTAACTCATCTTCACTGAGAGAAGCCTGGTGTTGCCCTGTGACAATACTTGCTCCTGTCACTGTGTGGGAGCCGTTGCTGCCCTCACACTGGTCTCCGGGAGCAGCCAGCATCTCCAGGATTCCCAGAGTGACCAAATGGGAGTTCAGGCAACAAGATCATGCCTACCTACAGTATATGTTAGGCCCACACCTCCTTACCTGAGAGGTCACATCCCATTTTTCTACTGGCGCACGTCAGGGGCGGATTTAGGGATGAGGGCGCCCCTAGGCA
Organism: Crinia signifera; assembly: GCF_055691185.1. Lineage (NCBI taxonomy): Eukaryota > Metazoa > Chordata > Amphibia > Anura > Myobatrachidae > Crinia > Crinia signifera. The sequence goes on along the minus strand of NC_139222.1, from coordinate 160,187,658 downwards.
CAACAATAATGTTCGCACCCCCTGCCTAATTGTATTGTTTATTGATTACTTATAAGCCCTGATTTGATAACAGCCAATATAATGGATTTATAAAAAAGCCACTAACTGTGACATGTTCTTTTATTATGTATACATATTTACTAAGTAGGACAGTTTACAGGGGCAGTATCTCCATTTACACTCTATTTAAGATGGAATATAGTACAGTGCAGTGGATATTTTGCAGTTATTGGTACATTTTGGGCTGACATTACTATCACAAGCATCCAAGTGCCGCCCCCAAACATGTGCCGCCCCTAGGCACGTGCCTCACGTGCCTAATGGGAAATTCGGCTCTGGCGCACATACATTTAATGTACCGCACTTGGTGTCACTGTTTTTGCTCCTGACTGTGACCCTTCCCTCCCTTACATCTCCAGTTGAAATGACTTATGTCAGATTGGCAAGTACACATATATATGTGGTCAGAGGTGGAACTACTGTACCATTAATGGAGATGATGTAGTGCACATGTAACCCTTTTCCTGTCACCGACTGTTTTTCCCTGTCACATTCTGCCTCTCCCTGCCTCTCAGTGGGCCAGATGAACTAAGCTTGAAAAGTGATCAAATGGAGAGTGATAATGCACCAGCCAATCATTTCCTACCTGTCATTTTTCAAGCCCAACCTGTCAATCAGTTAGGAACTGATTGACTGATCACTCTCCATTTTATCCCTTTTCAAGCTTAGTACATCTGCCCCCCATGTCACCCTCTGCCTCTCTCTGTGACTCACTGCCATGTTGCATATTGTGAACTTGGATTGGAGGGGGGGGGGGGGGGGGCACCTCCCACAAATTCCACCACTGTAATATATAACAATATGTGACGAATTGCGCAAGGACATTGCCTAGCATTGTGGAATACAGACGGGAGACATGCAACCAAAGAGTGTAAAAGGCTCCATCTACTACAAATGCTTGGCACTCTAAAGTATGCTGTTAGATTGCTGTGAATTGAGCAGCTTTATGTGGTACGTGATCCCATCTGCTTTGATTGTGTGTTTGTCATTAACACATTTTACTTGGATATCTGCACTTTGGAGATCTCTCGTGTTTGTGTAATAGTGTGCCCCGATGCTGGGACAGCATCCATGCTCCCAGCACCGGAGCACCAGCGGCAGGCAGGGGAGATGGAGCTGTGTCCCCAGTGGGACACAGCTCCAGATAGCGCTGGGATCAAAGAACTGAACCCGGTGCTGACAGTCCAGGCGGGGGAGAGCCAGCTATTTGTAATTGGCGCCTTTTTGGCCGCCAATGAAAGCCGCCGCCCCTGGCATTTGAACAATGGCTCCATTCAGGTGCCAATCACAGCTCCTGAATCGGCAGCCAATAAAAACCGGCCGCAGCGAGCCAATCAGCACTCGGCCCGTCCCCAGCATCTGACTTCAAAGAGCAGGAGGATCCCACACCGGCAGAGCGCAGGAGCGCCCCGGCTGAAGAAAGAAGACGCCTCTGGGAGAAGAGGATGGCGGTAGGAAGAAGTGCTTCGGCGGCTGCTGAAGAGGCCAGAAGACGACGGGATCAAGCAAGAAGATCTCTGGCGCCTTCTGCAGGAAGAAGGGAAGCGGCGCCCACTGGCCAGGACAGGCCAGCGGCAGAAGAACTGTCAGGCCCTTCCGGCCTGTGGGTAATTCAGTCGGGCCCTCTAGGTCCATGGCCACTTGATTGTCAGGCCCTCCTGGTCCATGGAGTTTAGTTGGGCCCCTCCTCCCTGTGGCCCCTTCCTTGTAGGTTGGGCATTAGGCCCGGGGGGCACATAAGTGTTGGGCCCTCCAGGCCCTTAGGTACTGTAGGTGGGGCATCCTGCCCCAAGGCCCCATAGCCGGGCGCTAGGCCTGGTGCACAATAGCCGGGCATAAGGCCGAGGCCCGCTAAAACAGGTTCTAGGCCTGGGGGCTATTGATTCAGGCACTAGGCCTGTGGCCATTGAAAGGGGTTAGGCCTGGGAGCAGCTAGGAGGGTGGTAAGTGACTCTGGCACTAGGCCAGAGTCACTTGTGTAATTGATTAGTCAGGCTCTAGGCCTGCACAATTGCTAAAGGCCTGTTAGTCATTTGAAGATCTCTAATGTTTGTGTAATAGTGTGCCCCGGTGCTGGGACAGCATCCATGCTCCCACCACTGGAGCACCAGTGGCAGGCAGGGTAGATGGAGCTGTGTCCCCAGCGGGACGCAGCTCCAGCTAGCGCTGGGATCAAAGAACTGATCCCGGCGCTGACAGTCCAGGTGGGGGAGAGGCGGCTATTTGTAATTGGCGCCTTTTTGGCCACCAATGAAAGCAACCGCCCCCGGCATTTGAACAATGGCGCCATTCGGGAGCCAATAGAAACCGGCTGCGGCGAGCCAATCAGCGCTCACCACGTCGTACTCGGCCCTGCCCCCGGCATCTGACTTCAGATGCTGCCGGGAGGCAAAACAGCAGGAGGATCCCACGCTGACGGAGCGCCCGGCTGAAGAAAGAAGATGCCTCTGGGAGAAGAGGACGGCGGCGGGGAGAAGAGCTCCACTGAAGAGGCCAGGAGACACCGGGATCAAGCAAGAAGATCTCCGGCACCTTCTGCAGGAAGAAGGGAAGCGGCACTGCCGCTGGCCAGGACAGGCCAGTGGCAGAAGAACTGTCAGGCCCTTCCGGCCTTTGGGTAATTCATTCGGGCCCTCTCGGCCCGTGGCCACTTGATTGTCGGGTCCTCCTGGCCCGTGGAGTTTAGTTGGGCCCCTCCTTCCTGTGGCCCCTTCCTTGTAGGTTGGGCATTAGGCCCGGGGGCCACATAAGTGTTGGGCCCTCCAGGCCCTTAGGTACTGTAGGTGGGGCATCCTGCCCCAATGCCCCATAGCTGGGCGCTAGGCCCGTGGCACAATAGCCGGGCGTAAGGCCCGAGGCCCACTAGGACAGGCTCTAGGCCTGGAGGCTATTGATTCAGGCACTAGGCCTGTGGTCATTGAAAGGCGTTAGGCCTGGGAGCCTAGGAGCAACTAGGAGGGTGGTAAGTGACTCTGGCACTAGGCCAGAGTCACTTGTGTAATTGATTAGTCAGGCTCTAGGCCTGCACAATCGCTAAAGGCCTTTTAGTCATTTTAGGCCTCTTGAAGGGAAGGGGTGATTTTCATCCTCTTCCAAGAGGTCCTGTCCCTGGGAACAGTGGGCTTTATGGCGGCTCTTCCCATGGCCCAGACCCAGTAAAGAAAGAGGGAACGGCTGTTCCCTTCACATCACCACGAATAGCTGTTCGTGAGCTGGTTCTAGGTAAGGGGATGTTGGTAAGTAAACTTCCATTGTATTCTCTGTCCCTATTGTTGTGTGTGTGTTTTTGACATGTTACTGTTTTGCATATTAGTAAATTGTTTGAGGGACTATATACCTGAGGCTTAATGTAATGTTTTTAAGTGAGCGTAGGGCAGTTAGTCTCGTGTTAGGAAAGTTTTAGGATAGGGAGGTTGTGTTTCCCCTATAGGTGCGGGAGAACGCCTGTCAAGGTGACAATAGCCTGGGAGTGAGTAGTCTTCAGGTTTGTCTGTCTCCCCTTCCCTTACGTACCAGCTTAGGGACTGTACACGGACGTGTGAGTCCCCTATCTAAACACCTGGGTGCACAAGCATCTATAGGTGAAACTGGATGGCTGAGGCTCTGGCCAATGATAACCATTCACCCAGCCGGTGAAGGTCGCCGCCACCCATAACCCCCTCCACCTTCAACTCTCTGTGAGTGAAATGGTGGAGCCTTGTTAAACACCCTTTTGTTCCTGACAGTATGGCGAGGAACACCGGGACAGGAATCCATCGGAAGGAAGGTCCATCGTGTCCCGGTGCCGGAGTTTCCATGACCGTGATTTGGCACGGCCTGAAGGTGAGAGGGTGCGGCACCAGGTAAGTGGTCCGACGACACCTGCACGGCAGCAGGCACCACACGGCACCGCCCCTACACCCCTCTCACATTTGCATAGAAATTTGTACCTTTTGGACCAGATTAAGTTTTTCATAAATACACGGAACCTGGGACTTGTAGTTCCACAGAGACTTGTGTAAAGTACATTCACTTGCACTCTGCAATTTGTTATATATATATATATATATATATATATATATATATATATATATATATATATATATATATATTAGAGATGAGCGGGTCCGGATCTCCGGGATCCGACAGATCCGAATATCGCGATCCGAGTCTGGATCCGAGCCGGCTCTGGAGTTCCCGCCTAAATTCCGGACCGAAAACGAGGCAAAACTTCATCATCGCGCTGTCGGATTCTCGCGGGATCTGGATTCTATATAAGACGCACGCGCGTCCCGCCATCTTTACTCCAGCATAGGAGAGGGAAGAGGGTGGTTGTGCTCTGTGCTGTGTGTTGTGCTATAATAATAATATATTATTTTGCTGCTGCTCACTCGATTAGGGTCTGCAGGGGCTGCTAAACACAAGTCCAGTGTACAGGGGCTGCAGTGGCCAGTGTACAAGGGGCTGTACAGGGGCTGTGTTCAGTGTGACAGGGCTTGTGTCCAGTGTGACAGGGCCTGTGTACAGTGTGACAGGGTCTGTGTCCAGTGTACAGGGTTTGTGTCCAGTGTACAGGGGTTGTGTCCAGTGTACAGGGGCTGTGTCCAGTGTACAGGGGCTGTGTACAGGGGCTGTGTCCAGTATACAGGGGTTGTGTCCAGTGTACAGGAGCTGTGTCCAGTGTCCAGGGGCCGTGTCCAGGGGCAGTGTCCAGTGTACAGGGGCTGTGTACAGGGGTTGTGTCCAGTGTGACAGGGCCTGTGTCCAGTGTGACAGGGGCTGTGTCCAGTGTACAGGGGCTGTGTCCAGTGTACAGGGTCTGTGTACAGGGGTTGTGTCCAGTGTACAGGGGCTGTGTCTAGGCTGTGTACAGGGGTTGTGTCCAGTGTATAGGGGTTGTGTCCAGTGTACAGGAGCTGTGTACAGGAGCTGTGTCCAGTGTCCAGGGGCTGTGTCCAGGGGCAGTGTTTAGTGTGACGGCTGTGTCCAGTGTACAGGAGCTGTGTCCCGGGGCGGTGTCCAGAGGCTGTGTCCATTGTCCAGGGGCTGTGTCCAGGGGCTGTGTCCAGGGTGATGGGCTTTGTCCAGTGTCCAGGGGCAAGGTCCAGGGGCAGTGTCCAGTGTGACGGCTGTGTCCAGTGTACATGAGCTGTGTCCAGGGGGGTGTCCAGAGGCTGTGTCCATTGTCCAGAGGCTGTGTCCAGGGGCTGTGTCCAGGGTGATGGGCTGTGTCCATTGTCCAGGGGCTGTGTCCAGTGTCCAGGGGCAGTGTTCAGGGGCAGTGCCCAGTGTGACGGCTGTGTCCAGTGTACAGGAGCTGTGTCCAGGGGCGGTGTCCAGAGGCTGTGTCCAGTGTGATGGCTGTGTCCAGGGTACAGGAGCTGTGTCCAGAGGCTTTGTCCATTGTCCAGGGGCTGTGTCCAGTGTGACGGCTGTGTCCAGAGGCTGTGTCCAGGGGCAGTGTCCAGTGTCCAAGGGGCTGTGTCCAGTGTGACAGGCTGTGTCCAGTGTAAAGTAAGAAAAATAAATAAAAGTAATAAATAAAATAAAAACAAATTTTTGGAGGAGGAAATAGTGGGAGATCAGCAACCTGATAGAAGTGCTGAAGCTGCTACCACCAGTCATGACAAGGCCGATACCTCTTTGTATTTTTTGCTCTTTGGAGCATTTCTCTTTTTTTGGGATAGTTCATTAAACTGCCGCCCTGTCTGCCCCTGCAGTGCCGCTCTGCTTCCAAGATGTGCCAGGTTGGAAGTGTAAGGTCCACATGTATGTGATGCCCACTGCTGTCGCTTAGCTTAGTCATCCAGCTACCTCGGTATACCCTTTTGGCCCAACTACAGTAAATGAAAACAATTTTGTAAGCTGTGAAGTGATCAAAATTGACTAGAAATGAGTGGAAACTAATGTTATTGAGGTCAATAATACTTTAGGGGCAAAAACAGGCCCTAATTCTGTTATTTTAGCTCTCCCCTGGTGGTCAGCTGCCCGGGTGCCCGTTCTGGTTAGTGGACAGACGGGGGTATAACAAAAACTGGCACTCCTGGGACTTAGTGCAAAACTTTATATTTCAAAAGTGCATGGTACAAAAAACAACGTTTCGGGGCAGATGCCCCTTTATCAAGGTTGTCACCCACACCTTGATAAAGGGGCATCTGCCCCGAAACGTTGGTTTTTGTACCATGCACTTTTGAAATATAAAGTTTTGCACTAAGTCCCAGGAGTGCCAGTTTTTGCTATACCCCCGTCTATATATATATATATATATATATATATATATATATATATATACTGTCCACTTTATGCCGGCACTCCGCTCTCAAAGGCAATAGATTCCGGTGCGCTGTCTGTACACTTTTCATACAATCCAATTTCAGAGGCACTCGGATGAATAAAGGTCACAAGCGGGATGTTACAACATGGCTGTATTATAAAGCCAAGCGCTTTTCGAGGCAAGCACCTCATCATCCCTGACGTGCCTTGACGACGAGGTGCTTGCCTCGAAAGCGCTTGGCTTTATAATACAGCCATGTTGTAACATCCCGCTTGTGACCTTTATCCATTTATCGTCATCCGAGTGCCTCTGAAATTGGATTGTGTATATATATATATATATATATATATATATATATATATATATATATATAGATATATATATCTATATATATATATATATATATATATATATATATATATAAATCTTCGTATTGCACATAAAATATATCCTTATTGTAAATGACTGAACAATAGTTTATGTGTTCGCTTTTGAACAGACGCCTGACTATAAATCATATGTTGTAATCTTCCTTAATCTGCCATTAGTTTATTTTGGAAGAACTGAGCAACCACAAAGAATATTAGATTGTTTTCACAAAAGGATTACATGAGGGAAATTAGTTCAGGATATAAGGCTCTCCATCTGTTCTTTGCTCTTTGTACAAGAAGATATGAACAAAGACCTCCAAATTTCTTACATGATTTAAGAAAGGTAAGAGCTATAAAAGTAAGATTTCAGAAATGAGGGAGGTATTACTGAGCAGAGACATATAAAGCTCCCATATAAGGCCTCCTTGCCATATCTTTCTCTGGAGCAAAAGGTTGACCAATACTATACAGTAGGTTACTCTAGAACATTATTTGCTAGATCTTACCTGATCTAAAGATCCAAACTGAAAGCTTATGAGAAGTTCTTAGGTGCTGAAAAAGAATCCATGGGTGTTGGGGTATGTAATTAAACTTTTATGTACTATATCTTTTTTGGACATAGCCAAACCAAAACATTTTATTCACCATGATCTCTTGCAAGTAATCTATCATACCCTGTACAAAGGGCAGTTACATATATATTGTACATGCAGTAGAGCAATTCTCATGCATCCATCTTTTGACACATCTAGAAGTACGCACATTGTAGTCCTATTCACAATGGACACATACAGCAGCACCACTCATCCTGGACATACAGTATTTAGCAATTCCGTCACCATGAAAACAAACATAGTTGGCATCAACATGACACAAACGTATGAATTCTATCCACCAAGGGCACATAGCCATCCCTTCAACAGTAGAAACATAAATGAACTACTGTATACCCAACTTGGGCTCACATACTTTATTAGTCCCCTCCACTCTGTTTGCACATAGCAGTCTAAACCACACTGGATACACATAGCATTATTATCAATACCATACACACATAGTAGTCCCTTCCACTCTGTATATACATAGCAGTCCCATGTTCCTGAACACACATAGCAGTACCATACATTTGGGACACACATAGCAATGCCATAGACCCAGGACACACAAGTAGTTCTATGCATCCCGGTTACACATAGTAGTCCTAGTCATCGAGGAGACACAATTAATTCCCATCCACCTAGGACATACATACAGTTGTAGATCATTCTACCCAGGACACACATAGCAGTCCCATCTACCGTGAATGAACACATATACAGTATGTTCTAGTCTAGTCCTATATACTCTGTATGCACAAAGTAGTCATATCCACCATAAATACATATACAGTAACAGTTAAATCCACCCTGAATACACATATTGATCCTCTCCCCTGGATACACATACAGTAGCAATACAATAAACCCAAGTCACACATAGCACTCTCATCCACCCAGGTCACACATAGCAGTCCTATCCACCCTGAATACATGTAGAAGTATTGTCTACCATGTACATAAAATCTACATGTTCATATTGAATTATGACAGAGTCAATTATAATGCAAAGTACAGTATTAAACTATTGTAACATACTAAATGATACCCCCTCTTGGTCAATGGTTCTAATTTCTTGGTCAATGGTTCAAATTATGACCACATTAGCAATAGTAAATTATATAATTAATGGAGCTGCAGCAACAACATGCAGTTTAAGAGACAGAATGGAGCAGCTGCACATACTGTACCCTTTGTATCAGCTTATTTTACAAAGATTGCAGCATGTGCTAATCTGAGTGCTTAAATCAATGTGCTGGATCAGAGAGTAATGCTGTGTACACACGGGGGCAATAGGGGCTGAAATCGCTGGGAATATGGTCGCTGGCGACCATATTGCCAGTGATGGGAGTGTGCCCCGGCGATAAATCGCCGGGTGCGTGCTCCCGTTTTCAGCCCTATTCTAATCGCTGGTCGCAGGAGCTTGCTCCTGCGACCAGCTGATTACCTCTGCGACTCCCTCTGCAGAGGTTCCCTTTCATCAGCGACCATCTCTGGTCGCTGATGAATAGGAGACACTGAGCAATATATTACTAGCAATATATTGCTGAGCAATATATCTCCCCTGTGTCTACGGGGCTTAACTGCTGAGAAGAAGAGACAGGAGGAGCCTTACCATGTTGTGGAAGAATGTGTGCTAATAAAAGGAAGTTCTGTCTCTCACTGGTTCTATTATGTTTATTTATTAATGAATTTATTTATTTATTTGGGATGCTTAAACTTTTCCTAAATACTTATCTTATTTATATTAGCTAAATATGGAGCAGATGTATTAAGCCTTAACAAGAGATATATGCAAGGGTGTTAAGGAGAAATAAACGTACAGCCAATCAGCTCCTTGCTGACTTTTTTCAAACACAGGCTGTAACATGGCAGTTAGCAGGTGATTGGCTGGATGTTTATCTCTCCTTATCACCCTTGCATTTATCTCTTGTTAAAGCTTAATACATCTGCCCCAATGTTTAATACAGCCTATACCAAAGACCAGTATTTCTCAAACTCAGTCCTCAGGACCCCACACAGTTCATGTTTTCCGGATCATCTGGGAGGTGCACTGTGTATCATCAACTGTCATATTTTATTTTATAAATCTACTGATGACCTGGAAAACATGAATGTGTGGCCGTGGCGTCCTGAGGACCATTTTTGAGAACCTGAGCTATATAGACCATTAATAGTGTTAATACTTAATAATGTAACTATCCAGTATTAAAAGAGAACTGTGTACATATACTGTACACTATGTCTAGGATTGGTACTAGTTTTTTCTATGGTTCTTCAAGACTCTCGCACTTGCTACAATGTACCGAAGAGCATCATATTGTGTATTACATTTAGAAACATCCAAAGTGGGAAATAGTAAGTACCAGCCAATCAAATCCTGAATGCCATGTTAAAGGGTGTGTTTAAAAATGACAGGGATTGATTGGTTGGTAGTTTATCTCTCTCGACTTTATCACTCTCCAACGCTTAATACATCTGCCCTTACTGTTGTAAAAATCCCAACCATGAAGAGACATAGGGGGAAATTAACTAAAATGGGAGTTCCGTTTCACATGGGATGTTGCTATGGGCAACCAATCAGAATCTACTTATTTATTTAGTATAATACAATCTAGTATCTTCCAGAAGGTGCTAAATAAATAAGTAGATTCTGATTGGTTGCCCATACAGTGGTGTAGCTAGGTGCCACGGTGCCCGGAGCAAGGGCATGTTTTGCGCCCCCCCTGATTTGTAGTAGGCGGGGCACTTGCACGGCGAAAAGGGGGCATAGCCTAACATTATACCACACACCAGAATGCCCATTGCACATTTTAGCGAACTTTATAATACCCATTGCACAAAACGCCACATGCCGTAATAAAATTACATATAAGGCCACACCTGATACCTGAGAAAGGGGGTAAGAGAAGCAGGAGAGAGAAAAGAGAAGAGGGAGGGGTGAGGAGAGAGATGGAGGAGAGAGATGGGAAATTTAATTAAAGGGGCCCGCTGAAGGGGCGTCACCAACCACTGCGTATAGTAGGTTTGGCCAGCAACTGGAAGGGTGTGGCACAGGTAACTACATGCCTGCACAGACAGGGGTACACACAAGTAAAAGCATGCATGCATAGACAGGGGCATCATTCTATAGTTTGAGAATCAAAGTAATAAGGGATGTGGTTGGTACAGCTCTTCCACATTATAAGAAAGAAAATCTGCACAATGGGTGGGATGTAATGTAGTCCAGCAGCCCCTTTAAAAAAAAAACTCCAAGTGTGGCCAGCCACTGCACTCGCAATGCATTACATTCCGCCCATTATTTTTACTTTTCAAATATTCGCTTTGCTCGGTTTGCTGTGTATATGTATTTATTGCTCCAGCCTAAGGGCATAGATGTACGCACTGAGGGCTGCCACAGCACACATACATGTAACCTCAGAACATATGCTACACACAGCCATATAGTCAAAACACATGTGCAGTCTCAGCACACAACATGAAGTAATATCACATACATACATACACAACATGCAGTGATAGTACATACATACATACACACACACACAACATGCAGTGATAGTACATACATACATACACACACACACACACACACACACACACACACATACATACCATGCAGTGATAGTACACACATACATACAAGGGATGCAGTTACAATCCCGGCGGTCGGGATCCCGGTGTTCAGAATCCCGACGCCGGAATCCCGACCGCCGAAATGCAGACACTTTCTCCCTCCTGGGGTGTCCACGACACCCCTGGAGGGAGAATAAATTAGTGTGCCGAGCGTAGCGAGGCACCGGGCCCGCTGCGTGGCGAGCGCAGCGAGCCCGCAAGGGGGGGCGATCCACGTCCTCCCCCTTGTCGGCATTTCGGCTGTCGGGATTCCGGCGTCGGGATTCTGAACGCCGGGATCCCGACCGCCGGGATTCAATACTGAATCCACATACATACATACACACAACATGCAGTGATAGTACATACATACATACATACATACATACACACACACAACATGCAGTGATAGTATATACATACACACACACACATACATACATACATACATACATACATACATACATACCATGCAGTGGTAGTACACACATACATACATACATGCACACACACATACATACATAGATACCATGCAGTGATAGTACATACATACATACATACATACATACATACATACATACAGACACAACATGCAGTGATAGTACATAGATACATACACACACATAACATGCAGTGATAGTACATACATACACACACACATACAGTGATAGTACATACATACATACATACATACAGACACACAACATGCAGGGATAGTACATATATACATACATATAAACACAACATGAAGTGACAGCACACTTACAGGACAGAAGTTAGCAGCCGGCCAGCAGATGCAGCAGCAGGAGAAGATGGTAGCACTCCCAGCTCCTTCTGTTAATTAGCCTCAGCAGTTTTCATGCCGTCCCCAGCGCTCCAGGGTCTCTGAATGCAGGAGGACGGGGGTTGAGACCAGGCAGAAGTGTACTGGTCACAGGCTGCCTCCGTCTTACACAGGTCACAGGCAGCATCACTACTCTGCGCCCCCATGACACCGGCTCCTCTACGGAGCGCATAGCTACACCACTGAGCTGACAAAAGTCAGCCAGCAGCGTGTCAGTTTAGTTTCTGCTGTGGCAGCCGGGACTTGCGCTGTGTGCGGCGCCTACCTACAGCTGTTAGGAGCGGGACGGAGCTGAGCTCAGCCGGGCAGAACAGGGTGCGGGCGGGGGAGGGAGCGGGCTGCACGGCTCTGGCGCCATTTGATGTCACCGCGCCCGGAGCTCATGCTCCGCCGGCTCCGCCCTCCCTACGCCCCTGTGCCCATAGCAACATCCCATGTGAAATAGAATTACCATCTTAGTTCATTTTGCCCATAGTTTCTTGTTTATCTTGGTACTGGTATTTCCACTTAGCTGGGACCTCTGTCACTCACTTTCAGCAATCAACAGGTCTCTCTGCAGCAGACATACACCTGTCATAGTAAATGAATCTTGGCGTCTGATCTCGTCTGTTCTGGAGTTAACCCAGGTTTGCCAAAGGTGAGCAGCACAATCTGGTTCACGTTCAAGATGATGGAAACTAAGTACATAGTGATGTTAACTGCATAAGTTAAGAGTCAGTAAATTGTTACTAGCTTTGTGAGTTAATCTGCACTGTTTTATGGCTGACTAATACAGATACATTACATATTCTCCAGTAACCTGCAGGGTACTCCTGTTTTTTGGGGAAGTCCCCCCACACCCCCTGGAAGAGTGGACACTTTCCATGTAGTTTAGTTAGGGTCAGGGCAGTCATATCGCCCCCTAGGCATATTGGGCCTTATTCTAGTTCACTCTTTCTGACAAAAGCCTTCTTAGATGGACAAAACCATGTGCACTGCAGGTGGGGCAGATGTTACTTGTGCAGAGAGAATTAGATTTGGTTGGGGTTTTACTTTAAAGTGAGATCTATATTGTAGTGTAAAAATAAAGCAGCCAGTATTTACCCTGCACAGAAACAAAATAATTCACCCAAATCTAATTCTCTCTGCACATTTTACATCTGCCCCCTGCAGTGCACATGTTTTTGTCCATCTAAAAAGGATTTTGTCAGAAAGAGTGAACTAGAATAAGGCCCATTGTGAGTCAACCTGTAAAGGCTTGCCCTTATTCATTTGGTTATGGTATAAAACATCTACAGTGTCTAGGTCTACAATCATATGGTTGACCACTAATGGTCGACAGTCACAGGGTCGACAGTTGGGTTACCAACTCATCCCTTTAATTCGGGACACATATTAATTACACAGGTTCTGTGGCTGGCTTTCACCTGGTTTTAAACTGCCACACCTCAAGACTCCGTTTTACCTGGTTTTAAACTGCCAGAGAACCTGTGTATTTAATATGTGTCCTGAATTAAAGGGATGAGTTGGTAACCCTAGTCGACAGGGTCAAAAGGTCAACAGGGTCTAAAGGTCTACATTGAAAAGGTCGACAGGGTCCAAAGGTTGACAGTCAAACATTGGACAGGGTCCAAAGGTCAACAGGTAAAAGGTCAACGGGGTCAAAAGGTCGACATCAAAACGTTTGACAATGGTCAACAGGTCGACATGGAAAAAGGTCAACATGATTTTTAAAGGTTTTTAGGGTGTCTATGTTGACATAGGTCGACATGGACACTGTCTAAGTGTACCGAGTCCCATCGCATGGCTCGATGCGCTCGCCATGCTTCGGGCACGGTGCCTCGCTGCGCTCGTCACACTATTTTATTCTCCCTCCACACCCTAGTGGATGCTAGGGCATGAAATACCGCATGTCGGCACTTAGCGGCTGAAAACTTAGTTAAAAAATGCATGTCAACCTTTTTCATATCTACCTTTTGACCATGTCGACTTATTGTCTGTCGACCTTTAAATCCTGTTGACTTTTTAACTGTTGAAATTTTGATTGTCGACCTTTTGACCCTGTCGACCTTTTCACTGTCGACCAATAGTGGTTGTCTATGATCAGATGTAGTTTTGTTTTTAACCAATGTTTAAATAAATCATTAAAGTGTATTAGAAAAAAGCTTAGAACCATACTAGCACAGTGGATTACAAACACACCGACCACTATGTCTCTAGCCCACCCAAGATTTACATACTTATTCCTTATGGATTGGACAGAGACAGCGACACAGAAAGAGAAATATACTAAAAACTTTATGGAGGTATGGTTGCCATACAGAAAAACACTGACACCGTCCCTAAAAATAGCTCTTTCGTCGACACAACATGGTATATACAAGCAACATTAAATAATGGAACCCCATTTTAGGATAATCAAAATAAAACGTGAAGGATAAAAAAGAAAAGAAAAAGAACAAGACAATCATAAAAATACCTAGGTAAAAGGAAAATAAAAACGTAACCATCGGTTTAAATGCTCACCATCAAGCTATCATTATATAGCTAATAATTGGGTAAAGTAGCATTAATTAAGATTGTGATACACTGTAGAGATTAACACCAACAGGGCTTAAAAGAAGGGACACCCCATAGACATGTGAAGTGTAAAAGGGGGACGAGTTCGACCAAGGATTATGACAAATTTGGAAACAATTGGATAATTGATAGTAAATATAAAAGATGAGAAAATGAGAATACCAAAAATAATATCAGAATAAGACATCAAAGAAAGAGAAAATATATAAAATGGAAACAAGAACATAATCTTTGGTCGAAACGTCTGCCCTTACATATATAACCTATGTAAGTATAGATTGTATAAAGAAAATAGCTTAGAAAAAATGGAATGGAAGGGAGAGAGGAGTAGGCAGGGAGAAAGACAAGACTTCATGGGAAAAAAAAGGAAAGAGAGAGGAGCGAGATTGTCAGAAAGAGAAAGAGTGGGCATAGGCAGACAGAAAGACGGAATGGTTGGGGGCACTATAGATAGATAGAATGATCAGTGATAGGCATAGACACATGGACAGGGGGTATAGATAAATGGGGATAGAGCACCATGGATAGAAAGACATACCGGTGGTGGGCATAGATCAGGCATGTGTAGAACCCCACATGTATGTTTATAGTATGTAGAATCCCACATGTATGTTTATAGTATGTAGACCCACACATGTATGTTTAATAAGAGGAATACATATGTTTATATAGCTTGTTTAATGATTGATAGGAGGTATGGTAAGCTGCGTTTAATATGCAAAGAAGGTGAAATGTCCTTGTGGAAAGAACATTGCGGAGAAATCCGTGCATGTCACAGGGAAACAAGCTGATTAAAGTTTTATGGCTCATGGGAGAGGGGAGCTCAGCACCAGCCACAGGACAGAGGAGTTCGTTACAAGCGGCTGTTGAGCGGTGACACAGTGTGGAGAGAAACAGGCTGCTGAACGGGAGTGACAGAGGAAGTGTCCTGTGTTGCCGGCGCTGTGTACTGCGCGATATAACAAGCGGTGCTTACCGGAGATCCCGGAGAGAGCTACGGTGACCCTTACGGGTCGTGGCGTCGGGAGAAAGGTCCGGCAGTGACTTGGACGAGTGCCGCAATATAATCCTGCCCATCCAGGCGTCATAGGGGCGGCGCCATCGCCGACGGAGGAACAGCCCACATAGAGGAGTGGTCTAGCTGTCATTCAGCGACAGGAACAGTGAGACGGGGACTGGTGAGTGTACAGCTTGCCCCTAAGGGAGGTTACAAGGCTTAGGCCCACCCCCCTCCATATACGCCTAGCTAGCAGCAGCATCCAGCAGCCAGATCAGTGTACAGTTAAACTGTCAGGGACTGCAGCTACTGATCCCCGCATTGATATGCTAGTGGAAAGATAGCGCAACATTAACCAGAATAGACAGCGCAGACAGGCTAAACCCGACTTCTCTGTGGGTCTGGGGACGCCTTAATGAAGATAAAATCACATTGACTGCCTTCGTTAATAGCAGTTATTGGCTACTCCTGCAGGTCACCAAAAACCAGAAGAACCAGGCTAAACCCGATCGCTAGTACAGGATCAGGGGACGCCTCTGCATATACACTTAACACCCATTATAACCGGAAGATTTCAGGAGAACAATTCCAATTAAAAACAAGATAGAGAGAGAGACAACAGCCTATAATCCCTATACCAAACAGTTAGCGACTACCTAGTCTGTGCACAGTGAAACTCATATAAACTGTTCTAAATTGTATCAGATACATTAACTGACAGCCTCTGCAGTGATAGAGGTATAGAGTGGCCAATTGCTCTCAAAGTGGCAGCTACAGAAGAATAAACTATATGAACTATTGTAAGGTCCCATTGGATCACCTAGTACTTACCTTTGATGTTGGATATATCCGGGGTGGGATTGTTTGATCTGTAATTGTTGATGTACCCTGTAATGAGATAAAAAAGTAGAAGATTGTTTAGTATTATAATAAATACAGTTAAAGCATTTATTACATAGGCATTCTGTGGTGATATCTACGTCTACGTTATTTGAGACGTTTCATTGCCGCAGAAGTAGTGATCACTATTTAGAGATATAAAGGTGTATACACCCTGTTCTATCCTTTTGTTTGATACTGTGTTGAAAAAGTTATTGTTATGTGATTTGAATTTGCTGGACCCTCCATCTTCAGTTTCCAGAGGGACTTCGAGATTCCAGTATAATAAAATTTATCTTGATCTTGTTTCACTGAAACGTTGTTATCGTTGATAGAGTATAAAAGAGAAATTGTTAACCTGAGTAAAAGATTCCTATATACTTACCTTATCACCCCGACGGGTGTTACACAATTCTTGGCGTCACGAACAGGATCGTACAAAGCAACTATGTCGACATCAGGAGAGTCGGAGGCCCCGGTAGATGTACAACTAAACGCAGAACCCAGCACTTCATCCACCCAAGCAACCATGACGGGTGTAAACGCCATTACGCTACCATATTATTTCGGAACCCCCTGGCTACCTAGCTATTCAGGAGAAATTCCGAGGAAAGATACCAATACATTGATCCAGTTCCAAACAAAGCTACGATCAATGTTCACTTTATGCCCGATGGAAGTGCACCAACAGGTGGAAGTCCTTATAGGACAACTAAAAGGATCAGCTCTGAGAGAGGTACTATCTTGGCCGGATGAAGAAAGAAAAAATGCAGAACAGATTTTTGCTAGACTGGCGACCACGTTCGATACATCGACTCTGTCCGAACTGAAATCCGATTTCTATGCAAGGAAGCAACTACCGGGCGAGAGTCTAAGAGATTTTGCCCTAAGCCTACAGGAAGCACTCAAAGCAATTCAGTTGGTGAATACCAAGGAAGTGGTAGAGGTCAATGATACTCTGATAAATAGATTTATCGAAGGGTCTAATAACAGCGGTGTCAAATCTCAACTTAAATTACTGAGACTCCAAAAGCAGGGATGCTCTTTCCTAGACTTCAAGGAAGTCGCCATAAAGGTTATTGGCCGTAAAACAGTCAGTGAAGTAAACTTCCCAGAGTTGCCAGGCTATCAAGAACCCTCGCCCCGGTCTGTAGAAGATCACGTTGAACTTGAAGAGGCTGAAAAGAAACCTCCAACTATAGTACAACATGTCCAGTCGTCATCCTCAGACTCTTCGCAGGGGCTAAAAGGGCAAGTGGAAGACTTGGCCCGCGGGATGGAAGAGATCAAAAGAGAACTTCGAAGGCTTGCAAGGCAGGGATCATCTGGAAGGGGTGATAGAGACCGAAACTATAATTACCGACAACCAAGAAACGAGTGGAGGTCAGCGGCCTCAGAACGGGGGCGCAGGCCCACCGACCGATTTGACGCACAAGGAAGACCTATTTGCAGGAGGTGTAATAGAAGTGGACATGTCGAACGATTCTGCCAACAGGACGAAGATTTAAACTCGTCAGCCCCGGGGACGGAGATCAATCCTCGGGGAAACCAAATGTAAAAGACCCCACTCCGGAGGAGTGGGCCCCCAGATACGTGGGTCTGTGTCCCGTGTTACCGATTGTCATCGATGGAATCGGGGTGTTGGCTATGCTTGACACGGGTTCTCAGATTTCGACCATTCAAAGTGACACCTTTCAACGTTACTGGGGCGCTAAAGATAACTTACCTCCTCCTCCATCCTGGCTACGACTGTTGGCCAGTAATGGCTTAGATATTCAATGCAAAGGGTACTGCGAAATGAACATGTGTTTGGGTAAGACCGTCTTACCACGTCAAGGCTTCCTTATTACACAAACCACCAATCCGAATGTGCCATCTATCATTGTTGGTATGAACATTTTACAAAACTGTCCCGACGAACTAATCAGAGCACTTAAAGAAGAGTTGTCTCACGGCACTGCGATGATGCAGAGAGCTATCCGAAAGACCATCAAAGTCTTACAAAATCAGCAACGCTTTGTTAATCCTAATGGAGATGTGGGAAAAGTGAGGATGACTGATCAGAGAACTGTTATTGTACCAGCGAACTCCGAGATCATCGTCTGGGGAAAGGCGAAGTGTGGTCCCTCTGGGCGGGAATACAATGCAATGGTGGAACCGTGCAGCGCCACCAACCAGAAAGATCTAGTAGTGGCAAGGGCCTTAGTGACTGTGACCAATGGCCGCGTCCCCGTCCGCATAATGAACCCCCATGATCATGCTGTCCGCTTACCCAAAAACCAGACTATTGCTAAGTTATTGTGGGTAAATTTTCAAAACATCTACGAAATCTTACATATGAATACGACGATAGAAGAGAAAACCCTATTGGCAGAGGGTACAGATGTTGATTGGTGGACAAAAATTCATATTGGAGAAGCAAATACTCCTATCGAACTGATTGAGGGAGTTCTAAAAGTAGTAAAGGAGAATGCTGTCACCTTTAGTCAACATGAAGCTGACTTCGGCAAAGTAGAGACTATCCATCATCGCATTCCCACGGGAGATGCACCTCCCATTAAAGAAAGGTACCGCCCCTTAGCTCCAGCCCTATACCAGCCTGTACGGACCATGCTGGAAGAAATGAAAACATCAGGTGTTATTCATGAGAGTCACAGCCCGTGGGCAGCACCAATTGTCCTCGTTCGAAAAAAAGATGGACATCTAAGGTTTTGCGTCGATTACCGCAGATTAAATCAGATCACTCACAAAGATGCTTACCCTTTGCCGCGCATCGAAGAGTCTCTCACTGCCCTGAAAGCTGCCACGTACTTTTCGACCTTAGACCTGACTTCGGGGTATTGGCAGATACCGATGGATCCTTCAGATCGCGAAAAAACGGCCTTCACCACCCCCATGGGGCTGTTTGAATTCGACCGCATGCCCTTCGGGTTATGCAATGCTCCCAGTACCTTTCAACGTGCAATGGAACATTGCCTGGGCCACCGCAATTTTGATATGGTGCTTATATATTTGGACGATATCATCATCTATTCCCAAACTTACCATGCACACCTACAACACCTGGACGAAGTGTTCAAACGATTAGCCGAATACGGCTTGAAAGCCAAGCCGTCCAAGTGCCATCTGCTCCAAGAGAATGTTAAATTCCTCGGTCACATTGTAAGTGCCGCTGGTGTTATCCCGGATCCTGATAAGATCGCCATTATAAGAGACTGGCCTGTACCGACCACCGTGAGAGAAGTTCGAAGCTTCCTAGGATTTGTAGGCTATTATAGGCGATTCATACGGAACTTCGCTCAGATCGTGAACCCCATCCATTCCCTTCTTCGAGGGATTGATAAACATCAGCAAAATAAGAATAAGCGTGTGACGTGGACAGAGTCTCAACAAAATGCCTTCGATCAGCTGAAACAGATGATGACTGAAACCCCCATACTGGCTTATCCAGATTATAGCCAACTATCAATTTACTATCAAATATAGGAGTGGTCGAAGTAACGGTAATGCGGATGCGCTTTCCCGCCTACACAGTGCAGGCAATTCTGTCGACGAAGGAGACACTTGGGAAGAAATAGAGATGCCCAACTTTCATGCCCTCTTTGTTAAACAGCAAATGATGACCACAAAATGGAAGAAAGAGTCGAGAGAACGGGAGATCATCCCGAGCTGGACGGGTTCGAATGTTGAATGGGCACGAATCCAAGCCACAAGTCCGGTGCTGGAGAGGTTGAAGTCCTTGTTGACGTCTCAGACTCCATTCGGAAAAGAAGAACGAATGAAAGCAGAACCCGAACTTGTAAAGCTATGGAGGCAAAGGGACCGTCTGCTTGTAAAAGAAGGGTTACTAGTGCGTGCAGTAACAAATCCAAAGACGCACCGTTATGTCTACCAGATAGTCATACCTCGCCTACAAAGCGACGTTGTGTTGCGAGTTTATCATGACCAGTCCGGCCATATGGGAGTCGACAAGTTAGAAAGTACGGTGCGCCAACGGTTCTACTGGATCAATCTAAGAAAGGATGTGGAAGAGTGGTGTGGGAGTTGCGCCAGCTGTGCCGTAAAAAGAAAACCGGCACACGATCAGAGGGCCCCACTTCATCCGATTATCAGTCATTTTCCTCTGGAATTGGTCTCCATTGACCATGTCAAACTGGAACCAAGTAAGACTGGATACCAATATGCATTAACGATGGTCGACCACTTTTCCAAATTCGCAGTGGTATTACCCGTTAGAGATCTGTCCGCTGCAACTACCGCTGAAATACTATGGAGAGCCTTTGTACGTCCATATGGCTATCCGAAACAAATCCTCACGGATCAAGGTTCCGCCTTCGAGTCGAAATTATTCCACGAGCTCTGCACGCTGTACGGTTGCAAGAAAACTCACACTACGGCATATCATCCTCAAGGCAATGGTGTTGGAGAGAGAATGAATAGGACTCTGATCAATATACTAAGAACCCTGCCCGAAGTAGAAAGGAAAGATTGGCCGACGCTACTACCAGAAATAATATTCATCTATAACAACACTGTTCACAGTTCCACCGGATTCACTCCTTATTTCTTGTTATTTGGTCGTGAGGGGAGGTTACCAGCGGATGAGAAATTAAATGTGCCCCCAACGGAAACCTATCGAGACTTTAGCCATGCTGACTGGGTAAAAGACCATCAACGACGAATGCAAGCAGCCTATGGGATTGTAGAACAACAAGTTAAACACAAGCATCAAAAGCAAGCCGAATATTACGATCAACATGCCAGAGCCGAACCTCTAAAGTTACAGGACATGGTTTGGAGACGAAAAAATGTTCGTCGCAGTAAGCTAGACTCCCACTGGGAACAACAGCCATACCTGGTAACGGACGTATCAAGGGCTGAGAAAGACATTTATGAGATAACTAAGATTGGGGAGAAGCTTGCAGTCACGGTTCACAGAAATCAAATTAAGAACGCTGTTTCTCCACATGCAGAGAGCGAGGGAGACCGATCAGAACGAGGCACAGACATGAAACCACCAGAAGCCACAGACAGTGCTCGATTGTTCCGAGAGATAATGAATAGCTTCTGGCCTGCCGGGGGTGGTATGCTGATATCCTCCTCTGTCCGCTCGTCTCCTGCCCCTATTGAACTTGCCACGTGTTCAGAGGATGAGACTGTGTCGAAAAATGATTCCTGCATACCGTCATCCTTGGAGCCGGTGTACGATCCGGTGACAGAACCAAGCGAGATTCGGACATGCGAACCTGAAGCATTGAGAAGGTCCGCTAGAACCAACAAAGGGATTCTACCTTTGAGATATCGTTGTTAAATGTTATTCAACGAGAAATCGTATGTTGCTTGTGGACACGCAACTTCAGCGGGGGAGTATGTAGAACCCCACATGTATGTTTATAGTATGTAGAATCCCACATGTATGTTTATAGTATGTAGACCCACACATGTATGTTTAATAAGAGGAATACATATGTTTATATAGCTTGTTTAATGATTGATAGGAGGTATGGTAAGCTGCGTTTAATATGCAAAGAAGGTGAAATGTCCTTGTGGAAAGAACATTGCGGAGAAATCCGTGCATGTCACAGGGAAACAAGCTGATTAAAGTTTTATGGCTCATGGGAGAGGGGAGCTCAGCACCAGCCACAGGACAGAGGAGTTCGTTACAAGCGGCTGTTGAGCGGTGACACAGTGTGGAGAGAAACAGGCTGCTGAACGGGAGTGACAGAGGAAGCGTCCTGTGTTGCCGGCGCTGTGTACTGCGCGATATAACAAGCGGTGCTTACCGGAGATCCCGGAGAGAGCTACGGTGACCCTTACGGGTCGTGGCGTCGGGAGAAAGGTCCGGCAGTGACTTGGACGAGTGCCGCAATATAATCCTGCCCATCCAGGCGTCATAGGGGCGGCGCCATCGCCGACGGAGGAACAGCCCACATAGAGGAGTGGTCTAGCTGTCATTCAGCGACAGGAACAGTGAGACGGGGACTGGTGAGTGTACAGCTTGCCCCTAAGGGAGGTTACAAGGCTTAGGCCCACCCCCCTCCATATACGCCTAGCTAGCAGCAGCATCCAGCAGCCAGATCAGTGTACAGTTAAACTGTCAGGGACTGCAGCTACTGATCCCCGCATTGATATGCTAGTGGAAAGATAGCGCAACATTAACCAGAATAGACAGCGCAGACAGGCTAAACCCGACTTCTCTGTGGGTCTGGGGACGCCTTAATGAAGATAAAATCACATTGACTGCCTTCGTTAATAGCAGTTATTGGCTACTCCTGCAGGTCACCAAAAACCAGAAGAACCAGGCTAAACCCGATCGCTAGTACAGGATCAGGGGACGCCTCTGCATATACACTTAACACCCATTATAACCGGAAGATTTCAGGAGAACAATTCCAATTAAAAACAAGATAGAGAGAGAGACAACAGCCTATAATCCCTATACCAAACAGTTAGCGACTACCTAGTCTGTGCACAGTGAAACTCATATAAACTGTTCTAAATTGTATCAGATACATTAACTGACAGCCTCTGCAGTGATAGAGGTATAGAGTGGCCAATTGCTCTCAAAGTGGCAGCTACAGAAGAATAAACTATATGAACTATTGTAAGGTCCCATTGGATCACCTAGTACTTACCTTTGATGTTGGATATATCCGGGGTGGGATTGTTTGATCTGTAATTGTTGATGTACCCTGTAATGAGATAAAAAAGTAGAAGATTGTTTAGTATTATAATAAATACAGTTAAAGCATTTATTACATAGGCATTCTGTGGTGATATCTACGTCTACGTTATTTGAGACGTTTCATTGCCGCAGAAGTAGTGATCACTATTTAGAGATATAAAGGTGTATACACCCTGTTCTATCCTTTTGTTTGATACTGTGTTGAAAAAGTTATTGTTATGTGATTTGAATTTGCTGGACCCTCCATCTTCAGTTTCCAGAGGGACTTCGAGATTCCAGTATAATAAAATTTATCTTGATCTTGTTTCACTGAAACGTTGTTATCGTTGATAGAGTATAAAAGAGAAATTGTTAACCTGAGTAAAAGATTCCTATATACTTACCTTATCACCCCGACGGGTGTTACACATGTCCAAACTGCGGCCCTCCAGCTGTTGTGAAACTGCACATCCCAGCATGCCTTGCCATAGTTTTAGCATTCGCTAATAACAAAACTGTGGCAAGGCATGATGGGACTTGTAGTTTCACAACAGCTGGAGGGCTATAGTTTGGACATGCCTGGCATAGATGGACAAATGCACAGGGGGCAAAGAGATAGATGGACAGAACACCATAGATGAAAAGTGGGCAAAGACGAATGGGTCACATAGACAGATGAGGACAGAGCACTATAGATAGAAAAAAGAAAGGGTAGTGGGCACCATAGATAGAAAGATGGGTGATGTGCAAAGACAGATGGGGATAGAACACCATAGATAGAAAGAAGGATAAGTGGCCTGCATAGACAGAAGGATGGGGGACATAAACAGACAGACTTCATAGATGGTTGGGGGCATAGATGGACGGATGGGGGGCTAAGATAGACAGAAGGAATCGACGGACAGGGGGCATAGATGGACTGATGGATGGGGGGCATAGACAGACAGCATAGAGGGACATGCTTTGTTTTTTAAAAACTGATCCCCTTGCTCCAGCGACCCCCCCACCACGGCACACACACACGCCCACACACACACACACACACACACACACATGCTAGAAAGCTTCATAAGTTTTTTGCTTGGCATCCCCTGTGCGTGATTAAGGTTTGGCCATTTGTGGATTAACCATTTGAAACTATCAATGGCTAATGTTACAGTTTTCACCCTAGCGCTTGACATTTCTAAAGAAAAACAAATCAGTTGAAAACAAATGTATAAAATGACAAAACAAGAAAACTGAACACTGACATAAGCAGGGTAGGTTTTATTTCTGCAGTGCGTAGCTTTGTTTCTATGTTTGCCATATGTTGTAAATCGGCTTTTTTTGTTCTGTTATTTTAGAGTATTTCTGTCAAAAGATGTGGAAGCTGTGGCGTTTCTACATTGTATGTAGTCTGCTCATTCAGGCTCATTGTCTTGCTAGTGCTGGAGAAACTGGAAGTACGGGGGCTGTACTTCGAGTGTCTAAAGAAGCCTTAAATAATGGTGAGATCTGCAATTTCTTATTAACTATTTTGATTATGATATTTTGGGTGAGATTTAATAGGATGAGAGATTCAGAAATTGAGAGATTTGGGAAGAAATTGCCAGTTTTTTTAAAGCAGCAATCATTTACACTGCAAAACCAGTTTGCTAAATGATTGCCGCTTTAAAAAAACTGGAGATTTCTTCCCAAATCTCTCACTTTCTGAATCTCTTATCCTATTAAATCTCACCCCATATGTCTCACTCTTTCCTATGTTACCATATTGGTTATAATGAAACTTTGGGGGCAAACTAGATGGGTCAATGATTCATATCTGCCATCACATGCTATGTATCATTGTTTTACAGTGCTTGATTAATAGAGAAATGGAAAGGAGAAATAAAAAAAATAAGTGTATACATTAAGCTCTGAGGTTTGCCAGAGGTGTAGGTAGAACTTTGTGGCCTCCATAGCTACAGCTACATTTTAAAGGGGCCTCTTTACAGAGACAACCCTCACAGTAGCAGTTAGTATTCAGTCTATGCCCTATTGCAATGCCTAGTTTATTTTATGCCACGCAGTAGCACACAAGATCATTCTATGACCCCCTGGGTGGTGCCCTACTGTAGTTCATTTTATGCTACATAGTAAATTCCCTTGTTAATTTTTATAAATCACAATAGTACCCTAGTTATGTTATGTTCTATAGTAGTGCCCTAGTTGATTTTATTAGCCAATGGTCCAATTGCATAGCAGGCAATTTTGGGAAATTGGACTAAACCAATAATCCCCAAAGTAATGGTACTTCCTGCCCAAACTATTAGGGTGGATTTAGGCTTAGGCCACCCCTAGGCACAATATTATTGGGGGTACCTTGACCTCTTGCCTGCTGGGACTGACTCACCCTGGACTTTACCATCTATATGGACAATCCGGATTTATCCACATCCAGGTCATATTCCATCTTCTTTTTGTGTATCTAGCCTCACTTCCAAGGGGAAAAAAGGCCTTCTTCTAATTATTGTACTGCATTTTTTATCTTTTACATGTTGGGGTGTTTTTTATGAATAAATATCTTTTTGGACACCATCTTGAGTGTCATAAAGAAACCTTGATGAGAGTCGCACTTCATTTCCCACAGTGAGTCGGGGTACGCTCCCCAAGGAATATTCACTTTAAAAGATACCATTATGGGAAATATCTGCTTTTCTTTACTGTGAGTGGGGTACGACCTTCAATATCCTTAAAGATACCTTTATATCTGGGTTCTACACCTCACTAAAGTGAGTTTATCGGTACGACATTATTTCATGCACTTCATGGTGGAAGGACATCTATCAAAACACCTGTTTTTTTCCCTGAGAGTGAATCACTTGGGACTTGTTCTCTATATATGGTTACATGTATTCTGACATAAAATACATTGTTTTAATTTTTTTTCATGTCTCTTTATGTGAACACTCCCATGGGATACCACTGAGATTTCTAGGATTATTCATGCCTTCAGACCCTAGACTACGAAAAGGGAAGTGACGTGTATATACATTTTTTCATAGGCATCATTCACAAGCGCTGTGTAGACTCCACTTATATTTGATTGTTACAATATTATTGGAAGTCTTCCCCCAAGACTCTGGTTATACCACTGGATTAAGAACTATTTTCTCCAGGTCCGTGGACTGCACATGAGCCTGTTCCTGAGGGGGACTTCTGTGCTGCCCCTACAGCCAGTGGCACCCCTAGGCACGTCCCTAGTGGGAATTCCAGAATTCTCATGCTAATTACCAGGGCCTGATTAACCAATAGGCTGATCAGGCTGTAGCCTCGCGCTGGGTCCTGGTGGTGGGCCGTGCTTCTGCAGATTCCAGTCGACACCATGGAATCTGCAAAAATGGCCTCCTTAAAATGGCCACCTCCTTCTAGAAGACAGCCGCTAGAGATACCTTTAGACCTATAATGTCTGTCAGAAAGCATCTGAGAGTGGGGTAACAGCAACTGTACTGAAGCCTGGTGCTCGGAATAGTGGTACCGATCTTCCCTGCTGTGAATGGGATAAGGGGAGAAGGCTTGCTGAAACTAGTCCACCACCAGCTCTCCAACTCCAACACGTACCTTTCCTCCACTGTATCCTCATGCATGCTAGAGGACTCGGAGGATGCTCTGCTCAGCGACTTGGACAGCAACAGCAAGGGGAACATGGGCCTGGAGCACAGTGAAGAGCAGAGCCTGGTGAGTGAGCAACCTGCTGCCTAGGTCACTGACCTGGTGCCACCAGGCTACCTGGACAGATAATGTGATATCTGACTGCCACACTGGACAGCACATAACAGTGACTGGCACACAGGACAGGGTATGAGTGTCTGAGGGGTGGGCAGGGCATATCAATGACTGGCATGCTAGATTATGCACAAGTTGACTGACTGGACATGACATAAAATAGTGATTGACACACACAGGACAGGGCATGAGATGTCTGGCACACAGAACAGTACATAACTGGTATACAACAAAATGCATAACAGTATCTAACTGGCATATAGGACAGGGCATACGTTGTCTGCCACACAGTACATTGCAAAACAGTGACTGGCATACATTACAGGGCATTTACTGGCACACAGGACAGTACCTAGTCCAGTGGTTCCCAGACTTTCTTGACCAGGGTGCCATAGAATATCAGCATTTGTTCAAGGCACCCCTAGTCAAAAAGTTTCTTATCTCTCATATATTTGCCCAGATCTGTCACTCTTTGAGTGTGTGTATAACGCTGGGTGGAGTCATGGGCAGAGTCATAGGCTAATAGCCTATCAGCGCCTGTTTGACTCTGCCCACACACAGTCACAGAGTGACAGGGAGGCACCATAGTGCTGCAACCCCAACCAGGCCGAGGTGTCAGACACCCGCTGCCTTGTATCCCCGTGCTGGCCTATATGCTAATAGGCCACCTCCACCCCATCCCTGCTGTGGAATCTGGACACATCAGGGCCGTCACATAACAGACATGTGGGACCTGCCCCAAGAGGTGGAGCTTCGTGACATGGCTGGTGGTGGCCAGGCGTGGAAGTGGCACCGTGTTCAGGCTCAGAGTTTGGAATGTACAGGTATAACCCACAGCAACAGCGGTCAGTTCCCTGCTCGCCCCTCCACAGCAGCGGAACAGCCTCATTCTCCCCCCCCCCTTCCCCCCTGCAGCAGCGGAACAGCGTCTCTGCCCTCTCCCCCTTCTGCAGTCTGCAGCAGTGGCCGCAAAGAGGGAGTGGGGATGAGGTGCCAGGATGAGGTGCGGCAGCAGGATCAGTAGCTCCAGGGGCAGTAGGAGAGGCAACGGAGGGCTGAAGATGCAGGGGAGAGTTGAGATGCAGCACCTCATTAGGAGAGGCAGCAGCAGTGAGAATGGGACCAAGACAGCTGGGCAGCGGAAGCAGGAGTGTCAGCAGTGTAAGGAGCAGCTGTAAGTATACTGTAACCTCTCCCCCATCCACTAAAGCCTGCTTCATGTTTTACATTGTTCCTGTCTGACCACCACCGATCTATAGTAGTTTAGTGAAGGTTCCTGTATCTGTAGAGTAGTGCAATGTGAATTCAAGTAGTTCAGAGCTGTGTTCTGCATATGTAGTGTAGTGCAGGGTAGTGTGAAAAAGTTTAAGGTTAGGTCTAAATTAAAGTGGGCTAAGGGACCTCCTAATGTCACAGGGGAGGAGAGGGGGTGGAGAGAGGAGGAGCAAGCTCCGAACAAGGGTCCCAAACGGACCATCACAGGCTCGCTTCGCTCGGCATGCTTAGGGCACGGTGGCTCGCTCCGCTCAGATTTGCTTGCCACCTGATTACTACATGCAACCAGTGGTGGCGTGGATAGTGAAGTAGCAAGTATAGGGCAGAACAGTGTCCTTTTCTATGTGTAGTGCAGAGCACATTCCTGCCCACTAACACTACACCCGCCCATCACCCACCCGCAGTACCCATGCACCCATACCTTGCCCACCACACCACCATCGGTCCCGCACCCACAGTGCCCCCGCATCTGCCCCTCACTCAACCAGTGCACCCCATCAACCCACACCACCCACGCAGGACCCCCGCACCTGCAACTTCCCCACCTACACCACACCCAATCAACCTCGCCCATGCACGGCACCCTCACATCGAGCTCTCACCCACCCACGCCACAGCTGAGAATATCCATGCAGAGTAGCTAGTTACAGCAACTATTAAAGTTAAAGTTAAATCTCAGGCACTGAATTTGAATGCCAAGCAATCATGTCCTTGCACATATTTAGTGCCAGTTACATATCATTTCCCCAGTAGTGCCAGTTACAGATGTTGCCAATAGGTTTTTCGCAAAAAATAAAAGTACATTTTGGAGACTATGGATGACTTTTAATAGGATGAGATCTTTTCGCACTTTCAAAATCACCCAAATTGCATTTTTTGCTGTGAATTCGTGTATTCCGGAAAAAAAAGTGTTATAGAGCAAACAAAAAATAGAAAGTACCAAGGCGCAATAAAGAAGTCCGTGCTGCCTCAAAGTTGATGGAGGGTCACTGGAAACACCTCCTTTGAAGAATACTGTACTTTTGGAAAACAACAATGATGGCGCTTGACTCCAGTTGTAAGGTGATGATCATTCAATTTTTGATGTGATATGTATAAAGAATAAAAATAAAGAAAATTGGTGTCAGGTGGTTATTCAATTATACCATATCAGTGAAGTGGATAGAGGTGGTAGCTAGAGTCGTACCGAACTCACAAGGTTAATTGTGAGATCCCGTGTATAAAGGTTTCTTTTATATGGACCACCTTCTGTGCAGAGCAAGAGTAGATGGAAAATATGCTGCGTACCGTACTCACTAATAAGTAGATCTTTATACTCTCATAGCGGTTTCTTTTCCCCTCAGACCATAGATTTAGGTTCCATATATGACCATAAACGGTTTGTAGTGATGTAAAGAAGGAAAAATAATATATGTAATTCAAGACCTTATCAAGTGAATGATTACATAGAGGTATTTGGGGGGTCTGTGCGTACCAAACTCACACAAAGATTAGTGGTTACGTGCTTGTAAAGGTATCTTTTAGAAGGGCAACACCATCAGTCCTTACACTACGAGAGTATAAAGATCTACTTATTAGTGAGTAGGGTACGCGGCATAGTTTCCATCTACTCTTCCTCTGCACAGAAGGTGATCCATATAAAAGAAACTTTGATACACGGGATCTCACAATTAACCTTGTGAGTTCGGTACGACTTTAGCTACCACCTCTATCCACTTCACTGATATGGTATAATTGAATAACCACCTGACACCCATTTTCTTTATTTTTATTCTTTATACATATCGCATCAAAAATTGAATGATCATCACCTTACAACTGGAGTCAAGCGCCATCATTGTTGTTTTCCAAAAGTACGGGGAAAAAGTGTGATTAAGTGCGATAATGTGTGATTTTTAGGCATGAAAATGTGTGATTTTTAGGCATGAAAATGTGAGAATTTGAGGTAATGTGTGAATTTCTGTTTATAAAAAAACAAAAAAAACGGCATGAGGACCGCCCTCCTGAGCATAGCCAGCCCCGGGCTCATTTAGCCAGACCTGGTTCCAAAAATACAGGAAACAAAAAGCATAGGGGTACCCCATATTTCTAAAACCAGCCCCGGACTCTTGGACTGGTCCTGGTTCCAAAAGTACGGGGGACGAAAAATCTGGGGGTCCCCCTGTATTTTGAAACTAGCCCCGGGCTCCAACAGCCCGCGGTGTCATGCCACAGCCAGGGGACACTCCAAGTCCCAGCATGCAGGGGAGGTCTGCTGGCACTTGTAGTTCTCCTGCATAAAGCAATGTTACGTATGTGAGATTTAACCCTATTAACCATCCACTGGCCATGGACGCCGGTGACAGCCCCGGGCTTCAGCCCTGGACGTGTGAAGCCTGAGGGGGGGACCCCTTTATTGGGGAGGTCCCCACTCCTCCAGGTACCCCATACAAGGCTGCTCATGTTTCGGCCGGGGGACCTTATATAAAAGTGTCCCCCGGCTGTGGCATGACACCGCGGGCTGTTGGAGCCCGGTGCTGGTTTCAAAATATGGGGGATCCCCAGATTTTTCGTCCCCCGTATTTTTGGAACCAGGACCCATCCAAGAGTCCGGGGCTGGTTTCAGAAATACAGGGGACCCCTATGCTTTTTGTTCCCCGTATTTTTGGAACCAGGTCTGGCTCAATGAGCCCGGGGCTGGCTATGCTCAGCAGGGGGGACCTCACGCCATTTAAAAAAAAATTATATATTTTTTTTTACACAGGACCATGCACAGATCTCAATGATCTGTGCAGGGTTCTGGCCAATTCGCATATCAGAACCTGGTCTACATGTTTGGCGATTTTTAGACACATTTTCCCGAATTCGCATCTCATTAAATATGCAAATTGTATACTTTTAAATGGGAAAACATCTGGATGCGAGTTCCGGCACGACTAAAAATCGCACTTTCAGAATGTGCGATTTCGCAGCAAACTCAACGTTTTTTTTTTTTCGCATCTCAATAAATATGCAAATTTGGGAAGTGCGATTTCGTCCGTTTTTGGTGAAAAAATCTGAAAAATAACATTTTCACATCTCATTAAATGTCACCCTATGTTTTTTGGAATAATTTGGATAATGGATATTTGGATAAGGGATACTCAACCTGTCTATATATAAAAAAGATATGCATACAGTGAAGGTCATTTACTAACCACCAGGACCTGATCAACCAATAGGCTGACCAGATTGTAGCGTGGAGCGCTGGGGAGGGACACTTCTGTATTAGCCTAGGGTGGCTGGAACCCTTACTCATTCCCTACTAAAGAGACAAGAACAGTAACAGGTACAAAAGAAAAGATGGAGAGGGGGGTAGCATATTTAAAATGTGTAAAATAAAATTATTAATCGTATTCTGATATTCACGCATTATATTTATGTTAGAACATAAATTACACTTTTTTGTTAGATCATACAGTATACAACAAAACACATTTGTACTTACATGCAGTATAAGATGTACAGTACTAAGAAATCATAATCATTTTATCTTTTTTTTTTTAGCTGTCTCAGGCCAAATGAAAGGAAGAAATTCCCAGAACAACTTGCAAATGCCAGCAATGGGTAGTGGTGGTGGTGGTGGTGATTTGCTTGGTGGACTGCTAGGTGGAGGAGGAGGAGGAGGAGGACTTTTAGGTGGTATTTTGGGTGGTGGAAAAGGAGGTGGTCTTTTAGGTGGCTTGCTTGGTGGAGGAGAGGGTGGTGGAGGGGACCTCCTTGGAGGACTTCTTGGTGGCGGTGGTGGTGGTGGTGGGGGAGGTGGCCTTCTTGGAGGTCTTCTGGGGGGTTCTGGTGGTGGTGGACTCCTTGGAGGCATTCTTGGTGGTGGCAATGCACCACAAAACACAGGTCCTCACCCTAATGGTGGCATCCTAGGAAATGGAGGATTACTGGGTGGATTGCTTGGAGGAGGAGGACTTCTTGGAATTCTTGGCAATGGAGGGATTCTAGACACAGTACAGGGTATTCTTGGGTAAGATAAATAAACATTTGTTTCACTGTGTAAACTTATAACATGTTATAAGTACATAACTTTGCAATTATTGTTTTTACAGTTAATAATATTTTCTATTTGCTTATGTCTTTTGTGTGTGGGGTGTATATACTGTGTGTGTGTGTGTGTACATTCTAAAACACATATGTTATTATAAATATATACTGTATTCCCACACTCATTTTATGTGTATCTGAATACTATGTAAAATATCAATTTAGGTCATATGCAATTTTCTCAAAAATTACACTTTTAAATGACATTTAGAGGCAGATTTCTTTTTGCACTACAATCCTTTTCTTTCACTTTTGTTGGTCCTGCGGCACCTTTAGCTCTTTATTTAGAATTGTAAATACACACCTTTGTATATGTAGAGTATTTATGTATAGAATATGCACCCCAAAATGTGTCCAGATTGTATTTAGATTTGTGTATATCATAGATGTGTGTCCACTTACATCTAAATGATGTCTACACTGGGCACCATTCATCACAGATGCCGCCATGTAGCCCAGGACTTATTCAGCGACCAGGTCTCAATCAGGCCAAATATTACAGCCCTCATCTTCACATTACTAGTGCACTGAAGATTTTTTGGTACTTATGTAGTATTTGGACGCCCGATTTTCTGATTGTATGCCTTACCTTAAGACATACAATCAGATGCGATTCGACGCGATTTTCGGCAAAATCGCATCGACTCGCATCCGATATCACATGCGATGCGATTCGATTTTGCATAGGATTCCATGTTAACAAGGTCCTGTTCATTTCCCCACTATCCAAGTGGGCATAGAGTTGATTTTATAAAGCGTGGCGAGCGCAGCGAGCCACCGACCCCGAAGCGTGGCGAGCGCAGCGTGCCCAGCAAGGGCACGCGGAAAACATTTTAAGTAATCCGCGGCCCCTCGCCACACTTCGGGCTCGGTGGCTCGCTGCGCTCGCCACGCTTTATAAAATCAACTCTATGCCCACTTGGATAGTGGTGAAATGAACAGGACTATGTTAACATTGAATCCTATGGAAAATCGCATCGCATCGCATGCGATATTGCATGCGATATTGCATGCGATATTGCATGCGATATTGCATGCAATATCGCATGTGATTCGATGCGATTCTCCGACCCGATTTTAAAATCGGCTGTCCAGATACTACATAAGTACCGATTTTTCTAAATGGTAAAAAATTTATTTGGAGTGCGTTTAGCAATTTTGATCTTGCCCACAAAAGTAGACATAATTAAAATTAATTTTGTGTTGGAAATGATGTATGTGCAGGTGTTGATATTGCAGAGTTAGATAGGCACACACCATTGAATGACTCAAATTATTAACATATTAACAGCCAAGTTACGTAACCAGTGGCATACATAGTAGGTACAGCCATACTCATTGTTTTATGTACTCTGAGTATAGTGGGGTTTATTGCATGTAACCAGCCAGTGAGTGTAAACTGCAAAAGAATAGCGGTGCAGGATCACAGGAAAACATTGTGGATTGTAGGTACTTGCAGAACTCTCTGGGGCTATCTCAGAGACTCCTGTATCCCACCTTGTCACTATACACAGTAAACAAGATGGCACCTGCACATGCTCAGTAGAGATTGTGGCAGTCATCTTAGAAAAGGACATTAAACCTCTCGGAATTACAGTAAGACAGGAGTATGGGGATGATTCTGGTTGACTCAGTAAGCTGCACCCTCATCATATCATCATCATGAAACTAAAATCTAAAATGTAGTGCAAATATAAAGCCACCATTATTCACCCTGCACAGAAACAAAATACCTCACCCAAATATAACTCTATCCGCATATGTTACATTTGCCCCACCTGCAGTGCAGCATCGTTTTGCCCATTTTGAGAAAATATTAGTCCTGTGATGAGGTCTGAATTAGACCCCATATTCTCTGTAATCATCTTTTAACTATGTGCCTAGTACTGGGCAAACTATTATCTAAACTGAAATCTACAGTACCTGATTTTGAATAAAGCCTTTTTTATTCTCTCATTATGGATTTTGAATAGTGCTCAGAAAATGCTATTTTTGTCCCCAAAATGTACTAATTTAAATATTTCTTTCAGCCTACGAATTATAGACCTTACTCTTCCACGAGTATCGTTGCGTCTTTTGCCTGGAATTGGAGTGCACCTTAACCTTTACACCAAAGTAGCAATTAATGGTAACAGGTAAGAGTGCTTATATTTTTATTTATGACATAAAAAGTTTCATCTACTCAGCATTAAACTTGACTTTGCAAGTAACAGGGCACTATACAGTACTTAATGTTACAAGCAGAGATGCTTGAATTGGTTGGGAATCGTTTCTCAAATTGATGTGTTGGATTGGTACAAATATAAAAAACATTCACTGACATTTTCCAAATTTAAAAATTGAGCTGTCGAGAAGTGAAAAGTGTAACCATAAATTAGCAAGTCCATTGGTGTTCAAAAACTGTTCCAATCAGTTTACGATAATTCTAAATATCACAAGACAGCATTGATGTTATTTTTCTTTATTTTATTAGGTAAATAAAATTGTGAATTTTAAACACAGTAGTGTTAACAATTGGAATTAAAAAGTGTTAAGTACAGTACTTTTAAGTAAATAAAAAATAAAATGTATTCATATACAAAAAAAAGTACATTTAACATGAAAAAAAATTGAAATAGTAAATTTTTCAATAAAAATGCAAGCCAAAAATGAAACATATATCTCAAATGCAAACATTGAACACAAACTGACAATGGAGAATGTTAGTCATAGGTTTAAACTACAAAATCCATTAGAGATTGATTACTATCTATATTTGAAACATGTTGTGGCCATTGAACTGGTGACAATTGCTAAAAAATGTGAGCAATTTTTTTTTTGCTAACCATTGTTCTTATGTGTAAAACCTATAAATCGCAGTCATTTAGACAATTAAAACATTTAGGGGTATATTTGCTACAGATTGATTTTGGTTGATTTGTGGTCAATGTTAAGAGATTTAAAATAGATCTTAACATTAATATTAAGAGATTTAAAATAGATCTTAATTAATGTTGACCTTCCAGGGTTAGAACACACATTTTCTAATATTTAAAAATGTCAGTAAAAGTTTGTTTTAGCCCTGAAAGCCCAACATCGATTAATATCGCTTTTAAATGTGTAAATAGGCAAAATGCAGGAGCTTTATTCATACTGCTGTCTTTAACTACTGCCTGGCACCTGCGAAGTATCAGTGACTATTATTGAATGTCTTTTATGAATATATTATGCATTATTGAAGAAAGAGGCAGCGCTGGTCCATGTATTCCATGAATGGTCTTGGGATATCAGTGAGGATATGGAATATGATTTTATATATGCACTGTATAAACCTTCAACCAATATCAACCTACTGTATATAATTAGCAGTATACCCCCTGCTTCCAGATATTTGTGGCTGTGTAATGTTTTCAAATAAATGTATGTGGGCTATTTTATATTGCATATATCTTGATTTAAATTTGAAATGACTAAATAATGTTAATTTCATTTTTTATTATCCATTTATTTGTGATGCCTTGGAAATAGATAATATTGTACAAGTTACATTCTTTCTGACAAATTCCAGAAGAAATACCAATGTACTAAATTTACTACAGTAGTCTATAATAAGAAAAAACTATTTACAAACAATTGATTATTTGTAATTACAGTATATATCTGAGTAGGCAAATAACTCTAATATGAATACTGTATTTTAAGCCTTTTAGGATTTCTTGATATCCTTGTGGAAGTAAATATCACAGCAAGAACCAGATTGACACAGGAGACAACAGGAGTACCACGTTTAGTTATTGAAGATTGCCAGGCACTACTTGGAGGAATAAACATCAGATTATTAAGAGGGTGAGTGGTAATAAGAAAAATGTTTTTATCTATGAAGGAATTCAATAAACATCAAATGTTGCTTTGTCCACCACATAGATTGCTATCAGGAATCTTGGATGGGCTTGTCGGTAATCTTCTTCGGAACATATTGCCAGGAGTGGTAAGCATTCTGCTAGTACAGTACATGTATTGTTCCCTAGATAGATACTTGTCTGGGGCAGCAGAAACATTTCATTACTTTCTTTAAATGTTTTCAATTTATTTTATGAATAAATGAGACTGCAGAGGGAGGCGCACATGACCGGACAGTTGTTGGCTTAAAGTTTCCATTATATTTACCCGATAACATTGTTTTGGTGAAGCCAGTACTTTTTATTCTTGTAAATCATCCTGTCCAAAATATAAAGGGCATCTAGGTATTGCTGTTTACATTATTGTCTATTGAATCAATTCCTCACGCACAAACTTAAGGTGCCCATACACGTTGCAATTATTGTATACAATTGGGACTAGATCACATTGCATACGTTTTGCAATGTAATGAGATGCAATCTAGTACAAAAGGTATGTACAGCACATATTGGGATTGAACCCATGACCTCAGCGCAGTGAGGCAGTAATGCTAACCATTACACCATCCATGCTGCCCTATAACCAAATCAGTTGTACACTAAAGCTAATTGTTTGTTGCTTCCTGGTTTGGCTTGTTGCGATTTATATTTGCATCATTGTTGTGTTACTTTGTATTACTAAAAGCTAAAATTGTTATGAAAAAAAAATTTCTTTAAGCTTGAAAGTATTTAAGTCACTTTGCATGAGAAATAATATTACTTTAGATTTGGTTCAAGTGATATCAAAAAAGTAGTTTTGAAATGTTTTTAACTGTGTTTAAACAAAACACCTACTTATCTGTTACAGTACTAACTCATTTGTCTCAGTAACTACAACTAAAGACTTAATTCCTACAACTAATACACAGTCATTTAAATAATGATGGCATAAGAGCAGGGTCCTAAGACATGTACTACCACAAAGAGCCCTTGCCCACCTTATTTCCATAGCAAGTCCCTTATCTCACAAAAGGAGCCTTAGTTTTTGACATATGTGCATAAATATTTGCAGAGGGGCATTTCTACAATAGCGCCCAAAAAACTCTGCCAGACCTCCAACCACTTAATATCTCCCCTTTAGACAGCCAATCTGCCAAAATGGGGTTTGACCCTATTGACCGATAGGAAAAGTACTATAAAAGGGCATTATGCACTGTACACACTAATTGGTGGTACCACTCAAAAGACAGCCCTACTGTATTTATCAAAACTATTACACACATCATTTGAAGTTTGGTCATATTCACAGGTTATTACAAACTATTTATCATAACTGAATAAAAGTGCATATACTTAAAGTACATTCATCTGAATAATCTTATTTTCCCATAGTTATGTCCAGTGGTTAATGTTGTGCTTGACTTGACCAATGGCCTTCTTCTAACTGTCAATTGTAAGTATGCTACATAGTGTGATATAGTTTAAATAAGTCAATACAATTGAATTCGTTATTTCTCCACATTTTTCCAGTGATACAATGATTTGGCTTTTAATAAAGTGTTCAAATATATTTATTGTATTCAGTATGCCTTATTAGATTCCCAATTGATAAAAATATGATTTCTATAATAATATGAATTGGGAACGAGAATAATCAACTGGATAACATAGTTACATCTTAGATAGTTACATATTTAGTAAGGTTGACTAAAGACATTCGTCCATCGAGTTCAACCTGTTTGATAATATATTGCTAAAGAATTGATATTCCCAAACTGAGTTTAATTATCTGATTTAACGAAGAAGTATAAATTGCATAGACGTAATTTTGAGTTATCTCCTGTATCTTAAAGAATTGTATTAAAAGTTAAATTTTCACTAAACCACATAATTTCAACACATACAAAAAGAGTGCTCCACAAAGCAATTTTTTTCTTGAATTGTACTGTATCTCTGCAATTTATACTTCTTCGGTTCATACTACTGAATTGCGGGAGTACCACCAACAGAACATGTATTAGCATGTGAGGTTTGTGCCAATCTTGTTGCGTTATCATTATAAACTAGGGTATCAAGTTGATTTATTGTCTTTGATTTGGACCATCATCCCACTTCTAAATCATAACATTAGGTTTGTAACCCTTGTATGTTGTTCTCTGCTAGAAATGTGTCCGGCGTCTTCTTAAAATAATAGAACAAATGTTTTAATATTTTTTACTTAAAATTATCTGTTTATTTGTTAATATTCCATAATTTATTTTATACAGCACTGGTACCCCTCGGTTTAATTGGCAGTATCCAGTACACAGTATCAAGTCTTCCTATAGTAACCGGGCAGTTCATTGAGCTGGATTTAAATGTATGTTATTTTACAAGTAGTTACATTTATGCTATCCAATATAATACAACAACAAAACTAATTAATAACATTATTGTTTCGTACAAAGAAATATATTAAATATTGTAAAAAATGTACGTTGTCCTGTCTCATGCTAGTAGATTACATGAAATTCTTTGGCATCTATGTCACAATATACTACCATTTCTAATTTCCTGCAGTATTTAGGTGTCCTTGGAGATTTCTCTTATAAACCTCCATCTCCTTCTCATCTAAATGTCAGCAATATAACAGATCATGAGAAAGATCATAGCAGCAGGGTATATTAGTAGATAGCTGAACTTTATAGTGTAATGACTTGTCCATAATGCTGCATGTTAAACTGTCAATCTTAGTGTGTGGGGAAGAAACTGAATGTAAAAAGAGTGCCACAGGCTAAGGATTAGATAGTGGAAGGAGCAGGGTTCACTAACTGCACATGATATTGGTGTGAGGGAACTGTAAAAACAATCCCGAAAATATTCGGTCAAACAAACTTCTATATGGAATTAAATAAGTGCAGCCACTAAACTGTAGTCTAATTTGTAAAATGCTGTTTTTGTTTAGTACCCACAATCTTGTAACTGTCCTTTGCTTTGCCTCAGACGGTGGTGAGTCAGCTGGGTGGCGGGCTCATTGATTATCCACTTGGAAATAAAGAACAAATTACTTTGCCACCAATGAAGGATTTATCTGAATCCCAACTTGGTCTGTCTGCCAATTTCCTGGGCTGTGTTTTAACTGCTCTGCAAAAAGAAGGTCTGATGGATCTTGAGATAACAAATGGAGATGTAAGTATCTGTCCCAGTTACCGTTTCCGAAAACATCTCATAATTCATTGTTATATGAGTGACTCCATTGACACAATATGGAAACAATTCCTAAAGATTCCAGATACATTGTACACTTATTGGTAAATGTACTAAAGTTTCTAAAAATAGATTGAGGTGATTTTGTCAATTGCAATCAGATTCTGTCTATTATTTTCTAGGATGCAATAGAGAAATGATAGACATAATGTGATTGGTTGCTATGGACAACATTGCCTCTTTTCATTTTTAGACATTTACCTGTTAGGATTTATTTTAGAATATTGCAAATTACCTTATTAAAATTATATTTTATTAGTTAATAGATATACATTTAAAATAAACAGCACCATTAGAAGTGACTATCAATATACAGTTGAAATTTGAGACAAAGGGAAAAAACGACACAATACACATTAATAGAAAACGCAGTTGCCTGATAACATTATAACAGCATAATGGCCTCCTGTTCACAGTGTGTCCCTAAATACCAAAATTGGTGCAGTGCAGTGTTATGTAAAAGTAAATAAAGGTGATCTTTGTCTTACCGGGCTTTCACTGTGCAGTTACCTACTGTATACATACTATATTTTTAATGTAACATTTTTGATATCTATATTTGAAAAAAGTCCATATGTGTATGTCCTTGCTGGCTGGACTCCAGAGAGCACACACATCCAGGAGAGAAACAGGGATTACTTTCCAATTCCGTTTGGTCCAATTGATGTACAACTGGGATTTTGTCTGTTGAAAAAAGTTTGTTTGGCCTAAAGGTCTATTGGGATTGTGAATATTTGTATGTATTGGAGTGGTATCACAACATATTGGTCCCCCAAAACCTAGGTGCAGTAGCACTCAGAGACGTTTGTTCGTATTTTAACACATCAAGGTATTTATCATTATAAAGGACTGAGTCCATTTTTCACCGTCCAGTTGGACAACTATTCAGAGCCTAGATAGGCGCATAGTTTGTAAAAGAAAAAAAACCCTGATGAAGTCTCCAAGGGAGACGAAACGCGTTGGGTTCTGGTTTAAAGCTCTTTGAAAATAAAATAAAATTATTCGTCAACAAACAAGAAGCTACAAGTGTATTGCTTTTTATTCATTCATGTTTTATTCATTTTATTGAAGTATTATTAAAGACATCACGTGGTTTAGGGCGCTTAAGACACTATTGTGGGTGTATGTTGTAGTATTTAGTTCGGACTAGTGGGGAACTAAGTGTCTACAGCGACCAATTGAGTTCTCTAGTAGCACAAATTGGAGATTGTGTCATATATATATATATATATATATATATATATATATATATATATATATATATATATATATATATATATATAGACAACAGAATAGCGGCACTCCACGGACTTCACTCAAGTCGGAAAAAATACCAGCACACCAGGTATTTAGGTCAAAAGCGACGTTTCGGATTTTACTCCTTAATCATGCAAAGAACACCAACCACAGAACAATACAGTTCACTCACCTAAATAGCAGAAGTACACAGCGTCATGCTCACCCCGTCCACCGGCCGAGCGTCCTCTCCAAGTCCCCGCACTTCCGGGTTGTGGGACGTGCGTCATCACGCCCACTCCGTCCCTCCGTGCGTCCTGGTTGCTAGGAGACCCCCCGATGCCGGGACTCAGGTGCAGGCACTGTGAAAAGAACAGAAAACAAACATAAGTGACATAATATATAAAGAGTGAAACACGCTGAAAAATGCAATCTTAGTAAGAGCACAGAGAATATGGCATATCCCATAAACATGTTCAAGGACCACTGTTCATTTAGCCCACGAGGGAACATCGTGTCCAACTTAAATATCCATCGACTCTCAAGTTGGAGCAGACGTTTGGCACGGTCACCACCACGGATATCCAAGGGCACATGATCGATAATCGTATATCGTAAGCTGGTCAGCGGGTGTTTGGCCACCACGAAATGGCGAGCGACAGGTTGTTCATGGATAGTGTTATTCTTGAGAATTGCCGACTTGATTGCAGCACGATGATTGGCTATTCTTTCTCGTAGGGTGCGAATAGTTTTCCCTACATAGCATTTGTCGCAGGGACATCTAATTAAATAAATAATGTAGGTGCTGGTGCACGTCACAGGGTATCTGATGGAGAATTTAGCTCCTGAATAAGGGTGGTAAAAAAACTTGGTGTTCTGCATACCGCTGCATGTAATGCACCCTGTGCAGCGATAGCACCCCCCACTGCGCACTTGGGTATTCGACGGAATTCTATTAGATATTTCAGTGCGCACAACCCAGTCCCGGATGTTGGGGCCTCGTTTATAACAGGACATGAGTCTAGAATTTCTGAACTTCCCAAGGTTTTTATCCTGCTGAATGACAGGCCAGAGGGATTTGCTTGCATCTGTGATGGTACGATCTGCATCATTAAATTCTCGGACCCAGCCGATTCTGTCAAATGTCGACACCTCTTCCTTGGGACTTCGAGACAGCAGTTCATCCCTACTAAGGGCATATATAATATATAAAATTGTTGGAGCGGGCTTGGCTGAAAACAGCTAGAAAACTGGTGCCCCCCACAATGCAACCAGGGAACATAGTATCTGGGTAATGGCGGCACTCAAAGGTAATAAACACACCAGGAGACTGGATAATAGCCCAACATTTCAAAGCCGGTGCAGCTTTTTTATCAGGGTGCAGAAGACAATAAATGAACGGACAACACATACCTTTATACCTCCCTATTCCGTTCGGCATCCACGCCGGCACCACTTCCGGATCACGTGACCTGGCATCTCGGTCCAGTACTCTGTGGGTGGGCATGAAGCGAACCTTACATACCAGGTGTAATGCAAAGAATGATATATGATTAACAGATTGAACAAATAATACTTATCGTGTAATTATCATAAGTATCATGACAACGCAAATCAAATTGCAAAACAGTGCAAGTTATAAATGAATAACAGTAAATAAAAATTATAACAAAGTATATATATATTATATTATATTATTTATTTATTTATTGATTTACAAAAAATTACGTTGTCCTGTCTCATGCTAGTAAATTACATGAAATTCTTTGGCATCTATGTCACAATATACTACCATTTCTAATTCTTTGCAGTCTGCAGTATTTAGGTGTCCTTGGAGCTTTCTCTTATAAACCTCCAACCTTTAACTGTTGTTAAATATATTTAAATGATTGTTGGGCATTCTGCCCTTTGATTGCATAGTACGTTGACGTCCACATTGACATTATATGTCGACTATTAAGTTATGATGCTATTACCTTGGAGTAATACCTCGGGGTAATAGCAAAAATGCTTATGGGTTGATGGTATCAAGCTTTTAACATTTGACTTCATGTTTTTGTTTACATATAGGTGCCTGGGATTCCACCCCTGACAACAACAGTCCTTAGTGTTATTATACCAAAGGTAGGAGGAATAGAAGATCGAAGAACTGAGTTGTGTTTGTTTTACTACAGGTAGTACATACCTCTCAATTTTATGCCCTGCACGCGTCTGAAAAGGGAGCATGGCCTATGAAAGGGGGCATGGCCTCGCGGGATGACGCGCCCCCATTTTTCATTGCTCTGCGCCGCTGAATAGATGATGTGCGCATGCGCACAGCATCTATTCTCTTCAGGCTGGGGGGGGACTCCCAACTGCCCCACCACCACGGGAAAATGCCAGCCCTGGGCGGGACGCAGAATGTCTCCAAATACCGGGACATTCCTGCATTAAGCGGGACAGTTGGGAGGTATGGTAGTATATGTTCATTCTTATTTGACATGCCAATATGAAGAACAAACACTGACAGTTATATAATGTAAAGTTTTTTATACAGTATATACAAAGGTTAAAAAAAAAGAAGTGAGTTGCTTACTGGCAGGATTATTGCACAACTAATATGTTGAAAAAAATATCAGATACACAGTATATATGAAAAATGTTAAAAAGTTGGAAATAGAAATGTCCTGTGTTCAATCATAATAACTAGATGGAGAATGATGCATTTAAAGTACATTATATATGTACAGTATATATTACATGAATTGTTCCAACAAGACATGTCAAGGTCTGGGATATATTTTACAATAACATAAAATTGGTGCTTGTAGTCCAAGCTAAATACAGAATACTGTATGTGGGCATGGCTGGATTAACAATAGGGTGTGGAGTTGCAGCTCTGGACCCCCCATAATAATAGGCCCAAAGAATTCAGAGTGTGGGGCACAGTATAGAAAACATAGAAAAGGGGAGTGCTCCTTAGAGGACATATAGAAAGAATGGAGATACAGAATATAATTAAGAAGGGTTGAAAAGTACAATGAAAAACATACAGATAAGTGAGGGTTTGGACAGCACAATGCAGGACATACTGTACATATGGGTGGACATATATATAGCACAATAAAGGATATACAATGTGGGTACACAGCACAAAGTATTACATACAAATGTGAAGGGGGCTCACAGCACAATGCAGGATAAATGTATGTTGAAGCACAATGCAACACATACAGATGGAGTTAGTATAGACAGCACACTGCAGTACATACAGATGGCATAGTCAAACGCAGGGTTTTTTTTGGTTGCCCGGAAACCCCCATCTTTTGTCAAGTGCCTTAAATTGTGACAACAATAGCTGGAATATAATGTGATCAATAGAGTTGCTTCTTCTACCACATTTACTGTATATGTGGATCTGAGCCCTCAAACATTGCAATGGACCAGAGAGTAGCTGCCTTGAGGAAGAGACAGGGGCCTTACCATGAAGTGGGAAATTGTGAGCTTAGAAAGTGCAGTACTGGTTCTATTATGTTTGCGAATGTATTTATTATATGTTTAACCTTTTCCTGACCACTTATCTTATTTAAATGTTTTGAAAGAGACTATACTATAGACCATCTGTACTGATAAATATCAATACTGTATACCATATAGTATCCAGTGTATAAAAAGACCA
The DNA here is from genome assembly GCF_055691185.1 of Crinia signifera. Classification (NCBI taxonomy): domain Eukaryota; kingdom Metazoa; phylum Chordata; class Amphibia; order Anura; family Myobatrachidae; genus Crinia; species Crinia signifera. The sequence goes on along the minus strand of NC_139222.1, from coordinate 160,143,733 downwards.
TACTTACTCCAATGCCCTGCAGAGTGGGTGATATTGGATGACATTTGGAAACCCCCTTCTAAAAATCCTGTGTTTGCCATGATAGGGGTACACAACACCAAACATTGGGAAGAGAGTGCACAGCACAATGAAGGACAAACGTATGGTGAAGCACAATGCAGAATATAAAATAATATTTTATGTTCTGCATTGTGCTTCACCATACGTATGCATTTCAATCGGTTCTTTCAATCGGTTTACCATGGAGAAAGACCTAATCCTTTTTGCCAGAAAGCTACTACATAAGAAATTCTTCTGTGTGAAAGAGAATATCACTGAGCTACTCACAATCACAGGCAATGATCAAGACTCACCAACCTGTCAAATTCCTCCCTTCAATTTGGAAGAAGAAAGTCTGCAAGATGAGGAGCCCCTTTAACTACCTGATACGGATATGATAGTAATAGGGGATGTACATACAAAAAAAATGAAATCCAATGCCCCAATTTTCTCACCTATCCAGTGGTCAAAACATATGTGGATCTTGTCAGTAGGGACCTTGATCAGTTGGAACTGACAAAACACATTTATCGATATGAATACAATCTGAGCGAACAGTAAAAAGAGACGCCCTGGAAGAAATCAAAACCTGGAATAAAACGATTATAAATACGGCTGATAAACTTGGCAATGTGGTCCTTTGGTCCAGGTCACTATACATCAAAGAATTGGAGCGACAGTTGGGTGACACCACCTGCTGTAAAAAACTTACCTTCAACCCGACCCAGGACTACATATAAATTTATTCCAGAATAATTGACATAGCCACCCACAAAATGACAATAACTAAAGCTCAATCTGACTTTCTCCAGGTCAAGGATGTTAGGATACCCACCCTATATCTACTTCCTAAAGTCCACAAGAATGAGATAACACTACCCGGACATCCCATTATATCAGGGATGGGGGGACTTACAGAGAAGGCTAGTCAATTCGTAGATGCACATTTATGAGACTATGTGATCACTCTACCATCTTATGTAAGGGATACAATGGAGGTACTCAACAAACTCCAATATATCACACTTAACTAAGAGTCATGGATTATTATGTGTGATATAGAAAGCCTATATACAAGTATCCATCACCAATATGGACTAGAGGCTGTCCGATATTTCCTCAAAATGGACAATAAAAACGAACTTCACAACTTAATTATTCAGCTACTACGATTCATCCTAACGAAAAATTATTTCGTATGTAATGAGAGCTATCTCCAGGTACAGGGGACCGCGATGGGGATCACTTGTGCCCCCTCGTATGCCAACCTTTACCTGGGGTGGTGGGAGCATGAAATCGTTTTCAATGAAGAGAATGAAAGACTCACGAATCATGTCCTGCTCTGGCTACAGTACATAGACGATCTCCTGATCATCTGGGAAGGAGATAAAGATCTGTTTATGGAACTGATGGACAAATTGAACACGAACAACCTTAACCTGCGCTTGACATATGAGATGAGTCAGAAAGAAGTAAATTACCTGGACCTTCATATTACAATTGAGAATGATAGCTCTGTCTTGACTGACATTTTTTGCAAAAAGACAGCAACTAACTCATTGCTACATAGTAACAGCTCTCACTATCCTCCAGTGATCAGAGGCCTTCCGAAAAGGCGAATTTCTTTTAGCCAAACGCAATTGTTCCAGCAATGTGACTAACAAGTAGAGGGCAAGAGAGTTGAGTGACCGCTTGGAAGATAGAGGCTATAGCAAGAGAAGTATTAAAAGAGCCTACAAGGACACCCATACCTATGAGAGAGACCAACTTCTTGACATCCTCAATAAACATATGGGGGTTCTTAAAACCGACCACGACCTGGCAGACATCTTGGGGGATCGCATCCCATTGAGCTGGCGGAGGAGTAAGAATTGCGATATCCTGGTACACAGCCATTGGATAGGATAAAAAAAACCTTCAAAGAAGGATGTATCCTCAAGATGTGGATCATGCAAGGCATGCATAATTATGATTCCAAAACAAGAATATACAGATACATTTGGAAAGATCTGGAAAATCAAGGATCACATCAATTGTGACACAGTGGGAGTAGTCTACAATTTAGAGTGTCCGTGTAAGAAAACATATAGTATATTTGAAAAACCAAGAGACCACTGAAGAAGAGACTACTGGAACATATGTCAAGTATTAGGAAAGCTAATGAAGAAAATAGTTATCTAACATTCCTCTAGGCACTTTCAAGATACTGGGTGTTAATACATTCATCTTACATCCTATATCTACTCAGCAATCCTATATTTATCCCAGAAAAAGTAAACAGCAAACATGCATGAAGGGGTCTCCTCTAGCACATTGGGAGGCATTAGTGCTGATATGATAATCAGCCATACATATATATATATATATATATATTTCTATCCTAACTACTCACATTACATTTTTTGTGTTGTGTACATCATCCTATATCCTACGGCCGCATTTACCATCATGTATTTAATCATTGGAGACACCATACCCATACTATTAGCGAACATATATTTAGGGAGGAATCTTTTCAGACTTCCCGGCAGCGATATAATAACATCATTTACTTTATTATATTCCAATTATCTAAGTTGTACTTGTCAACTCTTTTGACATGACATCCTATAGAATTTAAGTACCATCAGCTGCAGGAGCTACCCTTTCTTTCTCTTATCAACACATGTCCCAACAACTGGAGACCTACATAACTTACAGTACTTGAGGACTTCCCTCTTACTTACCGTATTCTCTTATCAATATAGTTGTTATGTGTTACACACCACATGACCATTACTAATTATCTATTTGGTTACAATATAGCAATCTATCATGTGTATGCACTGCAGATCTTTACACATATATCCAAAAAGAAAGATCACTGCAAATCCCTGTTTTTATGTGCTCACTTTCACCGTTAGTTGGTTACCTGGTTTTCACCAGTTTTTGCACGATTTCACATACCCCTACCGGTGACATATTCCTCAACAAACAATAGAACATTTCTAATATATTGACACATATTTCATCACCTTGTCACCTCATCTTCACCACTTATATTGACATATCTATGTTTTTTTTTCACCTATCACCTAATATTATAACAAAGCATAGACATTTCCTTCTCAAATGCACACAGATGCAGAATGGTGTCAACAATATCGACACGCGCATAGGCGCCCCTTTTGATTCACAATTCACATTATTTGTTAATATTCTATAATTCACACATCACTTTTAATTACTTGTGTAGCGCTGTGACAGTCTAATTATGTATAATTAGTTAAGGAAAGTACCTCCATTCTCCAATATTCCTGGCCATTCATTCTATGTAACCATTATGAGCAACAAGCATACCATGTTGCGAAATAATGCAACATAAGTTACATATAGTTTTTATCCCTATAGTATGCGTGCTGTCTCTAATACCAGCTAAAAATAACATAACATATATGCCATCTATAATAATGCCATTGAGATCAGAAGTGACCTTAACAACAGTGGTCACTTAAATCTACACATAGTGCAATTACTCTTTCGACACTATTTACTTATAATAATTCTGGAATCAGCTATGCGAGTTTCTATACGCCACATAATAGACTATCTCCTAGATATGAAGAGACCCCTACAATTGGCTCTACATGCATGCCGAATACAAATGAATACCCTGGCGAGTTGCCATAACTACGCCGCTGTCAATGTATACAGACGGGAACCTCCGGGACAATGTAGGCGGGCGGCTGTCAATCACACATAGACGGGAACTTCCCGGACACCATAGATGGGCGTGTCCCAGAATGCACACCCTGATTGGACCTAACTGTATCATCTACGGCATGGGTCCTCAAACTGCGGCCCTCCAGATGTTGTGAAACTACAAATCCCAGCATGCCTTGCCACAGTTTTAACACTCCCTTATAGCAAAACTGTGGCAAGGCATGCTGGGATTTGTAGTTTAACAACATCTGGAGGGCCGCAGTTTGAGGACCCATGATCTACGGTATTTAAACCAGGGCAGATCTGGGGGTTGGGTTGGCCCTGATGAAGCTAATCTGTGAAGCGCGTGCAGGCTAGCGGTGCGCAGGCAGATTAGCGCACTGATATTTATTTTTCATATAAAATGTATTTTGATTTTGTGTCCATGAGCGCGCAGATCCCATAGCCCTTGTAAGGGCTGAGGATACATTCTGCACAGCGTAAATCCTCTCCACTACTTCCTTCTGAACAGTACAACACCGCTCACAGCACTGTGGCACAGGTGACTGCACACTATACAGACGGCACTCCCCATTGTGGTCGCCCACATGCAGACTTGCGGTGGGACACCCTGGGATACAGCCAGAGTACTACCACCACAGTGAGTCACTTACACACCTGACAGAGGGATATATTTATAATTTTTTTTAGTTAGTGTAACACTGGTGGCTGCTCTTATACTAACATCATTTATATAAAACACAGTAACTCAAGAGGAGTCACTGTGTTTTATATTATTGGTACATAAATATCATCATAAACATCATTTATATAAAACACAGTAACTCAAGAGGAGTTACTGTGTTTTATATTATTGGTACATAAATATCATCATAATACCCATACTTTGGGATCATTCAGCACACTGTTAAAGCGACAAAACCATATTTGATCACTAAGTAAATTTCAGTGTGCTACCTGCCTGCCACCCTTATTTTAAACACTAGTATTGTCTGACTTTCACTACTATCTGTCAGTTTGTTTTTTTATATTTTTGCAGTTCTTAAACATTGTCTAATAAAAGTAAATTTTTAATATATTTTGGTGCACCGAAACAAAAGGACATTACTTCTTCTGTGTTTTTGCTCTAAATTTCTCTATTTACAATCTACAGTACATGGGGGTCCACAACATATTATATTAGTCCTGTGCAACTGGATCCCCTTCTTTTCTAGAACATAAAAGATGAAGGGGACAAAAAGCAATGTACAGTATATGCAGATGAGGAATGGCACAATACAAAATATATAGGTAGGCAAAATTAGTACAGCAAAATGATATGGGGTGATACCAATACAATACATACTGACATATGGAAGGACATATGGAAGGACTATTTTATAACAATAGAGTCAAGCCAACACTTTTGATCTAAGCAAAGAGATTAGAAAATTGAGATTGCTGAAGATAGGCTCTAGTTATAACCTTCATGGAACTATCCACACAACACACTCCCTGTAAAGACCACACCCCTAGCGCATTGGTCATGCCCCCAAATCACCAGTCACGCCCCCCCCCCCGATATAGGCCACACACCCCGTAGCGGCACACAATAGGATTTTCATAAATTTTAGCTCCAGGCCTTTATAAACTTTATTCTGGCATTGGATAGGGACAACTGTAAAGGTCTCACTGACCTTGACTTTAAAGAGGGCTATATCATTATCATTATGGCCAGATGACAGGGTAAGTGCATTTTCAGTTTAGGATGTGGCAGCTTATTATCATTTCTAGGAAATAATTGCTGTAAAAGATACTGTATGTCTAAAAATATTTAAGATTTTTCTAGAACATGGAAAGCACACAAATCTACAGTACATATAGCCATCAAAAGATATTAGTCCATGGTGCATAAAACATATCTTTTTATATTTGCTTATATTTTATTTTCTGTTCACTGTCTTCCCAACCCTCAAGATCTTCCCAATTCAAGGTTGCTCCTAGTCAATCCAAATCCTTCCAAGACAATCTCTAGCATTTCTATGTCAAGTAGTGACACACTACTTTCTTTAGGCTACACCTGACAAAAATAGGGATACCCCTAAAAATGCGTATTAAGTATTTTATTGATTTTTTCTTATAGTTTTACTGTTGAAAAACAGAAATAAAAGAATCAAAAAGAAAAAAAATCTATGTACAGATACAATAGGTATAATCATGACATACAGTGAGAGTAGCTTTGATAAAACCTATTAAACATGTCTAATAATAACTATATCTCTTTCACAATAATTTCTATTTTCGATACAGGTTGCTGCTATGTATACAGATGAAAGGCCATTAATATTGAAGGTCTTTGTTCCTAAAGCTCCAATTGTGAAACTGCAGAATAAACGTGCAACTGTGACATTACTTGTCAAAGCTGAACTATTCGTGTCCAATGCAGACTCCTCACAAACATCTATATGCGTACTAGGTGTTGTAAGTATAGCTTTGATATTAACCAAAATCAATATTGTACTATGTTAGCAGTAAAACAATAATGAAGTGCAGTGGTTCCCAAACTGTGTGCAGTGGCTCCCAGGGGTGCCGCAGAGCACTTGCAGGGGTGCCCTGGATTGGTGGGCCAGGACAAATTCAAAGTAAACAGTATATGGTCAATGTAATAAGGAAAATCAGTGCTTGTGCCTTCCAATTATATGTGGATAAACAGAAGTGAATCATGTTCCTCACCAAATAACTGTTGTAAGCGTAACTTATAACATTTAATATTTTTTCTGAAGTTTTTGGGATCTAACTTTTGGCCTAGGAGTGACGTGAACAAAATTCTGATACTCTAGGGTGTTCCTTGATTCAAAAAAGTTTGGGAACCACTGGTGTAGTGTATAACTAGAATGTGTGTTGCATATCAATGTAATCATGCAACTCAAACTTTCCCTTTGTACAGTGATGAAGTTTTACTCATTGAAATCCACTGTGCATCATTTGTGGGTTTAAAGCACTCTCCAAGGTGCTGATAAGTAAAACTGGTAGTTTAGATGTCAAAACTACCATTGTACTTCAAAAGGAATCCTGCGGTTAACATACCACTGCCTGAATCTCAACTCACGGTCAAAAGACTGGCACTGGAATCCTGATATCACTGGAGATGGCGATACTGGAATTCTAACTGCTGGTATCCCACTGATAAGCATGTTGGGGCAGGTTATATTTAGGCCACGCACATGTGGGCGTGTGGGGGGGAGGTTAATTTGAAACTGGGGTAAATCAGTGGTTCTCAACTCTATCCATTAAGTACCCACAAGAGATCGTGTTTTGAGGATGTTTGTCTGTGAGAAGAATAATTACTGACCCAGAAAGATAGTTTTACTCACCTGTGCATGATTAACCCCTTCCCGACATTTGACGTATATATACGTCATGGTCGGGAAGTACTTCCCGACACATGACGTATATATACGTCATGGCTGAAAACTGTCACTGCGTCTAGAGACGCAGTGACAGAGGGACAATGTCTGCTGTCCCTGACAGCAGACATGTCCCTGCGTGCCCGGGGGGGGCTGCGATGCCGCCCCCCCGTCGCCGATCACTGTGATTGGCTGTTCAGTGTGAACAGCCAATTACAGCGTTTTCTGTGTCACCGGCGAATAACGTTCGCCGGTGACATGGGATCGGAGGTGATTGGTGCTGTAAAGTACAGCACCAATCACCGTGGGGTGTAAGGGTGACACTGGTGTCACCCCACCTCACCCCGCCCGCCCCCAAAGGCCGTGATTGGTTCGTCGGACCGACGGACCAATCACAGCCATGGAGGGGGGTTTAAACTAACGGTGACTGCACTGCAGACGCCATTCCGGTCTGGAATTGCGTGCAGTGTGGTCACCGTGCCTGGCTGCCGCAGTATACTGACCTGATCCGTGCAAACCGTGCAAAATACTTACCTGATCACTGCCTGGATCTTGCTACTTGTGTTGTGCTGTGTTGTGCTGTGTTGTGCTGCTGCAGTTAGCTAGAGAGAGAGAGATAGAGAGAGATAGAGAGAGATAGAGAGAGATAGAGAGAGATAGAGAGGCCTAGTGACAGAGAGTGCTATATTTTGCTGCAGTGTAATAGAGTTATAGATAGAGAGAGAGATAGAGAGAGAGAGATAGAGAGATAGTGACAGATTGTGATATATATTTTTTTATATAACTGACTGCTGCCCCCCCTTTTGTGCTGATCACTATATCTGAGGTGATCAGCAACTTTTTTGGGGGTGCAGGGGTTTGCTGCAGTGTCATAGAGTGATAGATAGTGAGAGATAGAGAGATAGAGAGAGAGAGTGATAGAGAGTGCTAAATTTTGTGTCTGCTGCCCCCGCCTTTTGTGCTGATCACTATATCTGAGGTGATCAGCAACTTTTTTGGGGGTGCAGGGGTTTGTAAATTCCTGTCAGTGCTGCAGTGTCATAGAGTGATAGATAGTGAGAGATAGAGAGAGAGAGTGATAGAGAGTGCTAAATTTTGTGTCTGCTGCCCCCGCCTTTTGTGCTGATCACTATATCTGAGGTGATCAGCAACTTTTTTGGGGGTGCAGGGGTTTGTTTTTTAAATTCCTGTCAGTGCTGCAGTGTCATAGAGTGATAGATAGTGAGAGATAGAGAGAGAGAGTGACAGAGAGTGATAGAGTGCTATATTTTGTGTCTGCAGGAAATATATACCTGCCAGTTGCACCAAAGGTTGTGCACCTGCTGCCCCTCACCTTTTTTTTTTTTTTTGAGGGTGCTGTGGGTATTTTTACACACACTGTGATTTTGTGGGTGTCCTGTGGCCACTGTGCGCTGATCAGTGACGTACATCACTGATCAGCTTTTTCGGCACAGGGTTGATTTTTTTTTTTTTTTTTTTTAATAAATTCCTGTTGCCTTTGAGCGCTGTTCAGTGACGGTCGTTACTGACTAACATCTGTGCTCAATTTTTGGTGCAGGACCTTTTTTTTTTTTTTTTTTTTTTAATAAATTCCTGTTGCCTTTGAGCGCTGTTCAGTGACGGTCGTTACTGACTAACATCTGTGCTCAATTTTTGGTGCAGGACCTTTTTTTTTTTTTTTTTTTTTCTGCACTACATACACACTACCTGGTTGAAATAAAGTTTGTACCCCCCCCCTACACTATACACGTGTTGAAACATTTCACAACCACAAACACAAAAATAAAAATGGCATCCCAAAGGTCATCCCAAATGTCATCCCAGTCATCCAGAAGAATGTACTCAGCGGAGGAGGCATATGCCATGCTTGCCTCTGACAGTGACACAGACAGTGATGCAAGCGGGGAATTTGAAGGATTTGTGTTAACCTCATCTTCCTCCTCTAGTGATGAGGGACCCCCTCAAAGACGCCCCCGTAGAGCAGCTGAGACCCCCCCCCCAATGATTGATCCCGTATGGATCCCACCACCAGCCAATTTTGAGCCCCAGGTTCCTGAGTTTTTGGCCATCCCAGGAATCCAATTTGATTCCACAGGTCTCAGAGAAATTGACTTCTTCAAATTATTTTTCTCTGATGATTTTATAAATTTAATGGTGGACCAAACTAATTTATATGCCCAGCAGTTTATTGCTCAAAACCCCACGTCATCATTTGCTAGGTGGACCCCTGTAGATGCAGTAGAGATGATGGCGTTTTGGGGTCTGGTGTTTCATATGGGCATAGTAAAAAAGCCAGAAATTAGGCAATATTGGAGTACAGATGTTCTGTACAGCACCCCATTTTACCGTATGGCCATGACCCGGACTCGTTTTGAGATGATCCTTAAATTTCTGCATTACAGCGATAATGCACAGTGCCCACCCAGAGATGATCCCACCTTTGACCGGCTATTCAAAGTCAGGCCGGTCATTGATCATTTCAGCGCCAAATTTGAGGAGATGTACATCCCCCAACAATTCATTTGTGTGGACGAGTCCCTTTTACATTTTAAAGGAAGGGTTAAATTCCGCCAGTACCTTCCCAATAAGAGGGCAAGGTATGGCATAAAATTGTATAAACTGTGTGAAAGCACCTCAGGGTACACCCACAGGTTTAGGGTATATGAAGGGAAGGATTCAAGTATTGAACCGCCAGAATGCCCCCCCTCCCTCGTAGGTGTTAGTGGAAAAATTGTCTGGGATTTAGTGCACCCCTTCCTGGATAAAGGTTATCACCTCTATGTGGATAACTTTTACACTAGCATCCCCCTGTTTAAGGCCCTTGGTTCAAGAGGTACAGCAGCTTGCGGTACTGTGCGCAAGAACCAAAGAGGCCTCCCAAAAATGCACATTGCCCAAGTAATGAGAAGGGGTGAAAGCAGGGGAATATGCACTGAAAATATGTTGTTGGTCAAATATAAGGACAAGAGGGATGTCCTTATACTGACAACAATTCACGGAGACAGTACCACCTCCGTCCCTGTACGAGGTACCAGTACCCACACCTCAAAACCTAATTGTATCCTGGATTACAATAGGTACATGGGCGGAGTGGATCTTTCAGATCAGGTACTGAAGCCGTACAGTGCCCTGCGGAAAACAAAAATCTGGTACAAGAAGCTGGCCGTGTATATCATCCAGATGGCACTGTATAACGCTTACGTGCTATTCCGTTCTACCGGCCAGAGGGGGACATTTATGCACTTTCAAGAGGAAGTCATAAAGGGCCTGATATTTGGGAACCAGCAGGCAGAGGGCCCCAGTACTTCTAGTACTGGCCCCCGTATTGTACCAGGGCAGCATTTTCCCAACGAAATCCCCTCCACTGCAAAAAAGGGCAGGACACAAAAAAGGTGCAAAGTTTGTTATAAAAGGGGAATAAGAAAGGAAACTATTTTCCACTGTGAAACTTGCCCTGACAAACCCGGCCTTTGCATAAAGGAGTGTTTTAAAATATACCACACATCTATGGATTATTAGGTCCATCAATTCACCGTGCATCGGGGGTCTTGCTAATGCCACATAGCACCCACCATTCATTCCACCTGAATCTGAGCCGCAAAATCCAAAAATCACTCCTTCCCTTCTGAGTCCTGCCATGCACCCAACTGGTATTTTTTGGTCACATATGAGGCATTGCCATACTCGGGAGAAATTGGGGCATATATTTTGGGGTGCTTTTTCTCCTTCAAACCTTGTGAAAATGAAAAATTTTGAGCCAGAACTGCATTTTTGTGTAAAAAAATGTAATTTTGCCCAGTTGTATCAAAATTGGTGAAACCCCTGGGGGTTTGAAATGTACATTATACCCCTAGATGAATTCCCTGAGGGGTGTAGTTTGCAAAATGGGGTCACTTGTGGGGGGTTCCACTGTATTGGTGCTTGGGGGGTCTTGCTAATGCGACATAGCACCCACCATCATTCCACCAGAATTTGTGCTGCAAAATCCAAATATCACTCCTTCCCTTCTGAGTCCTGCCACTTTTTGGTCACACATGAGGCATTGCCGTACTCGGGAGAAATTGGGGCACAGATTTTGGGGTGCTTTGTCTCCTTCATTCCTTGTGAAAATGAAAAATTTTGAGCCAGAACTGCATTTTTGTGTAAAAAAATGTAATTTTTCATTTTCACTGCCCACTTGTATCAAAATTGGTGAAACCCCTGGGGGTTTGAAATGTACACTATACCCCTAGATGAATTCCCTGAGGGGTGTAGTTTGCAAAATGAGGTGACTTGTGGGGGGGTTCCACTGTATTGGTGCAACATAGCACCCACCATTCATTCCACCAGAATCTGTGCTGCAAAATCCAAAAATCACTCCTTCCCTTCTGAGTCCTGCCATGCACCCAACTGGTATTTTTTGGTCACATGTGAGGCATTGCCGTACTCGGGAGAAATTGGGGCACAGATTTTGGGGTGCTTTTTCTCCTTCATACCTTCTGAAAATGAAAAATTTTGAGCCAGAACTGCATTTTTGTGTAAAAAACGTAATTTTTCATGTTCACTGCCCACTTGTATCAAAATTGGTGAAACCCCTGGGGGTTTGAAATGTACACTATACCCCTAGATGAATTCCCTGAGGGGTGTAGTTTGCAAAATGGGGTGACTTGTGGGGGGGTTCCACTGTATTGGTGCTTGGGGGGTCTTGCTAATGCGACATAGCACCCACCAAAATTCCACCAGAATCTGAGCTGCAAAATCCAAAAATCACTCCTTCCCTTCTGAGTCCTGCCATGCACCCAAATGGTATTTTTTGGTCACATGTGAGGCATTGCCGTACTCGGGAGAAATTGGGGCACAGATTTTGGGGTGCTTTGTCTCCTTCATACCTTCTGAAAATGACAAATTTTGAGCCAGAACTGCATTTTTGTGTAAAAAAATGTAATTTTTCATTTTCACTGCCCACTTGTATCAAAATTGGTGAAACCCCTGGGGGTTTGAAATGTACACTATACCCCTAGATGAATTCCCTGAGGGGTGTACTTTGCAAAATGGGGTGACTTGTGGGGGGGTTCCACTGTATTGGTGCAACATAGCACCCACCATTCATTCCACCAAAATCTGTGCTGCAAAATCCAAAAATCACTCCTTCCGTTCTGAGTCCTGCCATGCACCCAACTGGTATTTTTTGGTCACATGTGAGGCATTGCCGTACTCGGGAGAAATTGGGGCACAGATTTTGGGGTGCTTTTTCTCCTTCATACCTTCTGAAAATGAAAAATTTTGAGCCAGAACTGCATTTTTGTGTAAAAAAATGTAATTTTTCATTTTCACTGCCCACTTGTATCAAAATTGGTGAAACCCCTGGGGGTTTGAAATGTACACTATACCCCTAGATGAATTCCCTGAGGGGTGTAGTTTGCAAAATGGGGTGACTTGTGGGGGGGTTCCACTGTATTGGTGCTTGGGGGGTCTTGCTAATGCGACATAGCACCCACCAAAATTCCACCAGAATCTGAGCTGCAAAATCCAAAAATCACTCCTTCCCTTCTGAGTCCTGCCATGCACCCAACTGGTATTTTTTGGTCACATGTGAGGCATTGCCGTACTCGGGAGAAATTGGGGCACAGATTTTGGGGTGCTTTTTCTCCTTCATACCTTCTGAAAATGAAAAATTTCGAGCCAGAACTGCATTTTTGTGTAAAAAATGTAATTTTTCATTTTCACTGCCCACTTGTATCAAAATTGGTGAAACCCCTGGGGGTTTGAAATGTACACTATACCCCTAGATGAATTCCCTGAGGGGTGTAGTTTTCAAAATGGGGTGACTTGTGGGGGGGTTCCACTGTATTGGTGCTTGGGGGGTCTTGCTAATGCGACATAGCACCCACCAAAATTCCACCAGAATCTGAGCTGCAAAATCCAAAAATCACTCCTTCCCTTCTGAGTCCTGCCATGCACCCAACTGGTATTTTTTGGTCACATGTGAGGCATTGCCGTACTCGGGAGAAATTGGGGCACAGATTTTGGGGTGCTTTTTCTCTTTCATACCTTCTGAAAATGAAAAATTGTGAGCCAGAACTGCATTTTTGTGTAAAAAAATGTAATTTTTCATTTTCACTGCCCACTTGTATCAAAATTGGTGAAACCCCTGGGGGTTTGAAATGTACACTATACCCCTAGATGAATTCCCTGAGGGGTGTACTTTGCAAAATGGGGTGACTTGTGGGGGGGTTCCACTGTATTGGTGCAACATAGCACCCACCATTCATTCCACCAGAATCTGTGCTGCAAAATCCAAAAATCACTCCTTCCCTTCTGAGTCCTGCCATGCACCCAACTGGTATTTTTTGGTCACATGTGAGGCATTGCCGTACTCGGGAGAAATTGGGGCACAGATTTTAGGGTGCTTTTTCTCCTTCATACCTTCTGAAAATGAAAAATTTTGAGCCAGAACTGCATTTTTGTGTAAAAAAATGTAATTTTTCATTTTCACTGCCCACTTGTATCAAAATTGGTGAAACCCCTGGGGGTTTGAAATGTACACTATACCCCTAGATGAATTCCCTGAGGGGTGTAGTTTTCAAAATGGGGTGACTTGTGGGGGGGTTCCACTGTATTGGTGCTTGGGGGGTCTTGCTAATGCGACATAGCACCCACCAAAATTCCACCAGAATCTGAGCCGCAAAATCCAAAAATCACTCCTTCCGTTCTGAGTCCTGCCATGCACCCAACTGGTATTTTTTGGTCACATGTGAGGCATTGCCATACTCGGGAGAAATTGGGGCACATATTTTGGGGTGCTTTTTCTCCTTCATACCTTCTGAAAATGAAAAATTGTGAGCCAGAACTGCATTTTTGTGTAAAAAAATGTAATTTTTCATTTTCACTGCCCACTTGTATCAAAATTGGTGAAACCCCTGGGGGTTTGAAATGTACACTATACCCCTAGATGAATTCCCTGAGGGGTGTACTTTGCAAAATGGGGTGACTTGTGGGGGGGTTCCACTGTATTGGTGCAACATAGCACCCACCATTCATTCCACCAGAATCTGTGCTGCAAAATCCAAAAATCACTCCTTCCCTTCTGAGTCCTGCCATGCACCCAACTGGTATTTTTTGGTCACATGTGAGGCATTGCCGTACTCGGGAGAAATTGGGGCACAGATTTTGGGGTGCTTTTTCTCCTTCATACCTTCTGAAAATGAAAAACTTTGAGCCAGAACTGCATTTTTGTGTAAAAAAATGTAATTTTTCATTTTCACTGCCCACTTGTATCAAAATTGGTGAAACCCCTGGGGGTTTGAAATGTACACTATACCCCTAGATGAATTCCCTGAGGGGTGTAGTTTTCAAAATGGGGTGACTTGTGGGGGGGTTCCACTGTATTGGTGCTTGGGGGGTCTTGCTAATGCGACATAGCACCCACCAAAATTCCACCAGAATCTGAGCTGCAAAATCCAAAAATCACTCCTTCCCTTCTGAGTCCTGCCATGCACCCAACTGGTATTTTTTGGTCACATGTGAGGCATTGCCGTACTCGGGAGAAATTGGGGCACAGATTTTGGGGTGCTTTGTCTCCTTCATACCTTCTGAAAATGACAAATTTGGAGCCAGAACTGCATTTTTGTGTAAAAAAAATAATTTTTCATTTTCACTGCCCAGTTGTACCACAATTGGTGAAACCCCTGGGGGTTTGAAATGTACACTATACCCCTAGATGAATTCCCTGAGGGGTGTAGTTTGCAAAATGGGGTCACTTGTGGGGGGGTTCCTAACTTTTAGCATCTTATGGTGCCTAGAAACCTACATGGTGCCTTAAAAATAATCTCATAAAAAGGAGGCTCCAAAATCAAGTAGGTGCTCCTTCTATTATGAAGCCTGTGGTTTGGTCACCGTGCACACTAGGGCCACATATAGGATATTTATGAAAACAAAAGAATTGGGGGAATCAATTTTTAGTCACATTTCTCTAGTAAAATGTACTGTGTTCCTTAGAAAAATGTATTAAAATTGCAAATCTGCAAAAAAAAAGAAATTTTGAAATTTCACCTACACTTTGTTTTAATTCCTGTGAAACACCTAAAGGGTTAACAAACTTCCAAAATGCTGTTTTGAATACTGTGAGGGGTGCAGTTTTTTGAAATGGCATCATTTATGGGGGTGTCTCACATACAAGTCCCTCAAAGTCACATCAGAACTGAACTGGTCCCTAAAAAAATCAGTGTTTGAAATTTTCTTGAAAATTTGAGAATTTGCTATTCATATTGTAAGCCTCCTAGTGTCCCAAAAAATTAAAAGGAAGTTGAAATAATGATGTCAACATAAAGTAGACATATGGTCTATGTTAGTTATTCACTATTTTGAGTGGTAAGATTATTTGTCTCACAAGCAGAAAATTTAACATTTTGCAAATCGCTAAATTTTCCATTTTTTCACGATATTTTGGTATTTTTCACAAAAAAACACAGACTGTATTGACGAAAATTTACCACTAACTTGAAGTACAATGTGTCACGAGAAAACAATCTCAAAATCACTGGGATAAGTAAAAGCAAAAAAAAGTTATCCCCACTTAAGTGAGACATGTCAGATTTGAAAAAAATGGCTCTGTCAGGAACGCAAAAACTAGCTCTGTCAGGAAGGGGTTATAGAAATCCACAAAACTTGACCTCTTGGTGGTACCGGAGGACTGGATTTGAGAACTCCTGCTATAAATCAAACTTTATCCACATATTACATGGTAATTGCTAAATGGAAAGGGGAGTATTTATCAAAGATTGAAGAGAGAGACAACTCCTGTCCTTTTTCCAACATAGCCTAAAATGTACACTAGAAGCTTATTGTGTCAGCAGCCCTGACAGGTTTGGTGCTGCAGCTCTGCCGCAGCCAGGTTTCCCGGCACCCTGAGAAGAGTGTTCCGGGTACTACTGGCCGCAGTGCTGATATCTGTCTGGTTCCGTGGCACCACGGCAGCAGGAGACGCCTTAGAAGGGCGTCCCAGGCACTTCCGCCCAGCGGTGCTCAGGCCCGCCACGTCACTTTTGCCCAGCTGGTGCGAGTCATCGCCCGGCCGGGCAACAGTATTGGTAGCCCTCTGTGTCCCCCAGCAGCCACCCAGTAACTGGCAACAGGGGACGCTGGGGATCGCGCGCTCGGCCTCCTGAAGGTAATTCTAATTACCAGGGGCCGGGCACCCGGTGGGGGCTGATTGGCCAGAGGATCCCTTTTAAGGGATCTGGCCCAGCTCAGCCCCACCGGTGTTATTGCTTTGCACAGAGTGTCATATGCTCTGTGCTGTCCAGTATGGTTCTGTACCGGTCCTGCCAGTCATGGTCCTGTCAGAGTCCTGTCCTGCTTCAGTCTGGGTCCTGTCAAGAGTCTTGTCCTGGTACAGTCTGGGTCCAGCCATCGTCCAGTTGCTGTCCTGGTCCAGTCTCAGTTCTGCCTTGGTCCAGTCTCTGTCCTGTCCCCGTCCTGATCTGGTCCTGTCTCAGGCCCGTCTTGGTCTGGTTGTGGTTCAGTCGTTGTCCAGTCGTGGTTCAGCCATTGTCCAGCTGTGGTCTGCGTCCAGTCCTGGTCCGGTCTCAGTCCAGTCTTGGTCCAGTTCTGGTCCGGTTCTGGTCCAGTCTTGATCCGGTTCCGTCTTGGTCAGTGCGGCACCATCCAGTCCTGCCAAGTAACTCACGGCGTGCACGTTATCATCCTTTGCTGCCGGTGGGTTTGGTCCGGTCACGTAAGTGCTTCAGTGGAGCCTGGTTCCTTATTCTTTATTTCTGCGAGCAAGCGGCCCTTTATCCTAAGTTATTATTTTTATTGTCCTGGTTCAGCTCTCCGTGATTCGGAGAGGCCCACGGCTGTGGCTCCACGCCTGTTTTGTGGTACCGTCACTTTAAGTGTACTATTTTATGTTGGCGTGTATTTTGTTTGGTGGCACCCTGTTATTACTTGGTCCGGTGCTTGTGACTCGGTCACACTCCCTGTCCTTGGCCTGGTGCCATTAGCCAGAGTGTTTAGTCCAGATAGGCCCTGTTAGTTAGATCGTCCTCTTGGTCCAGTCCCTGACGGTCGCCGTAGGTTTGTACCATCCTAAAACCTGGTTGCATCGGAGTTGGAGCGGGTGTAACTCGCTCCTTCGAACGCGGCCACTAAAGGAGAAGCCTAGCACCTTGCAACCTACGGTCACCTTCCAGGGATGGCCAATAGAGTCAGAGTAGGGTTTTGCCATGGCCGTTCTAAACAGCAGTCCCGGCTGAGGGCTAAGCCCACCACCATCGTCCACACGTGTCTGTCCCGGTACTCCAACGATGGGGTCACACCCAGATCCGTAACATATTGGTAAGTACTTTGGGGGGAATTTACTAAGATGGGAGTTCCATTTCACATGGGATGTTTCTAAGGGCAACCAATCAGATACTATCTATTATCTTCCAGAAGGTGCTAAATAAATAAGACCACATCCCATGTGAAATCGAACTCCCAAATTAGTAATGTCCCCCTTTATCTCTCACAGTTGTATCCCTGGCTTTGATAAATACCTCCTAAATATTACAAATATTATTTTCATTATCAATAGCAAGACATTAGATGCAGAAGGATTTTTTATTTATTTACACTGCAAGGTTTGTTGCTTAACATGTTTTTCCTAATAAAATTAATATATCTTATTGTAGGATGCACATTTTGGAGCCCGATTCTCTGTTTTGGGGGATAAACTGAAGATCTCGTTGTCTTTAGACAGGTAAATATCTGATATTATTTACTTTAAGTATTACTGTATATTCAATTAACGGTCAGTGGAAAGTAAGAGATAAAGATGGTCATTGATAGAAAAACATAATAATTAAGAGTTTCTTTGAGGACAGTACAAGTAATAAAACACGAGGACATGCACTGAAACTGGAAGGAGGTAGGTTCAGGGGAAATGTTAGAAAGAATTACTTCACAGAAAGGGTAGTGGATAAGTGGAATAGCCTCCCATCAGAGGTGGTAGAGGCTAAGACAGTAGAACAATTTAAACATGCTTGGGATAGGCATATAAATATCCTTACAAAGAAATAAGGATTAAAAAGGGTTGAAATTACCTGAAGGGTAAAAAAGGGGCAGACTAGACGGGCCAAATGGTTCTTATCTGCCGTCAAATTCTATGTTTCTATGTTACACAGTATAATACTGTATCAGTCACCTGCCTCTTCTGCTGAATGATTGAGCTCACGTCATCACTTACTGTGCAGAAGCTTGCACAGTAATAGGCCACTGTTAGAATGGCAACTTATTGTAAATATGCCGGGAGACACAGGTACTACAATTGGATGCACTACTGCCCGTGGGGGTTGATGCGCTACTACCCGGGGGGGAGTTGATGCACTACTGCCCGGGAGGGGGTGGGGGTTTGATGGGCTACTAACCAGGTGGAGGGTGCTTGATGCGCTACAGCACGGGGGGTGTTTGGGGGTGTGCGCACACTATACTGACCGGGGGAGGGGGCGGCGGGGTGCGCTACTGCCCGTGGGGCTGCGTGCACTATACTGACCAGGGTGGTGTGCGCTACTGCCCGGGGGGGGGGGGGGCTGTGTGGCTCTATACTGCCCGGGGGGTGCTAACGTAATACTGCACGGGGAGGGGGTGTGTGCTACTGCCCAGGGGGGAGGGGGTTGGGCTCGTGCTACTGCCTGGGGGGGGTTCTTACCAGACACCCGCCGCCGCACAGCCTGGCTGAAGTCCGCTCATGGGTCACGTCACCCACCAGCGACTCGTCAGAAAGAAGGGAAGCATAGCCCTAAACAAATATGGCCGCCACATACTACAGTAGTATGACCAACGCCAGCACCAGCCCTGATAGTAGTGGCCCGGTTAGCACTGACGGCGGCCCAGCCAGGTAGAAATCTGGACCGGCCCACGGGGAAATTACCCGGTTTCCCGGCGGGCCAATCCGCCACTAACAGCGTTACTTGCGATGATTAGCAGTTCCATAGCTTGAAAAATCACAGCTGTGTAGGCAGGTGCATACAAACATGAAGTAGGCCCAAAGCCCCTGAAATTTAGAGAAATAATTTAAAGGACAAATATGGACATGAACAGGACTATCAATAGGAAGTCAACTGTATACAAACATTTGATTGCGATTTTATTGTGCCATGTTTTACATGTTGTGACAAATTGAGAAAAAAGGCCAAGATGTATGTGGACACATCTGTATGTTGTTAACTGATCTTTATTTAAATTTTTTTTTAGCACTAAGGTTTCTATCATCTCGTCTTCAGTTGGGCGCTTTGAAGTAAGTATTTGTGTAGTAAGGTATAAACCAGTCACTGTAGTACAGGTGTATATACAGTATGTATGTAAAAAAAAAAATACAAAGAAAATAAATTTTCAGCAATCAGAAACATATACTGTAGATTGTTTGAACTAATTTGAATAAAGTTCAAGGTTTTCTAAGAAATTAAATGTAGAAAATAAACTGATGCATATCATGCCCATATTAAACAATTTGGAATATAATGTTGAGTTTACAACTGATTTTCCTTTGGCATTGTATTATATCCCTTTCACACATACATGGAGATTCTGGGTTTTTGCATGTCAATGCACATCCAATCTAGGAATTCTGTATGTGTGATTGCAAACCACCTGGGACTAAAACCTGAGTGACGGAGCGCAGAAACTGCAAATTCCCTGGGCACATGTCAGAAATTGGCATCTGTCACTACCACATATCATTTGCAGACACAGTGGTTAATGAGTGCTTGGACTTGCAGTTGGACATGAGAACTAAGGACATTTGGCCTGATTCAGACTTGGCTGCTAAATAGAGTATTTGCAGTGGTTTGCGAGGATAAAGCCACCCATCGCCGAGACAGAATTAGCTAAATTGCAAGAGCATTATGTATGGATTATTAATGCATTAACACAAATCCATATGCAATTACACAAACATCGAACAGTTTTTATCATCTGCGCAAATGTAAGTAGGTCTGAGGTTTCCACTAATCTGCGACTGAGACAGGGTGGAAGCAGTGCCAGACTAAGGTCTAAATGTGCCTTGAGCTGAAAATTATCAAGGGCCTTTTATGCGCAATATTAGGGGTTGTGGCCTGCACCAAATAATGTGGGGGGCGTGACCAGTGTTCTGTTTGGGTGGTCTGCTCATGGGTGTGTCTCCATTTGTGTAAGTACTTTCAACTAATTATATATGCCTGGAAAAGGCAGGGGCTGGCATAGGAAAAATGCAAAGGGTTTAGTATAGGGTGAAAAATGGCAAAGACGTTGGCATATGTAAGGGCCTGGCACAGAAAAGAGGGTAAATAGAAGCTGCAGATATACTTACCTTCCAGCGGCGGCTGCAGACTTTGGGCTGCAGTGCCAACCATGTATCGCCAGCCGTAAGATCATTGGACGATATATATATATATATATATATATATATATATATATATATATATGCACACTCCCTCCAGCCAAAGTAGATATATTGGGGGGTGCCCTCCAAAGGTGCACCCACAGGATGCTGGTGTCCTGAGATACTTGCGGGGTGAGGCGGCACTCCAGTCATAAAAAAAATACTGAAAGCCAAAACTTGGTAGACAACATTTCAGCACCTTTTATGTGGTCACCTAAGTTTACCACACCATATACCCCTTACACAAATCATGCAACACAATAGTAACCCCCATATATTTTACTTGCCTCTTACACATTATGCCACATGGTTGAGTGAAAATTAACGTTATGCCACACAGATTAAAGCAACATTCCTATTTTGCCACATGGATTGAGCCAAAATTCACACTATATCAAATGGTTTGGGTTCCAAAGTTTCCACCATTATGAACATTACATGTTAAGCCACACACCATAATGTCCATTACGTATTATGCCAAACACCATAATGCCTATTAAAAATTATGCTTCATAAGTGCTACTTACCTACATGATCATTGCCAGGGGTTCCATGCTCTTTGCCAGGGGTTCCATGCTCATTGCCATGTGGAGAGCAGGGGGCACTGCAGGTCCCGGCTATTAGAAATAATACCCCTTTCACACCAGAAAATGCAGGGACTTACCTGGGAATATGGTCCCAGGATCATGCAGGGACATTCCCGGGCTGGCCCCTTTTACACCAGCCTAGTCCCTACATTCTCTGGTGTGAGGGGGAGAGAAAACTACCCCACCCCCCCACCCCCTTAACCAACTGGCTATATGTTCAGAACCAACTGGCCCATTTACATGAATATCATATTGAAGAACTTTTCAGTGAGCTTCGAATGATTTTAGTCCTGTAAAACTGGGCCATTTGGTTCCAGAGAAATATGCCCTCAAACAACAGCCATGAAATTACATTTCAGAAATGTAAAAATCGGGTTTACCCGTAATATATCTGGAACCAATTAACCCATATGGGGTGGGGGTCGGAATTAGCGGGTCCCATGTTATCCTATGGGGAAAATGTTTCAGCTTTGCCCCGCCGTATCTTCGGTTCCCGGGGGCTAGCGACATGGGGCTGGGCTCATTGGAAAGGCCCGGCCCTCAGCTACAAAATGGGCCTAAGGGGGGATGGTGTGGGTATGTGCATTAGTACCATGGGTGGGGGAGTTGCAGGTACGGGGTTGCCGCACGTGGGAGAGGGTGTTCGCTGTTGCTGTGGGAGGATTGGGTGCGGGTGTTCTGTGGGTGGTGGAATTGTAGGTGCTGGGGTGGCACATGTGGGTGGGGAATGGGCAGGTGCAGGGGTGCTGAAGTTGAGTGCGGGGGTGGTAGCGGTGTTGGAGGGGTGGGTGCGGGGTTGGCGGGACAGGGTTTGTGCATGTTGGTAGGGGAGAGGCCACTGTGGTGTGGGTGTACTGCGGGTGGTGGAGGGGCGGTTGTGGTGTTATTGGAAGTGGATGTAGGGGTGCACACATCACAATAGCCAATGGGGAGGGATTGAATGCTCATTGGCAGGGGTAAAAATATATTCATTGCCAGAGGGAATGTAGCTGCACACACAAGTGTACACATATAGAAACATATAGAAACCACTTGGCCCATCTAGTCTGTCCCTTTTTTAAACATGTTACCTCAAACCATATTTGATCCTTATTTTTTTTGTAAGGATATCAATATGCCTATCCCAAGCATGTTTACATTTTACTACTGTATTTGCCTCTACCACCTCTGATGGTAGGCTATTCCACTTATCTACTACTCTTTCTGTGAAGTAATTCTTTCTCACATTTCCCCTGAATCTTCCTCCCTCTAATTTCAGTGCATGTCCTTGTGATAGCCCACTTCAGGTACCCCCTGCGCCTCTTATAGGGGCTGAAAGAAAACAGTAGCCAATATTGCCTGCAGCTTGTGCAGGCACAGAAGGAGTTAAACAGAGCCCAGGTTCCCTTCACGCAGGGAGAGCCTGACACCCCCCCTGATTGGCTGCCCGGGGAGCGTGAAGTGAGGGGTGAGAGGTCAGCTCTGTACAGCGTGACGGAGGGGTCTGCAGCAGCTAGAGGAAGACAGGACACGTGTGAGATAGGAGAGACCCGTGTACGGAGGAGAAGTCAGCAGAGCGTGTGGCCTGAAGACCTGCAGAGAGAGAGAGAGCAGTGAAGCGTGGAGTGAGCAGAGACCCCGGCAGCCGACAGGCAGACTGAGAGAAAGTGCGGAGCTGCAGGAGAGGCAGACGCCGGCGGTGATTGACAGCCGGCTCCCCGACAGCAAGAGAGAGACAGCGGGGACAGCAGCTAACCAGCGCTGGAAGAGTGATTGACAGCAGGGAAGAGACCAGCCAACGCGTGCAGCGGCCACCCAGGAGTCGTGACCAGCAGGAGCTGGCAACTGCAGCTGAGTCTCCAGGTATTGTGTGGTCCCCACTGCTGGCCTGCAAGCTATATGCCCCTTGGCCCCACCTGTGCTCCCTTCTAATGTACCCAGACACCGCAGAGAGTCCTTCTCCCCTGCATAGGGGACAATTGTTATTGGGGTGCTGATCACCCTGCGACATTAGCAGCCCAGAGACACCTGCAATGCCCCTCTGGCTGCATGCCAGATTTGCCACCCCCGCCAAGCCTATATCTACAGCCTGTGTTGTATGTCTAGCAGGGAGTTGCCCTAGGTAACGGGGACTCGCCTGTACCCCGTTATAGGGGACCATTAATATTTTCTGGACTTTATATAGTAGTGTGCACACTAAGGTAGGGATTACCGTTTACTTGTGAGGATTACCGTCGTGGGACCGTTATTTGAATGTAATAACAGGGTGGTTTGCACCAGGGACTGCCGTGCAGCATATAGGGTGCATAGCGCCACCTGGCGGACTTATTGTGTTGAAGCGTCATATGTGTAGCAAGTGCCGTAGTGACGTAGTAATTTGTGATTTGAATGTTTTGCTCTTTTCGTATTGGTATTAATGATCTACTGCTTCAAGTACTAAATAGTAATAAGTGACTGTTTTGCATATAGCCGTGAATGTCTTGCAGCAACCGGTTTTCATATATTTTCTAAATAAATATTTGTTGCTGCTAACCGTAGTAGCCTTGTCTTTTGTGGGTTCTCCTTGGGTTGTGCCGTTTCCCTGCCACAGGTTCTCCGGAAGAAGCCGTGAGGAATCCAGAAGCTGCCGCCGTCATCAGCTCCAGGTTCAGGTATCATCTTACACCACACCGTTACAGGGGCACTGTCACACTTGGCGTCACGAACAGGATTGCAAAGACCCCTGTGAACGACGAGATGTGGCGATCGCAATATGCAGCACCTCAGGAGATGCGGACAACCGCCAGTCCACCACCCCAAGTAGGTCCAGACGCTATCGAGACCATGATAGAACAAATCAAGGAGGCGACTAAGGTAATCCGTGAAATGCGTCGAGAACGGGAGGAAGATGAATATAGAAGATGGCGACGTGAACTTGATAGAAGGTACAGACACCAGCGGAATCCCCGATGGAGGTTGGAGCGACGACCCACCGACCAGGTCACTGTGTGCCCACAGACCACGAGAAGACACGGGAGAGGCGGTCCACCGGCAGTGTTCCAAAATACGACGAGAGCGTCCTGTGGAATGCAGATGACCGATAGGCCGCAAACCGGCCCAAGAAGAATTGCAGGTCGTGTCCTGTGGTTTGATGTACCACGCGGGTATGGTTTCATTAAGCGTGCAGACACCGGCCATAGCGTGTATGTCCACTATACCGCCATCCAGCATGCCGACCCCCAAAACAGCTTCCGGAGCCTGAGCAACGGTGAGGCCGTAGAATTCAAATTGACAAGCGGGAAGAAAGGCACCAAGGCCGCCAACGTGACTGGACCGAATGGAACACCGGTGCTACGTAACAGACGCACCCCAGCACACTATCCAAGTCATAGAGAGCCCCAACCGTACTACCAGCAAGAGTACAGCCACAGCGGAAGTAGAGCTGAACTGAGGGAAGTAAATGGCGAGAGTGACCGATTTAATGCCAACCCTCCTCGACCAGGACAGATGCCCCGCCCACCAGAACCTGACATCAAGAGGTCAAGCAAGAAACCGGTCGTGCGGAGTGAGGCAGTCCATCAGAACTGGAAAGAAGCCACCAGGCCTCACCTTCCGGAGCCGACGCGGGAGTATGTGCCCAGGATGGACGATGCCAATTACCGAGCGGCGAACCTAGGGCCAAGAAATATCAGAATGGCTGAACCAGAGAGAAACTCCAAAATTGTGGTCCATATGGCCGTGACAGAGACCGTGAAGCCATCAGAAGTGGAACCAGCTATACCGTTGCCTGAACCCAAGGCCAAGATAGAAACAGTAGAGAGAGATGAGAAGGCCGAGACCTGTTTCATCAATGGGAAGCCTGTAACGAACGGCGAGTACACGACCATCTCCGGGGAAGAGTTCGCCTTCCAGATACATCAAGCAATACAGAGGTCCAAGAGACGAGACAGAGAGGCGAGACGCGCCTAAAGCCGAGCGTACGTTGTTAAGAGTGGGCGCCATCCATTTTCTTCGGTGAAGCACCTGGACCGCAGAGGGATGGGAGTCCTGTGGCGGAGGGATGGTTGACTCGGGGGGAGCCCACATTGGATAATCAGGTGATAAGAAGGTAGTGTGAATATTTGTTTGTGGAATGTCTGTATATGCGCCTGTTTTATTTTCACCGTTTAAATGTTTTGTCATGGACATTGAAAGTACCTTGTTCAGGACTTAATGCCCCTGGTTGGTTGCCTGGGGACAGGCAAATTTCCAGCAGGGAGGTATGTGATAGCCCACTTCAGGTACCCCCTGCGCCTCTTATAGGGGCTGAAAGAAAACAGTAGCCAATGTTGCCTGCAGCTTGTGCAGGCACAGAAGGAGTTAAACAGAGCCCAGGTTCCCTTCACGCAGGGAGAGCCTGACACCCCCCCTGATTGGCTGCCCGGGGAGCGTGAAGTGAGGGGTGAGAGGTCAGCTCTGTACAGCGTGATGGAGGGGTCTGCAGCAGCTAGAGGAAGACAGGACACGTGTGAGATAGGAGAGACCCATGTACGGAGGAGAAGTCAGCAGAGCGTGTGGCCTGAAGACCTGCAGAGAGAGAGAGAGCAGTGAAGCGTGGAGTGAGCAGAGACCCCGGCAGCCGACAGGCAGACTGAGAGAAAGTGCGGAGCTGCAGGAGAGGCAGACGCCGGCGGTGATTGACAGCCGGCTCCCCGACAGCAAGAGAGAGACAGCGGGGACAGCAGCTAACCAGCGCTGGAAGAGTGATTGACAGCAGGGAAGAGACCAGCCAACGCGTGCAGCGGCCACCCAGGAGTCGTGACCAGCAGGAGCTGGCAACTGCAGCTGAGTCTCCAGGTATCGTGTGGTCCCCACTGCTGGCCTGCAAGCTATATGCCCCTTGGCCCCACCTGTGCTCCCTTCTAATGTACCCAGACACCGCAGAGAGTCCTTCTCCCCTGCATAGGGGACAACTGTTATTGGGGTGCTGATCACCCTGCGACATTAGCAGCCCAGAGACACCTGCAATGCCCCTCTGGCTGCATGCCAGATTTGCCACCCCCGCCAAGCCTATATCTACAGCCTGTGTTGTATGTCTAGCAGGGAGTTGCCCTAGGTAACGGGGACTCGCCTGTACCCCGTTATAGGGGACCATTAATATTTTCTGGACTTTATATAGTAGTGTGCACACTAAGGTAGGGATTACCGTTTACTTGTGAGGATTACCGTCGTGGGACCGTTATTTGAATGTAATAACAGGGTGGTTTGCACCAGGGACTGCCGTGCAGCATATAGGGTGCATAGCGCCACCTGGCGGACTTATTGTGTTGAAGCGTCATATGTGTAGCAAGTGCCGTAGTGACGTAGTAATTTGTGATTTGAATGTTTTGCTCTTTTCGTATTGGTATTAATGATCTACTGCTTCAAGTACTAAATAGTAATAAGTGACTGTTTTGCATATAGCCGTGAATGTCTTGCAGCAACCGGTTTTCATATATTTTCTAAATAAATATTTGTTGCTGCTAACCGTAGTAGCCTTGTCTTTTGTGGGTTCTCCTTGGGTTGTGCCATTTCCCTGCCACAGGTTCTCCGGAAGAAGCCGTGAGGAATCCAGAAGCTGCCGCCGTCATCAGCTCCAGGTTCAGGTATCATCTTACACCACACCGTTACAGGGGCACTGTCACATCCTTGTGTTCTGTTGCTCCTCTTCCTCTGAAGAATGTCTCCCACCTGTACCTTGTTAAAACCCTTGATATATTTGAAAGTTTATATCATGTTCCCCCTTTCCCTTCTCTGCTCTAAAGTATACATATTAAGATCTTTTAGTCTTTCCTGGTACGTTTTGTGATGTAGGCCATGCACCATTTTAGTTGCCCTTCTTTGTACAGTCTCTAATGTATTTATATCATTCTGGAGATATGGCCTCCAGAACTGAACACAATACTCTAGATGAGGCCGTACCAATGACCTATACAGTGGCAATGGGGCAGATGTATTAAGCCTGGTGAAGAGATAAACTGGAGATAAAGTGGAAGGAGATAACGCACCAGCCAATCAGATCCCAACTGTCATATTTCAAACACAGCTGATTGGCTGGTGCGTTAACTCTTCCAAGTTATCTCCACTTTATCTCTTCTCCAGGCTTAATACATCTGCCCCATTATTACTTCTTTCTTCCTACTGCTGATACCTCTCCCTATGCAACCAAGCATCTGACTTGCCTTCTTCATTGCTTTGTTACATTGCCTACCTGCTTTTAAGTCCCCTGAAATAGTGACACCTAGATCGCTCTCTTCTCTTCCTCAGTAGTTTCCATTATAGTGCCATTTATACTATATTTAGTCTTTGGATTTTTGCAACCCAAGTGCATGATTTTGCATTTTTTGGCATTAAACTGTAGTTGCCATGCTCTTCACAATTCCTTTAATCTACCTAGATCATCAATAATTTGTTTTACCCCTCCTGATGTGTCTACCCTGTTGCATACCTTTGTGTCATCTGCAAAAAGGCACATTTTACCCTCAATTTCATTTGCAATATCACCAATAAAGATATTAAAAAGCACTGGTCCAAGTACAGATCCCTGGGGTACTCCACTTGTAATACATACATACACGGCTATGTATGCCCTGTCACATGTAACAATGCCCTACCAGCCTCCACTGTGTGGGGCCTAGGGCAGAGTTGTGTGCTCTGCTTAAGTGGCTGCCGGCTTCTGGGGTGCTGCAGGCTTTTGGGGGTAAGTGGTGGGAGGGTGAGGCATGCAGACAGTGTAAGTTCCCTGCTTGGTTGTCCAAGCACTGAACTGTTGTCTGCGGTGGACGACGCCTCCTTCTGCTGCTGCACAGCGGCACCTTACACACAGCTGTAGCAGCCAGCGTGGAGGGGGGAGGCGGGTAGGTTTTACCAGCTTCTGGAGCCGGCAACATGGTGCCTCCTCCGCTGCCAGTGACACCCGCTGCCTAGCCAACCCGCTGCACACCTGAGATATGAAGTCCTAGTTCAACCTGAGCTCCAGCAGTGGGATGGCCAGGGGACTACAATTCCCATGAGCCTCTGCACTTCATTGAGAAAGCAGGAAGAGGAGTGCAGCCGCAGCAGAACAGTGAGAAAGGGACAATGTGCTGCTTTTCGGGCAGGTTGGGAGGGATTAGGTGGGAGTAATAATAGGTGTTATCAATGTAATAGCTGTGGCGGCGGCAGCGTATGGGGGTGTGCTGGAGCTGGAGGCAGGACATGGATCAGCAAAAGGCCACGCCTCCTGTGGTGATGTCACTGCACATTGGTGCGTGGTCCACAGCCACTTGTGTATGTATATTATGTATATAGCAGTTGTGTGGCAGGCAGTGGCGTAACTATAAATTTAGCTCCCCTATGCCAAAAAGTTTTTGGCGCCCCCCCCCCCCCCTCATGGCAGGTGTGAGTGTGGCTACACTCAGCAGCAGGGGGAGAGCCACAGGGACACGACGGTAACAGGACAATGGAGTCAGTGCTCCTTTAGGCCAGGAGCCCGACGGCAAATAACTCAATTGTCTCCCGGAGTTGCACCACTGTGTGTATGTGTGTGTGTTTGTGTGTGTGTGTATACACACTGTATACTGTACATAAATACATACATATAGACTGTGAGATATATGTACGCATATGTGTGTGTATATATATATATCATAGGCGAATCTAAGGGGTGGTCCGGGGGGTGCACCGGACCACCCAATAGACCACCAGCTGCTTAAAAATTAAATAAATGACAGCCGGGCAGAGAGAGTGTGCTGCCCGGCTGTTTAGTCTGCAGCAATTCCCAAACTGTGCGCCGCGGCTCCCTGTGGTGCCGCAGCGCTGTCACAGGGGTGCCGCGGCTGGTGGCTCTATCAGGGAGCCAACAGCCACATATCTTTCTCCCCACATCATCTCCGGCATCCTTGTCCCCCGGATGGTGATGACATGCCAGCGCATGTGACCTGCAGACCTCAAGGTGAGGGGGCTTCTAATCTGCCCCAGCGGCAGCCCCAGACCCATCGCTGGTCTAGCCTCGGCCCTCGCTAGTCCCATCCATAATGGAGTGGTACTCCAGGTCCCTCGCAGCAGCTGCGCCCCCCCCCCCCCCCAGGTCAGGCAGTGACATCCCACCCCCGGAGTGCCATGGCCCAGCCAGCCAGGGGAGGGGGGTTCATAGGAACCCAGTCATACCTGTACTGGGGTAGGGACATATACAGACAGTGATGCCTGTCTCTTTGTCTCTCTCTCTCTATTCTCTATCTCCGCTCTCCATATCTCTCTCCCCCAGGGTTGCCAACTTTATTATTCTCCTCTCACGGGAGAAGCCCGGAGAGGAGAGTTTCAGCAGCCGCTCGGGGCGGGGCTTAAGCGTTACATCACTAAGCCCCGCGATTGTGTCATTTTAGCTCCGCCCCCTCCTCTGAGACCCGAGGATTGTGGCATTTTAATGCCGCGATCCGGGGGACAGTGGGGGTCCACCCTAAAGTCGGGAGGGTCGGGAGGGGGACCCGATTTTCGGGAGACTCCCGGAAATTCCGGGAGGGTCGGCAACCCTGCTCTCTCTCTTCTCTCTCTCTCTCCACATCTCTCTCCCTCTCCTTTTCTTTCTCCCTCTACTTTTTTTGGTCTCTCTCTCTCTCTCTCCTTTTCTTGGTCTCTCTCCTTTTCTTTCTTTCTCTCTCCTTTTCTTTCTCTCTCTCTCTCTCTCTCTCTCCTTTTCTTGTCTCTCTCTCTCTCTACTTTTCTTTGTCTCTCTCTCTCTACTTTTCTTTGTCTCTCCTTTTCTTTGTCTCTTTCTCTCTCTCCTTTTCTGTGTGTGTCTCTCTGTCTACAAACCCTCCCCCCCTTGACAACGAGCAATTCCCTCCCACCTTGGCAACGAGCAATTCCCTCCCCACTTTGGCAACAAGCAATTCCCTCCCCACCTTGGCAACGAGCAATTCCTTCCCCCCTTGGCAACGAGCAATTCCCTCCCTTCTTTGGCAACAAGTAATTTCACTCCCTCTTGGCAACAAGCATGTATACCCCCATGGGGTCGAGCATGAAGCTCCCTTGGCATCGAGTATGAAGCCCCCTTCGCATAGAGCAAGAACCCCCTAGCAATGAGCACGTAGGTAAGTGGCACTTATGTGTCAAATATGTAATGGGCATAATGTTTTGTTATATAATATGTAATGGGCATTATGGTGTGTCACCTTATGTGTAATTAACATTATGGCATGTTGATTTATGTGTAATGGGTATTACGGAGTTGGCTAAAATGTGTAACGGGCATTACGATGTGTGCTCTAAAGTGTAATACCATCCCCCATTTTGTGATGCCACGCCTCCGTCCCATGAGGCCATGCCCCCTTTTCGCCACGCGGCTTCACCGTGCAAAGGTCCCCCCTTGCATGTAGATTTGGCTTTGGGACCACCATTACCATAATTCTAGATTTGCCTATGATTATATATATATATATATATATATATATATATCTCACAGTATATATATGGAGAATTTTGGATAACGTATTTTTCCGTATTTCGGAATATTTTAATATTTCAATGATGTATTTTGAAGTATCTTGCATTAATGCTGTATAAACACATCAAACATATGAAATGCACACAAATATATTTAATTTATTTGTTCAAAAAACAAAGTTTCAAAACATGAAACAAAATTTGTGTACTATCTCAGATATTGAATTTGAATGCCAAGCAATCATTTTCTTGTACATACAGTATATAGTGCCAGTTACATATCATGTCCTCAGTAGTGCTGTTACAAATTTCCCCAGTGAGTTTTTAGCATTTTCTGGAATGTATGGTTTTCGGAATAATTCAGATAACGGATATTTGGATACGGGATACTCAACCTGCCTGTATATATATATCAGTGACGCGTTTCATCACTGATGACTTTGTCAGGACTCCTGACGAAGTCATCAGTGACGAAACATGTTGGGGCGTGGCTTCCCGACGTGCTGATCTGCACACCTGCTGTCCCGTCCGGTCTTCATTCTGTGTACCGTGCTGCTGATATTCCTATACCGCTGAGGGTTTCCATCTGAGGAGTACGCTGTTACTGCCTTACCCGGCTGGGTTCCTTTCAGCATTTACATCAGATGTTGGACGATATGGTGGATATGCTGACATTCTTTTACTATTATGTATGTGAGCTTGTTATTCATTTTTAGTAAAGTTTAATACACTATGCTCATTGGAGCGCTCCATCTGGTTTGTTTTTCATATATATCAGGGCACAGGATTGCTGTGCCCTGACGACGAGGTGCTTACCTTGAAAGCGCTTGGCTTCTAATACAGCCATGTTGTAACATTCCGTGTGTGATCTTTATTTACTTATCGTCATCCGAGTGCCTCTGAATTTGGATTGTTATATTGGACTATACAGACAGTGCACCGGAAAAATTTGCCATTTGTGAGCAGAGTGCTGGCATAAGGTGGAATATATATATATATATGAAAATGTGTGTACAGGGCAGCCGAGAGGAATGCGGGGTCCTGGTAAAATTGTGCCACGCCCCCAAAATGTTATTAGGGGGGTGAAAGAAAACACTAACCTCAGCAGCAGCAGTAGCACACACCGACAGCATGTGTTGTGCTGACAACAGGCTTAGCATGAACTCTCGCGCTGTCGGTAAGACGCTAATGCTGAGCCTGCTGTCAGCACATCACATGCTGTAGAAGTGTGTGCTGCTGTTGCTGCCCAAGAGGGATGGAGGGGGAAGGGAGCGGTTGGTCCAGGGCCCCTGCTGGGCCCTTCCAGCAAGCCCGGGTAATTAGTACCTGCTCCCCCCCCTCTCGGCTGCCCTGTATGTATGTATGTATGTATGTGTATATATATATATATATGTATGTATATATATATATATGTATGTATGTATGTATGTATAGGTATGGTGAAAGATGGCACTCCAGAGGGACTTGATGAAAAAAATATTTTATAAACCGTGCATGTAAAAATACACCAACGTTTCGGGGCTGGCACGCCCCTTTGTCAAGGCTGAATACAAGGCTGAATACTTCACTTTGCTGTGTGTTGTGGAAGCTTGGTCCTGCTTCCGGGTCCTCCACAGCGCCTCTGTGCTTGGTGAGGCCATAAATGAGTGGTATCGTGAGATCCCACACACCACCGGGGTGTGCGGGATCTCACCTGTGGGGTGTGTGCTCATTTATGGCCTCACCAAACACATAGGCGCTGTGGAGGACCCGGAAGCAGGACCAAGCTTCCGCAACACACAGCAACGTAGAGGACAGCAGGGGACCAGGAAGCCAGGTAAGAGTGCACCGCGGGTTGGACGGGACGCCAGCCTCCCGCGACACCTACCTGCTCAACCAAACCCAGACTGTGACTTTCTCTTGCTTACTTTTTTGCTGACCCCCTTTTCCCCACTGCCACATCCCCGCTGACTGCCCCGTCTACCCAAAGGACACAGGTTGTTTCCAAGCCTGACTCCCCAAGCCCACCACCAGTCACCCTTACCCCAACCTACCTTACCTTACAATACATCAATATCCAAGTACATTCTTTGCAGGGAACAAGTAACTGCCTTAGAGCAACATTAATCTCTATTTGACATACATACTGTCATTTAGAGACCACTGGGAGCGCAGGTCACAAAACAATTCTTAACTACTTATTTCCTTGTGAGGCAGGTCTCCTTACCTGTAACCCGCAGCACCCACAATAGAGTATTACCATCAAACCAGTGAGCGCAAGCTAGAAACCCTGTATCATTATATATATATATATATATATATATATATATATATATATATATATATATACCATTCTTTGGGTGTTATCGAATTAATATTGACTCTGTACCAAATGACCCAATCCTTTCAGAAAAACTTGGTCTGTTAAATCGTTGTGTCCTTAAAGAACATTTTTACTTGTAATAAGGAAACACTAGTTGCCATACAGGCTTAATGATAAAGTCTTTTTGTCATACCCCTGATGAAGTCGTTCTGACAAAACGCGTTGGGTTTCAATAAAAATAACTTTTTATCCTGAACGGCATTCACGTTTCTTTCTGGAAGACGACAAAGAAATGTAATTTACTGTATGATTGCTATAATGTTTAGTTATGGTGATAACTGTCTAAACAGACTAGGTGGTACGAAGTTTAGTGCTCCCCGATAACCCCACTTTGTGTGTATGTATATATATATATATATATATATATATATATATATATATATACAGGGCTATTTTTCAGCAGGCTCCAGCAGGAACTGAGGCCCTTATTCTAGTTCACTCTTTCTGACAAAATATTTCTTAGATGGACAAAACCATGTGCACTGCAGGTGTATTAGGTTCATAACGCAAATAAATGGAGCAAGTAAGGAAAAAATAGTTCCTAAATACAAAAACATTCAATGACATCATTATCATCAATTAAACATGTTAGTCAAATGAGACATGTGGCTGATGTACTCATCTATTTTTCCTTCACAGGTTTCTACATTAGACGGATTGATTGGCAATGTTCTCAGCCTTGCCTTTCTCCCTGCAATTAACAGTAAGCAATTATCCCATTCAAACATGGTTTATTAATACAATTGCAAGTTATATGATGATGACTGAATGGTAAATTCTGCCTAAATGTATGGTGCAGCTGCACTGTGAGATGGTATGCACAGCACAGAAGTATGGAGACTACTGCAAGCTGGACTCAGGAACATGAGTGGTAACCTAACAAATAAGCTGGAGTGTTAGGGTAGAGGCATGACAAACAGGAGTATTCTCTGGAAGGCCATCCCAAGTTCTGAAGAACCAGCAAGGAACCATCGGCACCTGTGGCTTAAAAACACGATGTTCTGGTTGCCAGGCAACAACCTGGACAAGTCACAGACAAGCCGCCTTGCTGCTCGTAACACTCTGGGGGCGAGATGTACTAAACTTCAAAAGTGATAAAATGGAGAGTGATAAACAGCCAGCCAATGAGCTCCTTCCTGTCATTATTCAAACACAGCCTGTGACATGTCAGGCAGGAGCTGATTGGCTGGCTGTTTATCACTCTCCATTTTATCACTTTTCAAGCTTAGTACATCTTGCCCTGGGCCAGATTCTCTAAGCTTCAAAAGTGATAAAATGGAGAGTGATAACCAGCCAGCCAATCAGCTCCTGCCTGACATTTTTCAAACACAGTCTGTGACATGGCAGGTAGGAGCTGAATGGCTGGCTGTTTATCACTCTCCATTTTATCACTTTTGTAGCTTAGAGAATCTGTCCCTCTATGAGGCAAGGCTGATATATCGGCCAATGTGTATGCACCTTATATCATAGAGTTATGGCCGATATATCGATGCACCATCGGTGAGTGTGTACGAACAATATATCTATGAATGGTTTCGTTCACAGATATATCACTTCGGTTCTGCAACACAGTCGATGCCTGATTATGTAATATATTGGAGCTTCTTGCTGTGTGTATTGGCGATCCACCAACCACCCATACAGCCACTCTGGAAACCAATGGTGATTGACAGCTCGCATTTGCATGAACCCACCCACTTGTGATGTCAATTCGGA
Organism: Crinia signifera; assembly: GCF_055691185.1. Classification (NCBI taxonomy): domain Eukaryota; kingdom Metazoa; phylum Chordata; class Amphibia; order Anura; family Myobatrachidae; genus Crinia; species Crinia signifera. The sequence goes on along the minus strand of NC_139222.1, from coordinate 160,109,164 downwards.
CGGATTGGGCAGTGCGAATGGAGAACATGCTGCCTGATCCATCTGTAGAGATATCTGCATATTAATTGATCTGCAGATATATCTGTTAGTGTGTACCCAGCTTTAGTGAATGAATGTTTGAAAGTGTACATAGTAATAAAGCAGTCAGCAATATACATTTTTTATACCAACTATTATAAACACTATTTAACCAACACATCTGATTTTTATGTACAGCTGTTGTAGGTAATGGAATACCTTTACCGAGGTTGATGAACATAGATTTTAGTAATGCAGACATTGACATTTTGGATGTAAGTATTCCAGTAAAATAGACATTTTTTTTGTATTGTTATGTTGCATTTGTGATTCTGTGATTGCCTTGATTACTTCTGAAACATAAAATAACTCAAACTGGACAACTCTACATGTTCCATGGCCCTTGTTAAGTGATAGATACTGAGGGTGAGATTTAATAGGATGAGAGATTCAGAAAGTGAGAGATTTGGTAAAAAATCTCCAGTTTTTTCAAAGCGGCAATCATTTACACTGCAAAACCAGTTTGATTTTGCAGTGTAAATGATTGCCGCTTTAAAAAACTGGAGATTTCTTACCAAATCTCTCAGTTTCTGAATCTCTCATCCTATTAAATCTCATTTCATTACAATTAGAAGACTATACTATACTATGATTATAATTACCCTGCTTTGCGTAGTAGTTTAAAAACCGACCTTACACCTAGAATAATTTACCATCTCTTGAATAAATAAAACTAATGTTCAAATTGTTTACAGACCAAGAGCATATAATTAATTAAATTCAACTCATGGAGCATTTTACAGCTTAAGAAACTCTTTCCATTAAGAAGGTGTTTTTCAGGGTCAAAATCCCGAATGGGTCAAAATACCGACAAGGACAAAATCCCGACATGGACAAAATCCCGACATTTAAAATCCCGACAGGGTCAAAATCCCGACATTTAAAATCCCAACAGAGTCAAAATCCCGACATATAGAATGTACAGGTGAAACAGTCAACATGACTTTCGGTCGACAGGTGCGAGGTCGACATGGGTTTTTTCACTGTTTTTTTACCCGAATGTCGACACAGTCGACGTGGACACAGTTGCAAGTGAACCGCAGCCCCTTGCATTGCTCGCTTCGCTCGCGATGCTTCGGGCATGGTGCCTCGCTGCGCTCGGCACACTATTTTATTCTCCCACCACGCCGTAGTGGATGGTAGGGCATGAAATACCGCCTGTCGGCACATGTCGGTTCAAAAAACAGTGAAAACACCCATGTCGACCTCGCACTTGTCGATCGAAAGTCATGTTGACTGTTTCACCTGTACATTCTATATGTCGGGATTTTGACCCTGTCGGGATTTTAAATGTTGGGATTTTGTCCATGTCGGGATTTTGTCCTTGGCGGTGTTTTGACCCATTCGGGATTTGGACCGTCGGGATTTTGACTGCATCCCCTTGTGCAGGCTTAAAATGCATTAGAATCATTGTACTATTATTTTTTAGCTTAGTCAGTTTTGTAAAAAAAAAATCTGTTTAAGGTGTTCAGTATTTAATGTTTTTCTTCTTTTTTCTTCTCATTTTCTTCTTAGAATCTTGTGGTACTAAACGCATAAACTGCTAGGTAAGAGTACATTCGCCGATGTTAATATTAATCAGAGACTTTAAAGGACATTTATAATCCAAAAAACAAAACAGACGTATTGCTCATGTATTTGGGCATACAGTAAAATTATTACTTAAGCTGCATTATGCAAGTCTTCGTGTCTACCTACAAACCTCTTTGGAGGCAGCTATTAGATGTGAATTCTGGTGCCATATTGGAGTGAACTACCAAACTTGTTTTCCAAGGCTGGCCATACAGTATGTGACATAGGCCCTGATTCTGGTTAGCTCGCAAAGCAGCAAGTAGTTCGCTGCTTTGCGAGCCATGTAACACAGCCTGTCACCAGTGCAAATGCCCGCCCCCGCTACATGGCGAATATCCCGGCAGCAATGCGAATGGATGTTTTGCATAAACATCCATTTACAGGCTTGCGTGGGGGCCTGAAATCATTCAATGGGCACATACCATCAAATGATTTCTGTAGCGCTTGATAATCTAAGACACTCTCTGGTGACTTAGCGGCTACCTGGTCCGAGAACAGGGCGGGCAGCTGACATCTGGTGATGTGCATCGCTTATGTGCATGCATAAAAGGGAGTTTATTAATTTAAACATTGACCCTATTTTTGAATAGTGACCCAATGAGGCCGCAGCATATTCATCAAGCTCTGAAAACTGAAATATCAATGTATATTCAATAATGCTTCATATAGTTTCCAAGTAGTACAGCACACTGTGTGCTTAACCCCTTACCGACGCAGCATGTTTTTGCCTTCCTGACAGAGGCCTTTTTTTCAAATCTGACAGGTATCACTTAAGTGGGGATAACTTTTTTTTGCTTTTACTTATCCCAGTGATTTTGAGATTGTTTTCCCGTGACACATTGTACTTTAAGTTAGTGATAAATTTTGGTCGATACAGTTTTTTTTTTTTTTGTGAAAAATACCAAAATGTCGTAAAAAAATTGAACATTTTGCAATTTGCAAAATGTTACATTTTCTGCTTGTGAGACAAATAATCATACCACTCAAAATAGTTAATAACTAACAAAGACCATATCTATACTTTATTATTACATCATTATTTCAACCTGCTTTTAATTTTTTTGGACACTAGGGGGCAGCAGAGTCAAAATTATGCACATCACACAGTAAACGCTGCTTTTGGCTGTTCACGTTTAAACAGCCAATCGCAGCGATCGCCCATGGTGGGGGGCATCGCTGCCCCCCCTGGGCAATGAGGGAAGATGTCTGCTGTCAGGGACAGCAGACATCGTCCCTCTGTCACCGCGTCTCTAGACACGGTGACACTTTGACACTTTGAAGTCATGACGTACATTTACGTCATGTGTCGGGAAGTACATCCCGACCATGACGTAAATGTACGTCAAATGTCGGGAAGGGGTTAATGTCTGATTCAGAGTTGAGTACAAGTCAGCTGCAGATGCAATGTTGCATGCTCAGAAATAAATGTGGTTCTTAGGGTTGGCTGCATATATATGAGCAATTGGCCCCCTTTCCAAAGTAGCCATCACCTGTAGTGTAGACCTGCACCTGTCTCAGTGCAAGAGATCCATCTGTAATCATATCTCTCTGCTGACACTCTCCTCTCAATAGACCACAATTCTACCTACATAAAGTCAACCAAAGATGTAGATGAATTTAATACTCAAGGCTCTGAGGGGTAGATGTATGAAGCAGTAATAATGGAGGAGAAGTGAGCCAGAGGAGAAGTGGCCCATGGCAACAAATCAGCACTGAAGTAGCATCCATAATTTGCAGAATATAAAATTACACAGAGCAGCTGATTGGTTGACATACTTCTCCTCTGGCTCAATTATCCTCCCTTATCACTGCTTCATACATCTACCCCAAGTCACTGCATACAGTAGCTGCCCAAAGATGCGTATGCTCAGCTATTGGGGAAATAAGAAAAATCCATCCATAAAATTTTGTGGAATTCTTAACCAGAGAACTACAGTATATTTCTCCAAGCAGCAATAGTTCTGGACACTCCAGAGAAGATTGAATATGGACAAAAGTGCATGCTTTTCTGTAATCAAATCCATTTGTTTGTACTGTTTATATTGGTTTTTGTGTTATCAACAACAAACACATTCAATTTGAGAACATACTTTCAACACTTGTGTTTGAGGTCTAGCAGCCCTATCTTTACATAGAAAAAATAGGTATGGTCAAATAATATCAGGGAGGGTAAAATTGGCATCCACTGTATACTAGAAAAAAAAACATCTGACAAATACAGGATAGAAACCATACGTGTCATGTTAAATATTCTACTCTCGAAGAGAAGCCCAGAGAGGAGATGCAGGTGGCCATTGCTGAGAGGGAGGGCTGCACTTTTCGCTTCATTAGGCCTCACACCCTGTTGGGGAGAAAATGTAAAAAATTCTCTAAGAAACATGATGGCCTCCCCAGCTCCTCAGACCATAAGTGCCAATTTATGTTTTTGATGGTGGGTGCTCAAGCCAAAAATATAGGGGAGTGGCTTCATATTACGCAGCACAGTTGTCTCCAATATTCAAATTACGGCAGCAGAGTCCCCCTTTTTACATATTACGGCCAAATACATAAATGCCTCCACAGTGTCAGGTACATAAATGATTATGCCCGCACAATGCCAAGTACATAAATGCCCCCCAGTACCTTTGCCGGTATCGGGGATGAGGGAGGGGGAGTGGGGTGGCACATGGGTGGGCCACTGCTGAGCTGCTCAGTCAGTGCGCGGCGTGATATGCGCGCCAACATCTGACATCAGACGCCGGCACTGCAGGGCGCTTCCCGCCGCTGTTGGCTAGCTCTCTCTGCTGGTGCTGGATCGAGCCTATGTTCTGGCTGGGGACTGGGGAGGCATCAAGCAGCTAACCCTGCCAGCAGCTGCTCCACCCGGCGTGGGCTCGGCATGCGGACACTTGAATACACTCTGTCCACTCCATGGGTGCTCAAGGGCTCCAGCACCCACAGAAATTGTTGAGCACAGAATTTGTGCCTATGCCTCAGACTGATAATCGCAACAGTATGCTTACACACTAGAAAGAGGGCAGGATGCTGGAGAACCAGCCACAGTGAAAACATGTGTTGTTATATATGTATTCTGGACAGCATTCATATGAATTAGTGACCAATACATTTACTTAGCAACAATTACCCTTATCTGTTTCTATTTTTGTTTAGAAATAAAGACAATTGCAATGTTGTAATAGGACGATGGACAAGCATCATCCAGGAGGAGCATGCCCCTGTGCACACTGTGAAAGATCAGTGACTATCTGAGAACTCCGCAATAAAGGGTTTTACAGAATTCAAGGTGTTTGTCTTGAGCTTTGTTATCCTAATAAACTGCAATAACTCACGCATGAGATGATATAAATGGCTACATGTGAATATCCCATGAATAGGGTTTATCTCTATCATTAACCCTTTGACTGAATTTGCCAAAATTGGTATAAAATTGGCAAGCAAACATTTTTATTTAGAATTTTTATTATTCATCATAATGACCTGTAATGTTCAACTTACAGTATACAGATGGAGCGCCCCTTGTTCAGGTAGAGGCTGGCAAAATTAGCGCCAGCTCCCGCCAGGGGACGCGCGGGCAGGAGACGCTCGTGCACCCCATGGTAACAGAGCTCCCCCTGGTCCCCGCCACCTCGCCGCCCCATGCCAAGGCTTCCCCCCACCTCCCTGCACCCCCCCCTAACCCTGCCCTGAAGCAGAGATGGGCAGGGTCCTGGTGCCCAGTCACTGAGAGACTGGGACGCGCGTGTGTGTAAGACGCACGCGCGTCCCAGTTTAATGGAGTCCATGTCTGCTAGCGCTCGCCAGAGGGGCGTTCTGGCGGGCACTGGGCAAGGACATGGGGTGCTCCATCTGTATATAAAATGCAATCTTTTTTTTTTTACACATTTTGTATTTGACTTTGTAGAACAAATGTGGGTGAACTGGCATATTTATCACAGAGATGTTGGCATTTTAAGCAGATATTTTGCTCATCTCTCAAAGTGTTACTGTATGTATGTGTATATATATATATATATATATATATACACACACACACACACACACACATATATACGATTCAAATGAGTAGAGTTTCTTGTAGAGAGAAAAGTACATAATTGTTAATGAGTGTATATACTAATTTAGGCATAGAAACCTGTTGCTCTCCAGCTGTTGTGAAACTACTAGCCTGAATACAGTATATCCTGCAACACATTGTTCTTATAGGTGATGCCAAAACTGTGGCAGGGAATGCTGGGATGTATAGTTTCACAACTTGAGTGTCAAAGATTGTCCAGGCCTGTACTTAAAGTAGGAGTACCTGTTGCATACCTCCCGACTGCCCCAATTACTGAGGGATAGCCCACTAAGTGGAGACTGTCCCACTGTCCCTCCCATGGGTCATAGTGTCCCATGGTGGGGGAAGTTGGGATAGCCAGAGAAATCCACAGCTTTGCTTTTGCAGGCCACGTCTGTGCTTATGGGGATTGAGGCAAACCTCCAGCAATTGCAATTTTCAAAGGTTTGTCCGACATTTTCAGGATAGTACTTCCTGCCCTCTGAGAGAATTGTTTTTTTGTTATACAGTAAGTACAAAGGTGGAAATTGCAGAAAAATACAAAACAGAAGAAAAGTATAGCACTGAGCAGCTTGTCCCTCCTGGAAAGGGTCATGTTGGGAGGTATGAAACTTTTATTAATCAGCAGTATGCAAATCATTGGGATTATTAGGAAAATTGATGTAATAATATAAATGAACAGAAGATGTCAGCACCACACTAAAATATTCAGGAGCTCATGTTTTTGATCAAATTAATAAATCTATACAGTGTATGCACGCAATAAATACATATACATTACTTTTGTATGCAAATTTGCCTGCATCCTGAACCTTACAATTTACATATATCTAGTGAGGTGGAATAAGGTGGAAAAAGCTATTTACCTACATACAGCACAGTAAGTTTCAGCAGATATATCTGTCAGATGCATGTCTCCTCTAGCTAGTTCTGTGTGACTCTTTGATAAAGCCCTGCATGTGGGCGAAACCAGTGAGATGTATATTGCTTTGGACCCTGTTACTGGACTTACCCTTTTGAAAACCTTTCAGAATCTTAAAAGCAAACCAGTATATGCTATCCATACTAGGGATGCTATTCCCGGGGCATTTTTTCAATCCTGGAATTTGGGATTGAAAAATGCCCAATCCCAGGATTCCCGGGATCCCAAAATTGGCTTCCCTAATTTAAAAAACCACCCCAGCCGCCCCGCATATTTACTTACCTGTGCAGTGTGGCAGGGAGCTGGGATGGTGGGCAGTAAAGCTGGGAGCTGGGTGGGCGATGCAGTCAGGGTGGGAGGGCAGCGTGCTCAGGACCAGGCTGGCTGTGTGGCCTGCACAGCATTTATACAAGGATATGGATAGCGCACTCTTAGTTGATGTGTCTGGTGAGAGGTATGGGGGGTGGAGGGTGGGGGTGGACTGGAGGGAGGAAAGTGGGGTAGACAAGGAGAGAAATGAGGTATGTGAAATAACAGTCTGAGAAGGGTATGTCTGTGAATTTAATCATTTTATTAATGGAAAACCGGTCAGCTACAGACGCACCAGCACGAAACCACCAACCCCTGTACAGGACAACAACAACTCTAGCTCCGACGGAGCACCCGGACGATGCCCCATCTCATCATAGGAACAGGGTAAGAAGCAAGGTGCGGGACGCCGCCACTTGCACTTCTTTCCCTCTCCCAGGACACCACCTGCACTTCGCATTACAAATGCGAGTGCAAGCATAGACAAACACCCAGCTGCACACCTCACTAGGAGACATAAGTCCATTACAGGACCTATGGTATAAAGGGGACCCGTTGGCACCCTAATTCCCGCAAGGGCTCCCTATAGGTACAGCTAGTGATTACCTGGAACAGACATCCAGGCATTAACCCTTGACTTTTTATATTGCTAATTTGGAACCCCCTTTCTCACAGAGTTCCCCCACGTGAAATGTGGACGGTCTCCTCATCAAAAAACTTGAACCACCCCCACCCCACCGCACCCAGGAATTGGGGCCTCACCCCAGAACATTCCCACCTACCCCCTTTCCCCAACCGATTTTCGATTAATAAAGTGATTAAATTCACAGACATACCCTTCTCAGACTGTTATTTCTTTATCACATACCTCATTTCACTCCTTGTCTACCCCACTTTCCTCCCTCCAGTCCACCCCACCCTCCACCCCCAATACCTCTCACCTGACACTATCAACTAAGAGTGCGCTACCCATATCCTTGTATAAATACTACCAAGGGGTCTCTTTTGGACATACCCCAGGATTAGCGGCACCACTTACATACACCAGGTAGAGCGCAATATACCCTGTATCTTGGGCCTGCACAGCATGACCTCTGACCTCATTGCGTTGCACAGATCCACACTGTCGGGGATGGGAAAAGCCGGGCAGCATCCGAGTATCCAATCAGACACTGCCCGGCATAAGACTGCGCATGCGCAGTCTAATCCTGGGATTAGAAACTCCAATCCCTTGATTGGAAGCCCGGTGTTTTAGGGGCCAAATCCCATTTTGCTGCCATTTCCTTATTGCTACCAGCTGATCTGCTGAAAATGTGCACAATGTCCATACCCTGAGACATACGGGTTGGGGGCATGGCCAGCAGCTCTCAGAGTGTGGCAGAACAGACCCCCATATTTCAGGCAGGAATCCCACTGGTATGTTATAAATGTTGGGAGGTATGAGCATCAACAGCCAAACAATTGAGGAGGTACATTCCGGGAGAAATAGTATGGGTTTTGGGGTATCCAGCAATATGCTGGTACACCTAGGTGGCGCTGCATAACCAAAAATAATGTTATACCCAGTCAAAATCTGGATTAATTAGTATACATTTATTAAAACATGATTACATCAATTAAAAAACATTTCATAGACAGACATAACATACAACATATAACATGTAATACACTATTATGTGCACAATTGGGTATGGCTTTTTGGAAAGTCTTGTATAGACAGAGGCTTATAATTGAGAAGTAAGTGCTCATATAACACATAGGCTTTTCATTATAGAGGCTTTTTATATTTACCAGTCCATACGGCCGTATGCTTTGGATGTAGATATTGTGCAGGGTTTAGATATGAGGTCACCACTGGACTTCCTCCCTTTATCTGAGCCGAGTTGAAAGATAATTTGTAATCCTTGTGGATGGTCTACCTCTTTGGAGGTGGACCGGCTCCAGGTGGTGTCCGTCCAGTATGTGAACCAGATTGAAAATATGGTATTTCCACTGCGGCAGCGGCACTGGGCGGTATTCCGGGTTTGACTCTTGGCTCCCAATACGCTTTTCTCCGCCTAGTGTTTTGTCAGCGGCTTCATCACCCAGCTGATGAAGCCGCTGACAAAACACTAGGCGGAGAAACGCGTATTGGGAGCCAAGCGTCAAACCCGGAATACAGCCCAGTGCCGCTGCCGCAGTGGAAATACCATATTTTCAATCTGGTTCACATACTGGACGGACACCACCTGGAGCCGGTCCCTCTCCAAAGAGGTAGACCATCCACAAGGATTACAAATTATCTTTCAACTCGGCTCAGATAAAGGGAGGAAGTCCAGTGGTGACCTCATATCTAAACCCTGCACAATATCTACATCCAAAGCATACGGCCGTATGGACTGGTAAATATAAAAAGCCTCTATAATGAAAAGCCTATGTGTTATATGAACACTTACTTCTCAATTATAAGCCTCTGTCTATACAAGACTTTCCAAAAAGCCATACCCAATTGTGCACATAATAGTGTATTACATGTTATATGTTGTATGTTATGTCTGTCTATGAAATGTTTTTTAATTGATGAAATCATGTTTTAATAAATGTATACTAATTAATCCAGATTTTGACTGGGTATAACATTATTTTTGGTTATGCAGCGCCACCTAGGTGTTCCAGCATATTGCTGGATACCCCAAAACCCATACTATTTTTTTTCAGAAGAGGTACACAATTCCTCTGATCAGGAGGCTGCAGCTTAGCTAAAAAGAGTCAGCACCCTCATATACCTGTAAGAAAACCAGCACTCTTGCAGTGACCCTAGTGGCCACAAAAATACATCCCGGGAGAGGTATCAGCCCCAGCCAGCCCGAACACTCCAAATTCATACTGCATTGGAGTGCCAGTTTCTATTTTACAGTACTGTTCTGGACAGATTTGCTTATATGGTCTTAGTAACTGGAGAATACAGTCTGAAATGGGAAATGTTCATGTACAGACTTGGTGAATATACGATGCATCAATGCTAATTCATTTTTGAATATTCTTTTTAAATCCACCTTTTGTTGTTTTTTATGTATTTTGAGATTTTTATGTGTGTGCACAATGATACTTATCAATTTTATGATTATGTGTAGGTAATACAGTATTATAATTATCTGAGTTTGATTCAGCTTTACTCTAGAATATATATTAGTACAGATATTTTATTGTATATTTGGAGGTGTTTTTGGTTTCAATCTGCGTTGATTATAGCCAACAGCACAAACATTAATAGCGTAAAAATAAAAACTAAATATATACGGTCCCATTTATTTACAACAAAAAACACCAGCGGCCATGGGCATAACTATAGTGGGTTCAAGGGAACAACTGATTGCCATTGCTATGAGACCCAGTCGCTCAGGGGGGCTTTACACAGGTAATAAAGTTGCATACAGGATACATTTGGACACAAACAAGTAAGAAAAAAGACTTGGTGGGGGGCACTCTATTCGACAGAGACATAAGTGCTTAACTAGCAATCTCATAAAACATAAATGTATATATTTTATATATATCCTACAGCACGTATATCCTATAACATGTAGTTTACCTTAAAATATACCAAATTCACTTGAAAATATTGACGTACGTTTCGGGTTGCTTGTTCACAGCTATCAGGTATGTTACTATTGAGGTCTTCTGACCAATCATTGAGATGAATGATTGATCGGGCAAAGGAAATATGTCAATCAACAGACTATGGTTTAATAAGGTTCTGGTATTTTCAAATTGAAGATTATTTTTCACTGTATTTTTCAGCACCAACTCAAAGTCCCCAGGCTGGTTATGCTTAGGAAGGGGACCCCACTTATTTTACACATAGAAGCATCTGACTGATCTGTGCATGCCTCTGCAAACTCGGCTGCCAAAAGATGGTCTATTTGAAAATCATATTTTAAGGCTAATTCTAGGCTAGATCTGATTGCATGGCTGCAAATTCCTATTTTCAGCTGATTATCGAAAGACTTTACATGTGTATTGGCCACAATGCATGTGTGATCAACTCATACTTTTTTGATTGATAGCCATTCGCAAGGTGAATGACAGGAAGAAGGTGTCTGAAGGGTTTGTTAACCGGCCGTTTAGTGGAAGTGCTCATAAAAATACAGGCATGCTAAAAAAAAAAAACAGTAAGTGTGCCTAAGAAAACAGAAAGTGTACTATCACACGAGGACTAATAATTCTCATATATTTTAGGAAGAAAGCCCCCTCTTAATAGTGAATTCGGAGAAAATTGGTGCTCCATTGGAGGGGGTGCAGCCTCATACTAGGATTATTAGTATACACGAAAAAGAAGAATGTCTATTTTGGACGCACTATATGAGATATATAATAAAAATTAATTTTAATGAATTTCAATAAAAGGTATAGTGGACTTCAGCGAAATATAAAAAAGAGAGAAATATACTGTGTGTGTGTATATATATATATATATATATATATATATATATATATATATATATATATATATATATATATATATATACACACACACACACACACACACACACACACAACTCCAAATCAGCTGGCACTCTGCACAGAGTGTACAACAGGCTCCGGTGCCCAAGGCATAACCATACACACTCCAATAAATGGCACTCGGGAAGCAAAAACAGTGAAAAACACGATGGATTCTATTCACATAGGTCAAGCTTTCGGGGTGTTACCCCCTTCGTCAGGACACGCTGCAGGACACACTGTAGGAATTGTGTCCTGACGAAGGGGATCCTGACGAAGGGGGTAACACCCCGAAAGCTTGACCTATGTGAATACAATCCAGCGTGTTTTTCACTATTTTTGCTTCCCGAGTGCCATTTATTGGAGTGTGTATATATATATATATATATATATATATATATATACGCTGGTGTGGCTCCGGCACTCCTGGGACCCCCGAGGGGTTACTGCGCTCCGGTGCCTTCCATAAGGCTGGCGGCCATAGACAGACTTTGCAACAAGACTTCGAGTGCCGCCTCTTCTTTCCGTTATTTATATATATATATATATATATATATATATATACATACATATATATATACTGTATATATATATATATATATGAAATATATATATAAGAAAAATAAAGTGTGATTCAGATTAAAATTGGGCTGCGTGTAGTTGCTCTGGTGAGTTATTACTCTAATACGTTTAGTTTGTTAAATAATGGTTAGGTTCCCTTTGATTTGGCCTGAGTGATTGTTACCAGTACATCGGGACCGATGTTATCTGTGGAACCACAATCGGTCACTGGGGCAACCTATCCAGTGTACATTAATTATTATTCCTTTGAATCATGAGCTTTGGGGAGAAGGCCCAGCACTCAATTAGACCTATATTGGTCACCTTCATGAAGAGGGATACATCACAGAGTGCAGGTTTCATTGTACCTCTTTAATTGAAGAGAATTATACAATGTTATTGTTTTTAGAGTCTTATGAGTCTTATGTGAATTGTTGGCTCTGTGCCCTGAGTCAATCTCAATCACTGAATATTCCAGCACATATGGCAGTGTGTTAATATATTGAAGATGTGGTGTATTAAGCAGATCTCATTGATCTCCAATTATAGTAAGCAGGCAGGTAAAAAAAAAATTGTTTTTGTTAACAGTTGCACTTTATTGTTAGTGGTGTGTTCAACCAGGGTCATTCACAATATCCTATTCCCTATACAGGGTTAATTGTTCTTAAGAAGTGAGCGAGTTTGCAAACATTAAACACCTATTCACACCCTCTAATGACACACTGTACGTTTCTAGGGGTTGGCTGAATCCCCCAATCCAGTTATATTTTGTTTGCTAATCCACACTTTTAGTATATGTGTGTTTTACTGTATATATGAGAGACACAGATCGTCCCACATATTTACTAGTGCTATTTTGCACATGGGAGGCTAGTACCATCCCATCTGTATTTAGATATTATTTAATATGGTATTTAGTATACCTTGTAGCCAGATTCCCTATATATGTATGTATGTATGTCTATTACAGGTATGGAGAAAATCAACACTGCTGTCCTGTAAAGTGATTGGAATAGGATATACTGCCTGCTTGATATATTAATCCAGTGCAGTTTGTGATTATCTAGACCGGCACTGGATTACTATATCAAGCAGGCAGTATATCCTATTCCAATCACCTTACAGAACAGCAGTGGTGATTCTCTCCATACCTGTAATAGACATACATATATAGTGAATCTGGCTACAATATATACTAAATACAACCCAAACTTTAAATAATATCTAAATACAGATGGGATGGTACTAGCACTAATAAATATGTGGGACGATCCCTATCTCTCATATATACAGTAAAACACACATATACTAAAAGTGTGAATTAACAAAATATAACTGTATTGGGGGGATTCAGCCAACCCCTAGAAATGTACAGTGTGTCATTAGAGGGTGTGAATAGGTGTTTATTGGGTACTTGTTTCCTAGCACGGCGCCCATCGCATCACAGACCATAAGGCATACAATTGTATGCGATGCGATGTGATGTTACGCAATGTCAGCCGATGTTATACAATTTTAAATTGTATGCCATTGTATGCCATATACAATGGTATACGATTTTAAATTGTATAAGCACCCTAATGGGTGTTTTCAATGTTAAATGTGCCCCCTATAAGATAATTAATTGTATAAGCACCGTAATGGGTGCTTACTAAGTTAAAAGCACCCCCAACGCCACCCCCACTATCAACGCCAACCCAAAGCGTGGCGAGCGGCGGCGGTACGCTTCGGGATCGGTGGCTCGCTGCGCTCGCCACACTATATAAGATCAACTCCACGCCGACGTGGATAATGGGGGTATGAAAAGGTCGGAGGACGCGTACCGCCATCTCTCGCGGGCTCACTGCGCTCACCACGCTTCGGGTTGGCATTGATAGTGGGGGTGGCGTGGGGGTGCATTTAACATTTTAAGCACCCATTAGGGTGCTTATACAATTAAAAATCGTATAGGGGCTTATACAATTTAAAATCGCATCGAATGCCATATGCCCACATGCAATTCGATGAGATGTCATACAACTTAATATCGTGGGCGCCGTGCTAGGAAACAAGTACCGTTTATTGTTTGCAACCTCGCTCACTTCTTAAGAACAATTAACCCTGTATAGGGAATATGATATTGTGAATGACCCTGGTTCAACAATACACCACTAACAATAAAGTTCAATGTTAATAAAAAAAAAAAAAATGACCTGCCTGCTTACTATAATTGGAGATCAATGAGACCTGCTTAAAACACCAAATCTCGAATATATTAACACACTGCCCTACGTTCTGGAATATTCAGGGATTGAGACTGACTCTGGGCACAGAGCCAGCAATTCACATAAGGCTCTAAAAAAATAGCATTGTATAATTCTCCTCAAACCTGTACTCTGTGGGGTTCTCAAACTATTTTGCTCTGGGAGCCCATCAGACAATAAAAATAAATAAAGGACCCTAGCAAGTTACTGCAGAAGATCATCATATCACATGTGTAGACAGCAAACAGCACATGCATGACAGCATTGTGGAGGCACAAACAGGGCCGCCAAGAGAAATTTTGTGCCCCGATACAACAACTTCCTGCGTCCCCCCGTCCCCCTCGGACGGAGCTCCCCACACATTCTGTTGACCCTTGTTACGCCACTGCTTCCAAGGTGGATACAGGGACAAACATGTACACCTTAATGCTTATTACACATGTCACACACCCATTACATGTTAAACCACATGCCATAATGCTCATTACACATTATACCACACCGTAGTGGCCAGTACACATTATACCATACACAGTAATACCTATTACATACTTTACCACATGCCATAATGCCCATTAAACATTATTCCACACACCATAATGCTCATTGCATATTATGCCACAAACTAATGTCTATTACATATAATACCACACATATTTTGCCACATACTGTAAATTCCACTTACCTAAATGCTCATTGCTATGGGCTTCATGCTTGATGCCAGGGGTTAACGTGCTCTACCAAGGGTTAACATGCTCGTTGCCATGGGTTTACATGCTCTGCCTGGAGTTACATGCTCTGCCAGGGGTTAACATTCTCTATCAGGGGTTAACATGCTCTTTGCCATGGGATTAACCTGCTCTGCCAGGGGTTACATGCTCTGCCATGGGTTAACATGCTCTGCCAGGGGTTAACATTCTCTGCCAGGGGTTAACCTGCTCTGCCAGGGGTTACACGCTCTGCTATGGGTTACATGCTCTGACATGGGTTACATGCTCTGCCTGGAGTTACATGCTCTGCCCGGAGTTACCATGCTCTGCCAGGGGTTAACATGCTCTTTGCCATGGGATTAACATGCTCTTTGCCATGGGATTAACCTGCTCTGCCAGGGGTTACATGCTCTACCAGGGGTTACATGATCTGCACGGGGTTACATGCTCTGCCCAGAGTTACATGCTCTGCCAGGGGTTAACATGCTCTGCCAGGAGTAAACTCCCAAATCACGTGGCGGGCTCTCAGCAGGCCCTGGAGTCGGAGAACAGAAGGAACTCTGTGATGCTGCTGCCCCCATGCCGGCCACGTCCGCCCACATCCACACACCCAATGCCGCCGCTGAAAAGTTGACTACGGCACACTCAGACCCAGTGCACTTGCCACCAAATAAAAAAATCCTGTGTGTCCAGACCCGGGCCCCCCTGACAGGCCTGGGCCCGGGTAAACTGTACCCCCCCCCTTCTCGGCACCCTTGGGCACAAAATTATGTTTGAATTATTTTTCAGACTCCTTGAATCACTGACTGAGATTAGAAAAGTCATCAGCCTGATGGACAGTAACATGGAGTCGCAACCCCATGCTGAGAAGGTCGGGACCCACTTTGGGGTCAGGCACCAGTTTGAGAACCGCTGCTCTACATGAAGATGACCAATATAGGTCTAATTGAGTGCTGGGCCTTCTCGCCAAAGCCCAAGATTCAAAGGAATAATAATTAATGCACACTGGATAAGTTCCCCTATCGACCGATTGTGGTTACACAAATACATACTGGTAACAATTACTCAGGCCAAATCAAAGGGAGAAAAGGTCTCGCAGAGAAATATGTTGAGCGCTAGGGGTATATAACCAGTTTCAGCTGCTGACTATAGGGATATACTCAATCCCCAATCGTACAGAGAATGGAAAACAAGGGGTTTAGACAGCGCTTGAAACTGGGTGTTCTATTTAACACTCAAAATCTACAAAAGCGACAAAATACAGACATCATTATGAAAAAAATATATATACGTTTTAATTAAATAAAAAACAGTAAAAATAAAATACACCGGCCGGTGGTTAGTAAAAAAAGAAGAAAGAGTCCGGTAATCACAAGATCTAATATTGTGCTTTAAAATAGCCAGTCCTTTGCCTCCATTTAGTTAGTAGGGTTAATGGTTAGTTTGTCAGGGGTTAATAATTCCTTTGTCCCCAATACTATATGTCTTTCTAACGGCAAGAGATGTACAGTATATGAAATGCTGATAATTTTCGTTAAAAACCAAGGGTAAACAGCCCTCCAGAAATTAAGACGGATTCGGTATGAAACCCCGACGGTCAAAATCCCAACAGGGTCAAAATCCCGAATGGGTCATTATACCAACAAGGACAAAATCCCGACAAGGTCAAAATCCCCACATTTAAAATCCCGACAAGGACAAAATCCTGACATTTAAAAACCCAACATGGTCAAAATACCGACATATAGAATGTACAGGTGAAACAGTCAACATGACTTTCTGTCGACAGGTCGCGAGGTCGACATGGTTTTTTTCACAGTTTTTTTACACAGTCGACATGGACACAGTTGAAGTGAACCGCAGCCCCTCGCATCGCACGCTTCGCACGCGATGCTTTGGGCACGGTGCCTCGCTGCACTCGTCACACTATTTTACTCTCCCACCACGCCCTAGTGGATGGTAGGGCATGAAATACCACCTGTCGGCATATGTCGGGTCAAAAAACAGTGAAAAAACCCATGTCGACCTCATGACCTGTCGACGGAAAGTCATGTTGACTGTTTCACCTGTATATTCGGGATTTTGACCGTCGGGATTTTGACTGCATCCCATTAAGACGGCGTCAGTCTCTGCTCCACCAGAATTCCTGACAACAGGTCATTTATACTTGTAGTCTCTGCCCGTCGTTAAAAGTATGTCAGTCAAGGTGCCGGCCGGCAGTAATTCTGTGACCGCAGTTAATCCGATCATTTAATTAAAACCCTTCACCCTAGTCCTAATAATAAGTCGCTTACTGTCTCTGGGATGCTTATAGGCCATTGAACTGTCATTCTGAACTTGAAAAAAAATTAGTAGCACAGAAAAAAATAGCATTTTTAAGCGCATATGCTGAGGCCTAAGTTTTGCAAGATGTGTGCAGTTTTGCCAGCGACCAACTTCATCTTCAGCACCAGCAGGGTTTATTTGCACCCACAATTGACATGATGCAAGTATCATAAACTGGGTCTACATGATAGAGCCAAACGTTTAGACAAGTTATTCTCTACTTTAAACCATATAAAATAAACCATAGAAATTGTCCTAGATTGTTTATCTAATCCATATATTGCATACATTTAGGGCATTATTCTGGTCGGAGCGGCCAAACGTGCGTACGTTCGCCATTACCGCACGCTAGCCGTACGCGGCCGTTAGGGTTAAGTCCACCCACAAATCAGCCGCTTACGTACGGCCAGAAATACCATAGAAGGGGAGTGGCGTACAAATGAGCGTACGGCAACGTACGCGGACGGCTCAGCCCTTGCACTCCGACAACAGGCGTACAACTGAGCGTACGGCGCCGTTTACGGCCGTCTTTCCTCCGTCTCCCCACCGACTTCTTGCGGAGATCTGAGCGTACGCCAGTTTGCACGGACGGGTCCCTATTGTTTTCAATGGAAAACTCAGCTTATGTCACCGCTCGTGAGAGTGAGCGTACGTCCGTGTACGCTGGCATACCCTTCACATATATGGACCTGCAAATCTTGCCTCTCAACTACTAATCTGACAATTGATTAATTAATCTATTTGTTATTCAATTATTGTTTTCTATTAACTCAATTGTCTACCTTAATAAAGACCTAATAAATCTACATTTGAACCCACATTACATGTATATTTGTTATGTTCTAATGTGGCATTTTAATCACTATCTATGTGTCCCCATATTGCTGTTACTTTTACATCAAGTTATGTTGGTGTTTCTGTATATGTACTGTACTAAATTATGTCCATAATTACTTTCTCCACAATGTGTAACATGTATACCTACCCTGATGTTATGTGTGATGTTTTAATCTAACAACATTAAACATTCATGCATTTTCACTATGTGTTATTTTACTCAAAAACACACACATTCACACATCAATCATTACCCCTCACCTCAAATTACAAGTATAACTTACAGTACACATCTGTATGTACCTACCCTTACAAGCCCTCTAACATATTTATTAGTAAAAACACAGGCAATTTCGAACTGTACATAAACTTTTATTTATAACACAAATAATAAGGGGGGGGGATAAAAAAAAATTAAATGCGGGCCTCCAGAAGGCCAAACAGGATCTGGAGGTACAGGAGGGTGAGAACAATCTCCCGCATTAGGGCTGCCACCTCCTCCTGCTGCTGTTCAGTGTCTGTAATGAAGGGATAAAACAAAAAATTAATATATAACATACACAAATGTTTGTTGTATTTGTACATAATAAAAAGTTCAGAGTTATGTGTGAAGGCCACATACATTTAGAAACTACATTGAAGATGGGTCTGCTGTAAACACAGTACTAAAAAAAAATATGTTAACACACACATACTGTACATAGTAAATAACATTAATTCAATTACTCCTTCATCGATGAATGTATGCTGTATCCCAATTGGTACTTTGGTTTTGGGGGACTGTCCTCTAACCTCACAATTAGCCTGTGCTATTTAAGGGTTATGACATTGTTGTGGCTTAAGCACTCCTTAGTATTTTAAATTTAGGACATTGCTGTACAAATTATAGGCCTACAGCTATGTTTGTAAAGCATGCATCCGCATGGCCTCACACACTATTACCAAAACAATCTCTACATTTAAGTTGCACCAGTGGCAGATTAAGCCTTTGGGGGGCCCGGGGTACTTTAGAGCGGGGGGCCCCCTTGCACTTGTCATTACTGGCCGCACACTGCATGGGCGAATATTATACTGTCCAAACATAGAGTAAAGGCAGAATAAACTTGGTCAATGGTTACCTGCAGGGGATAGATATATATATATATATATATATATATATATATATATATATATATATATATATATATAGACAGGGGGTTGGCGGCACTCGGAATAATAATAGACACCATATATATATATATATATATATATATATATATACACACACACCACATGAAAAGCCTGTGTTTGTCCCTCTGCCCCTTACTCTGGAGGAGACCTCACAGTCCTAGTGCTGCCTCTGATTAAAAACCCTCCTATGACTAAGCTGCTGCTGCTGTTCTCCATGGACCTGAGAAGCATGTAATGAGCTCCACCAATCAGAGCTCAGCACAAACTTCTCAGCCTCTGTCCTCTGGTGCAAAGTGTCATGGGACTTAGTCAACTCCCAGAAATGCACTGCACACTTGTGCAATCAGTGTGCCTTGGCTCCCGATGCTCAGCACCATAAATCATTGTCACATTGGCAGATAGGTGAAGCTGCAGCACTACCCCACCCATGCACAAAACATTTAGCTAAAAAAAAAAAAACATAACTTAAACATTTTATTTTTAAAAAATACATGACAACCACAGGGGGCCCCTAGCTAGAGGGGGGCCCAGGGGCACTGACCCCTTGCGCCTCCATTATAATCCGGCCCTGTGTTGCACATCATGCTGGGAACTGGAGTTACCCAACAACTGGAGCCACATAACTACCACACCACTAATGTCGGATATCTCATTGGATGTACTGTTATGTCAATTATTCAAGGGGTGAGGCATGGCCACACTCCAAAAAACCACCAAGGGGAGCCTTGTTCCTGGAGAAGGACAGGACACACCTCATGGTCGGCCTGCAGTGATATGTTGCAACTAATGTTGATGTTGGATACACATATGTGGTTGTTGTGATTGTTTATGTGTAGAAATGTGTAGGTCAACATTAGACACATTATTTACTTACGGCTACTTGAGCCATCCTGGTCGCCGCTGGTTGGCTGTGCAGTGGTTGGGGGGGGGCAGGAGCAAGGGGGATGGTCCTGGAGTTTGGACCGAGGTAGTGGGTGTGACTGGGGAGTGGAGAGGTTTGGGGGTGGGTGGTGGAGAGGTGTAGGGGGGTAGGAAATGGCGTGGGGAGGGGGGGGGGGTGGGGGTTGTGGAGGGGGTGGGGGTTGTGGAGGGGGTGGGGGTTGCGGAGGGGGGGGGGGTTGTGGAGGGGGGGGGGTTGCGGAGGGGGGGGGGGGGTTGCGGAGGGGGGGGGTTGCGGAGGGGGTGGGGGTTGCGGAGGGGGGGGGGGTTGCGGAGGGGGGGGGGTTGTGGAGGGGGTGGGGGTTGTGGAGGGGGTGGGGGTTGTGGAGGGGGAAGGGGATGGGGAAATTGTGTGGGTCCAAACTGCACCCAGTGTCTCCTCTTCTTCCTCCTCCTCTTCTTCCTCCTCCTCTTCCTCTTCCTCCTCCTCTTTCTTCTCCTCCTCCTCCTCCTCTTCCTCCTCCTCCTCTTCCTCCTTCTCCTCTTCCTCCTCCTCCTCTTCCTCCTCCTCTTCTTCCTCCTTCTCCTCTTCCTCCTTCTCCTCTTCTTCCTCCTCCTCTTCTTCCTCCTCCTCCTCTTCCTCCTCCAGGGCTGCCTGGTCCCGGGCTGCCTGGTCCCGGGCTGCCTGCTCCCGGGCTTCCATGCGTGCCCTTGCCCGTGCTGAAATGTTCATGTTGATGGCATCGAAATCGAAGATTGGGTTTCATAAAAAAGGGGGAAAGAAAAATTCACATTAGTCATGCTCATAACCTTCAAAATTATCATTGCTGTGATATTTCAGACATTTATCATGCAAACTATTTGATATCCTACACCCAAAAACTGATCAACTACTTAAACCCCCCCCTATACACCCCCTATACACCCATATACACCCATATACACCCCCATATACACCCATATACCCCCCATATACACCCATATACACCCCCATATACACCCATATACACCCATATACACCCATATACCCCCCATATACACCCATATACACCCCCATATACACCCATATACCCCCCATATACACCCATATACACCCCCATATACACCCATATACCCCCATATACACCCATATACACCCCCATATACACCCATATACACCCCCATATACACCCATATACCCCCCATATACACCCATATACACCCCCATATACACCCATATACCCCCCATATACACCCATATACACCCCCATATACACCCATATATCCCCCATATACACCCATATACACCCCCATATACACCCATATACACCCCCATATACACCCATATACACCCCCATATACACCCATATACACCCCCATATACACCCCCATACTCAGGAACATATTTATAAAAAATACACAAAACATTGCTAAAAAACGCTGACATACTAGTAATCAAAACTTACATCGAGCAATATGGCGGCGAAGGCTGCTGAGGAACACTGGCTGCCGCCTGCGCAGGTCTGACCAGCGCCGCTCAACCTGCGCCAGGCTTCTGCGGACGCCGGTCGTCGAGAAGATCAGGCGGCGGGCAGCAGTTTACGCCCGCCGCTTGTCCGCATTACTGACATATGGGCCCCTGGGCCCCAGGTGACGGTCCATAACTTCTACCAGGGCCAAAAGCTCTGAGGTGGAAAAGGGCCTAGCTCGAGGACAAGTCATAGTGGCAATGGCGCAGTTATTAATTGCAGGTACATATATCACTTTTGGTGCTTGCTGATTGGTCGAAAAAATTGTTTGTTTGGTATTAACTTTATTAATCCCTCTTACATTAACAAACTGGATGCGAATAGAAACTTACGCGGACCGTTCCGATATACACACACCACAACCAACAGCATGCATTCAATGAAGAGAGAAGTACTGTATTTACAGTGTGCGGAAAATAATACACGCAAGCCTCTACTTATAACTACGCTGCTTAAAGGGGGCACGATACCCCGATATGCATGGAGAGGAGTACTTTATTTACAGTGTGCGGAAAATAATACACGCAAGCCTCTACTTATAACTACGCTGCTTAAAGGGGGCACGATACACCGATATGCATGGAGAGGAGTACTGTATTTACAGTGTGCGGAAAATAATACACGCAAGCCTCTACTTATAACTACGCTGCTTAAAGGGGGCACGATACACCGATATGCATGGAGAGGAGTACTGTATTTACAGTGTGCGGAAAATAATACACGCAAGCCTCTACTTATAACTACGCTGCTTAAAGGGGGCACGATACACCGATATGCATGGAGAGGAGTACTGTATTTACAGTGTGCGGAAAATAATACACGCAAGCCTCTACTTATAACTACGCTGCTTAAAGGGGGCACGATACACCGATATGCATGGAGAGGAGTACTGTATTTACAGTGTGCGGAAAATAATACACGCAACCCTCTACTTATAACTACGCTGCTTAAAGGGCCACAATGCGACATGTTGCTGTATGACAATTTCCTACACATTACATATGTAAGGAAAGCATTGTAACGTGATGTTTTGAAATGTGACTCACAAGGCATACACGAACTCCAACAGATACCAGCTGACAACACTCATCATTGGAATGACAGGTGCACACATTTCACGATGTAGCCCACAATACTCCACAACCTGTGTATGTGCATATACAGGTGATTGATCAGGTGCATTGAGACCTGCGTAATTTAAGCGGGAATTATCGGCGGGAAATATCGGCGTAAATTTGCATCTACATTGCGGGAAAAAATATACGCCCCCTTGTTCATGGCGGGAGATTAACATATAAATATTCAGTCAGATGCAGCCCACAATTGCTGCAAACATGTCTGACTCAGACGATTCTGCAGCTGAGGACGCTCTGCAGAGAGCTACAGCACAATCCCTGCTTGATGCACTGAACAAGAGGGAACAGGAGCGGAGAAGGAGGGCCCAAGAGAGGAGTAGCCTGCAAGATCAAGCGGGCTCCTCAGTAACAGGCCCTGGTGAACCTCCACCAGCTCCACAAGGGCCAAGCAACCAGCCAGAACAAGAGGTTGCATCTCTCCAAACAGGTGTGACCCAGCAGGTGCATGGTGAGAGAACTGGGGCCACCAGAAAACAGGCTGCAACATCTAGGGTGAGGACTGAGCAGGATACCACCACCAGAAAGAGAAACCCTGCATTTGTAGAGGCCGAAATGCGAATTCTAGTGCCCAGGGCACGCGAATGGATTGAATTGGCAACCAGGAAGCCGGGTGCCAGTGCAAGGAGAAACCTTTGGGACAAGATCACAGAGGAAGTGAACCAGGTGTCACCAGTGGTCAGAACTTGGGACGCGGTGAAGAAAAGGTTAGTGTGTTTGTCAGGGCAATTTTTCAGCAGTCTCCAGCAGGAACTGAGGCCCTTATTCTAGTTCACTCTTTCTGGTCAAATATTTCTTAGATAGACAAAACCATGTGCACTGCAGGTGAGGCAGGTGTTACTTGTGCAGAGATAATCAGATTTGGGTGGGGTTTTACACCTGCCTCACCTGCAGTGCACATGGTTTTGTCCATCAAAGAAATATTTGGGCAGAAAGAGTGAACTAGAATAAGGGCCTCAGTTCCTGCTGGAGACTGCTGAAAAATTGCCCTGGTCTTTGTCCCCCTGATAATGTCATTTGTGTGTACATATGTTACATGTATGTTTTGAGACTAATAGAAAGGTGTGTTTGTAGATAGTGCTACACTTCAATGTCACATGTGAACACAACCATGTCTAATAACCCACATTGATATATGAAACATGCACCATTGGTGTGATGTGAGGTTATGGGCACAGTTCTGCTCATGTGAAGTATGTGATGGGACAAGAGAAAGTGTGTTTTTGAAAGAGTTGTTGTAACATGTTCCATATGATGCTACTGAAACAAGAATGAGCAAACTGTGCACATGTAGCTGGTGAGAAACTACACATCCCAGTATGCCATTCCATAGTTAAATTACTCCATAATAACCACATTGTCAAGCTATGGTGGAATGTGTAGTTTCACACCAGGTGGAGGTGCCTAATTTGGCCATGGATGATGTCATTTCTGCATAGTGATGTATGTATGTGCATTTAGTGGCCTAATGAATGAGATGAGACACTGAAATGCCTCCTAATTGAGACATGAATGTGTGTGTGGGACACATATGGCAAAAAAACATAAGATCACCCACACTAGGAAATGTCACGTAGCTAGGGGTACCACATAGTCCCTTTAATTCCGGACACATATTAATTACACAGGTTCTGTGGCTGGCTGACTTCAAGACTCCACTTCACCTAATTTTAAACTGCCACAGAACCTGTGTAAGTAACATGTGTCCGGAATTAAAGGGACTAGGTGGTAACCCTACACGTAGCACAGTGGTGCACATATCTCATGGTGATATTTGTATTTTTAAACTTGTAGGTGGACTGACTTCAAAAGTGCACTGAAGAGGAAGATGACTGACCGGTACAACCACAGCATGTCCACCGGGAGAGGTCCTATGCCTGACCATTTGGAGTATACCCCCCTGGAGCTGGACTCCTGTGACGTGATCGATGTGGGGGAGATCAGGGGGATCTCCAATATGGACAGTGAGCTCCCGGCGGAGGTCTTTGATGCTGCGTTTGATGGTAAGTCACAGTAATGCATTGTATTTAGAAAGATATTTTTTATTGCGTATGTGATGGTGACATTGTTTTCAATTCTTATCCTAGCAGAAGCAGAAGGCAGGATGTACCGGCAGCATCTTCCTCTGCAGAGCCACAGGTGGAGCAAGTGGTCCAGCCTCCACCAAGACGTCGCCCCCAGCCCCAGCCACAGGAGACATGGAATGAGAGCCTGTTGGTGACGCTGGACAGGATCGAGCAGCAAGGGGTGGATGCTGCGATCCGTCAGCAGCAGGTGGCGGATTTTCTGGCGGAGTGGAAGGCCACAAACCAGCTGCAGGTTGAGGCCTTGAACCGCATTAATGAAACTCTGGCGGCTGGCATGCTAAGCATTGGCCAACACCTCAGCCGCCAGAATGAACTTCTTGCGGAGCAGCTGTCCACCGCCAGGTCCCTAAGGGACAATCCCCCATCTGCTGCCCCACCCCAAGCTGCTCCCCAACCTTCCACCTCGGCTGACCCTCCTGTGTCGACTAGGGGAAGACGCCGAAAGCCAGCTGAGCCAAAGGCCCCTGTCCCCAAGGCCCCATCTAAAAGGGGCAAAAAAGGGCCCAAATGAGACCTGGTTCACTTCCTCTGTGGTTGTAGCCCAAAGGTTTAAATTGCACTGGACATCCGCTTCCTGAGTTGCCCATCGATCCATTTGCGTGCCATGGACATGAAAGTTCGTATTTTGACCTCTACAAATGCAGGATATTTTTTTTTGGTGGTGTGTATCTTGCTTAGTATTCACCCTGGTTGTTGCAGTACGTATTCTGGTGTCCCCATTTCTTTCACCATTGCATTTGCAGGGTAACACATGTTTGGAGATATGCAACCTCTTGTTCTGGCTGTTTTATTATTTGTGTGTCTATTTTATTTGTTTATTTGATTTCTCACATTAAAGTGTCAAGCTGTGATGCTGAACAGCAAATAAATTTATTTTACAAATTAAATCAAAATTGTGGTATGTGTCATTTCTTGTGTGAAACAAATACTAGATTTATGTGTACTTACTGACCAGGGTATTTTTGAACATTTGTTGAAGTGTGGTCGAAGTTTCCCATGTGTAACCCTCTCCATGGCCATTCCCATGTTCCTATCCAACTTTTCCCTGCTAATTAGTTTGTGTCAGCACCAGAGGCGTAACTAGACCTTTGTGGGCCCCATAGCAAAATTCTAAATGGGGCCCCCTGGTTTGGTGTCTGATAGGGGAGTGGAGGGGCAGGACCAGGCTCAATGGACACTGACGTGCAAGTTATATAAATTTGATTGAGCAGCTGTCACACTGTGTGTGTGTGTGTGTGTGTATACACCTGTACAATAAAGCATGAACATCCTTCTCTCACCTGTCCTCCACAGAACAGGAGAACCCCATCGCATGCTCTGTAGTGCAGCAGGTCAAATGGGCCGGCGCTTGCGGTGGTGGTCTCTGCCGCGAGAGGGAACATGAGACTCGCCCACCACCAATCAACTGCTGCTGGGACGACTATAATATAAACATCTTTGCACAGACGTCCCAGCAGCTGAGCAGCACCAAGCCGCATTACGTTAAGTAATGTGCCCCGTATTGGCCTGCACAGGGGCGGATTGGGGACTAAAAGTGGCCCTGGAATTTCCTGGAAGTGGCCTCATGTAGGCGGCAACAAATCAATAATGGGTGGAGACAGAATAACAGTAGGCGGCATTACTACATCACTATACTTAAGGCCCATACACACTAGGCGAATTTGAGCTGAAAGCCTCCCAAAACAGCATGTTTGAGCGGCTTTCAGCTCAAAGCCGGCCAGTGTGTATGGCCCAGCGATGAGCGGTGAGCTATGCTGTGCGCTCCCGCATCATTGCTGGGAAAGCCGCTCATCTACTGGTAATACCAGCAGATGAGCGGTATTGAGGACAGCTTTGCATAGCGCTGTGCTATGCAACGCCATCCTCTCCCCTCCATCAGTGCTGGGCAGGGGGAAAGCCACTCAGTGTGTATGGACCTTTAGAGACATCGGTGGCAGGCAATACTAAAGCATCAATAGTGTCTGGAACGATACAGCACACATGGCAGATCCATGAAATTATACAGCACACATGGCAATTTTTTTTTTCTTTTAATAAAAAAAAAAAAGCCAGCTCCTCTGGACTGATACGGCACACATGGTGGTGCCCCTGGACTGATACGGCACACATGGTGGTGCCCCTGGACTAATATTGCACATATGGTGGTGCCCCTGGACTAATATGGCACACATGGTGGTGCCCCTGGACTGATACGGCACACATGGTGGTGCCCCTGGACTAATATTGCACACATGATGGTGCCCCTGGACTGATATGGCACACATAGTGGTGCCCCTGGACTAATATTGCACATATGGTGGTGCCCCTGGACTAATACGGCACACATGGTGGTGCCCCTGGACTGATACGGCACACATGGTGGTGCCCCTGGACTGATACGGCACACATGGTGGTGCCCATGGACTGATAAGGCACACATGGCAGATTCCATGAAATTATACAGCACACATGGCAGATTCCATGAAATTATACAGCACACATGGCAGATATGCCCCCACAGTGCCACACATATGCCCCACAGCTCAAGATATGCCCCCACAGTGCCAAACATATGCCCACAATGGCAGATATGCCCCCACAGTGCCACACATATGCCCCACAGTTCCAGATATGCTCCCACAGTGCCACACATATGCCCCCAGTGCCATGTATGCCCCCACAGTGCCACACATATGTCCACAACGGCAGATATGCCCCCACAGTGCCACACATATGCCCCACAGTTCCAGATATGCTCCCACAGTGCCACACATATGCCCCCAGTGTCAGATATGCCCCCACAGTGCCACACATGTGCCCCCAGTGCCAGATATGCCCCCACAGTGGCACACATATGCCCCCAGTGCCAGATATGCCCCCACTGTGCAAGAAACAGGTATGCCTCCACTGCGCCAAGTATTCCCCCACTGTGCCAGGTGAACTTACTGTTGTTCCTGGAAAGGAGAGTCTTGGACTGGCTGGGTTGGGCTGGCAGGCTCCTCCGCTCCGTCTCCTCTTCTCCCTGTGCCTGGGACCAGGCCGTCTACAGATCAAAGCTCGCGGGCCGGCTCCTGATTGGCTGCCGGCCACGTGAGCTCTGATTGGCTGACGGCCCAGTCAGTCAGGTATACTCAGTGAGGGGAAGGAGAAGTGCGCGATGCACTCTCCTCCCCTCAGAAGAACTGGAATCGGCGGCGGCGGCACACAACGAAGGGAGGGAGTGGTGACGGGCGGACTGATTCGCGGATGGGCGCCTGCAGGGAGGCATGGGTGGTGCAGGGGAGCGGCGGGCATAGGTAGCCCCTGCTTTCCTGGCCGTGCGCCAGGTTTACTGTGTGCAGGGGCTACTGCAAGTGGCTCTGGCATCCGCCGCTCCCCTGCGCTGTGTGTCCTGTCTGCAAGCGGCGGAGGGAGCCGCCGCTCTCCTATACGCCGACCTCCTGCCCGGTGTCCGTCAATGAAGGGGGACACACTGGCACAGCCTCTGCCCACGCTGCACAGAGGGTGCAGGGGATGCAGCTGCTATGGGGCCCCCCAAAGGCCCGGGCCCCATAGCAGCTGCACCCCCTGCACCCTCTGTAGTTACGCCACTGGTCAGCACATGTGCAGAGCAACTTAATAGGTGAGAAAGCAGTTTGTGTGCAGGTGAGGTAGCTCCTACAGTAGTAGGTAAAAGCAGGTCCAGAACAATGCTTTTCTCATGGAGTGGGTGAGGCAGACAAACAAGGGTGAAAAGGTACATTTGTGTAGGAATGCATATGTGTCCTCCCTAAAAAAAGATGTGTGAATGGGCCAAACATGATAAATTAGCTTGTGAACAAACATGCATAACTGTTTAAATATATATGATTTGACAGTGTCATAAGCAGATGTAGGAATCCTTTGTTAGAGAGATGAGAGTGCAATAATGTGATTGGTGGCATCTTACATCCAGAGTGTAGTCAAATCCAAATCATAGCAGATGAGATAGTGGTACAGGTCATTATTTTGGGTACTATACAAAGATTGTGTGGAAAATAGTGGTCATGGGCTTCAAACATTGCTGAAACATCCTTTGTAGGTGTTAGATGTGGTTTATGTTATTGTATCCTAAATACAAAACCTATGTTAGTATTAGAGTGAACACGTTGACACATGTCGACTTGTGTAGATTGAGTGTGCTACTGCGTAAAGTCTATGAAAGCACGTAGTGAATGTGTCTAACTGTTTAGCAAATACCTACCTTAGCGTATAAAAAGATTCTTACCTTAAATTAAACAAACCTTTAAATGTGGAGAAGTATAGAAACATAAGCTTCCAATGTGTTTGCGTGCTGTATGTGTGGCTTGCAGGCAGTGAAATCATGGTTTGGAGTTAATAGACTGCAGCATTGCTTATTACATTCAGGTGTATGTGTTTGAGTAGTAATCAGCGTTAATTAGCCAACTCAGGCGCACGCTGGCATGCGGTATCTGTAGGGGTGGTTTGAGATGGCGGTTGGCGGCCGCCTGTTTGGTGTCCGAAATGAACGGTGCCTTAGTCGATCGTGCGGTAGTAGCACCGCTCATTTTTGGTGCACACCCCCGTGTACGCCCATATTTACGCCCATTTTCCCTCATTATTTCGGCCGCTCCCATCAACACGCCCCTATGCCGCCCCATTACCCGTACACTCGCGTACAGGTTTTTTCGCACGTTGAGACACCGGCCGTAAGCGTTGTGGAGTGTTCGCGCCGGCGCATTAGCGTATCTGCACATGCGCAGATCGTGAAAAACCCCGGGACGTACGCGTACGGCCCGGACGCTCCAACCAGAATAAGGCCCAAAATCAGCAAAGATTGTTATGTTAAAGAGATTCTGTTTTTGACTGTGTTTAACAGATCCATTTATTCTGCCGGCAGCTGGATTTAGACGTACACTGCATGTACAAAGTGTACTCAGTCTCCTAAATACTCACAAAGGAGCTCATTCTAAATTAGACGTGTGAATGATTTATGGCTCATGGCGAACATTTGCATACAGTTCATCTTCACAGATACTACCATATATAATCGAGTATAAGCCTACTTTTTCAGAACATTTTTTATGCTGAAAAAGCCCCCCTCGGCTTATACTCGAGTGAGGGTCCCACTTGAGCCAATACGTTTTCCCAGTTTTTTTGTTGCAAAATTAGGTGGCTCGGCTTATATTCGGGTCGACTTATACTCGAGTATATACGGTAATTTACTCATGTTGTAAAGAGAACTTTGCAGGTTCTTTCTGTAAAATTGGACATTTTGGGTTGGCAACTGGACA
Organism: Crinia signifera; assembly: GCF_055691185.1. Taxonomy (NCBI): domain Eukaryota; kingdom Metazoa; phylum Chordata; class Amphibia; order Anura; family Myobatrachidae; genus Crinia; species Crinia signifera. Next base: position 160,079,042 of record NC_139222.1, on the reverse strand, counting down.
GCAGAAATATGAGAGGCACAGAACAGCCCTGTCTTGTAGCAATGTTCTTGGCGTGTATCAAAAGATTTGTGAGCTTCAGAGTTGCACATATGGAGAAGCCTTTACTGACACATGTCTTGCACCTGGCATGGGTCTGCTACATGCTCAGATTCCTATGATGGAAGTTGCAACAGCTGGCAAACAATCCCGCTTCCAGAAGAACAAATAATGTAAAAATGGCTGACCACAACTCCTCACCACAGTGGGTGCCACCAACCGCAAACCCGTTGCACACATTCTGTGACACATAGTTTACAGAGATTTCCAGTTCACTTTTTTTAATTATCTAAATACAGTACTTCAATTTCCGAAGTTTACATACCGTAATGACCCGGCCTTGGTTCCTTTATCTCCTGTAGTACACATGCTGTTTGTTCATTGTTCTATGTTGGAACGGGCTAACAGGAAAGTGCATGTTTAGTCATCCATAAAGGACAATGTGACATAAGATGAAGATGATACTGGAGATGTGATGCCAGACACTTGATTGAGCCTTAGGCAACTGTAAGGAACTGTATCTGAGTACAAAGAAATGTAAAGCAAACTGACCTTCATAGGTTACTTTTACTTCTCTGCCGAATGCCTCATTAAATTTTGTTCATCAGCTTAATAGATAAAATATTCACTTATGGTGCCAACATTTAATAAATGAGTAATGTTAAAAAGACGTCCATTGTCCATGTTCAAATATACTGTAGAAGTTTCTCAAAGGGAATAGCTTCAAGCATTACAAAGGGAAAATGTAACAAGAAAAGGCCTTTTTAGAGTTGCATGTGACTGATCCTGCCATCTTTCACACTGCACAAGCTCAGTAGCGCTCATGACTTTGGGCAACTATGGGGATTCAGAGTCTAAACAGCATTTCAGCCGCATCCACACATGCAGGTGAGTGGTAGTAACTGAGCATATACATATTTTAATGTAGTATAAGGACATGATTCATAGGTGGACACAGTGCCAATGTCAGATGCAAGTGGCTGATGTTTTCAGTCTTTGCATGTTTCCAAGTCATTGTGCGCATGCATGCTAATAGTCACTGGACAAAGACACATATCAAAATTGCATGTAGATACTGTAGATGTCATTTTGGTGGACATTTCTAGGTGGTAGCAGAGGGTGACTAGCCACTCAGGGCCATGTTGCAAGAATGTCACAGTCAGCGACTGCGTCCAAAGATGCAATTGCATGATATAGTCAACCATAGTCAAAGCAGACCCACTCTCACCCTAGGAACAATGGCTTTGGCGAGTTTCACACTCACCAAGCTGTTCACTCAAGAAGCAGGTGCCTGCTCAGGTTGGTGGGCTGACATCACATGACATCCACCCACCGTGTGGGTGCTGTGTGAACATCCCACTTCCATTGCCTAGAGACATATATGGGTACTTGTTTCCTAGCATGGTGCCCATCGCATACCATACTTAGTGGTGTGCGATGCGATATTCATGTTAAATGAACAGGAGTGTTTGTACAATGAAATATCACATAGCATTGCATGCCATCAAATGGCATGAGAAATTGCTGCGCTTGCCACACTATCTACAATCAACTCCACGCCAACATGGATAGTGGGGGTATGAAAAAGGTCGGAGGACGCGTACCGCCCCCACTATCAAGCAATTGCACCCCCCCTTGGCAACGAGCAAGCCTTTTTTAACGACATCCACAAGGAAAGGCAGGGCTGAGCCAGGTTCAGTGTAAATGGTGCAGACCCAGGTCTGACCCAGGTCGAAGTGCTGTGTAAATGGGGTATAAAGCAGGGTCAGATCCTGGAAACTCCAGCGTTGAAAGACCAGAGTCCGTCCAGGGTTTTTGGTGCAAAAGGGGTATTACAGTTCTTGTTGCCATTTAATAAATCAGTCCATTAGATACCATCCACACAGGTTGGCCTTAACATTTTTTTCATAAATAATTGTGGGTTGAGCAATTTCAGGTGATAACAGTTCATTGTATGCAAACAATACTGCGCACAGTAAATTAAAGAGACCTCTGTGCCTAGAGTTATGTAATAGCCACTTTTTTAAAGGTTACAATTCCAGTATATGGAACAGTAGATGACCATCAGAAAGTGGATGCACAGATTTAAAATTATAGCTTCAAAAGTATATACAATATACCAAGACTAGACCTTAACTAAGATTTGTAATTTAGGATTAGGCCCATTTGTGGAACCCTGGTGATGGCTATTGACCAGCAAACTAATTTGCAGACACCTGAGCAAACACAAACATTGGGTTACAGTATGAGTTAAATAGAGTCCTGGGTGGGATCTTGGATCTAAAACTCAATAGTGCATTGCATTTAAATCACTCCCTAATGATTTAAAGTGCCATATTATCATACTGGAAATTAATGTTATTGATAATAATACGTACTGTAGAAACTGCAACATGTCCCAAAAAATACTTATTATCAATTGTAAAGAAAACTAAAACTCTTGTTGTTTGTTTTGCCAAAATAAAGCAAAATAAGGGGTCCATGCATCTCTAATGGGAACCAGAGGGTCTTTAAATATGAACCCAGAGCTTGTTGTTCTTTAAACTTGAATACAGATTATAGCTTTTGATTGGCTGCCTGCATCAAATATCGACACCGTGTCCTGGCAAACAGTAATCGCTCTCCTTCATGTGCTCTGTGAAAGTGGGATTACATTTAACAGTTTATTGCTCTCTTTATAGTGACTTTTTCAAAGTTTTCTGAATATTTCTCTGTTTAAATAAATGGTATGAGAGCTCAAAGCACCCATAGTATTCCTATTCAATGGCTGTTTTTTTCCCCTTAACGTACTGAACAGTAAGCAGAATCACATGAAGCATAATTTATACAGAATAAATATGGCATTTACTAATCCTTGATCTTGGAAATCAATCAAACACAATTCTCGATTTCTGCTTCACTAGACACTAGTTTGCACATTTATAGTACAATGTGTCCATATATATTTCTATAAATAGATGTATAGAGAGGGAGACAGAAAATAAACAGTGAGAGAGACAGACAGAGAAAGAACCCTCTCCTTTTCTGTTGGTCCAAGCAAAATACTAAATACAAGAAACTTCATCCATCCAGGTGAGAGATAGTTTTAAATACCTTAAATACCTTTCATCTATACATATAATATACTATATACAAAAGGTAGACGGCGCAAATGGACACACTCAATATTCAAGTTTTGTTAAAAATACATATGTGTTTTTATTTTGTCAATCTCTAATAATTAAGAAAAAACACCGGCCGGTGAGACCAAATATCAAACAACAATCATATAAAAATACAGACACTCAAGTTAATAACACCAGTTATAGTATTCTAATTCCTCAGGCTAACACCAATCACTCACTGAGTGACTTTTAGCAGCAATATTGTATAGCCTTTGGTGGAAGTAAAAGCAAAAAGCTCTGTTGCTGTTGGCTTGGTTAAGCATACATGGAATCAGTCATTCATTCATTCCTGCCCAGCAGGGGTTAATGGCAGTTCTTTAGCAAAGCAGACTGCCTTTTTAGCATAAGGAAGAGTTCCAATCTGCACTTATTGGCCTCAAAGGGCTATTTTATATATTATGCTTCAGCTTAGCATTGGTTAGTCATTCAACCACACATGCGCTTGTTAGTAGATTTTGTTAGTTTAGGCAGATGTAGGAAAAAGAGTAGTATACTTATACTCCGTGGCGCTGTAATTGTAATCCACTTTTAGGGGTTAAATGCCCACACCTCGAGCGGGTTCCCGGCTGCGCTGTATCTCCAGTTTCGCCAGCCTTGTCTAGAACTCTCTGCTCCGGCTTCTGGGTCTCCCGATCAGCGGTGACTCTTGCACAAGCAAACAGGGACTAGTCGATGACGCGTTTCCCCGCCTAACAGATTGTCAGCTGCTTCATCATATAATATACTATAAGGGTTTTTTGAGAAATATACTTGTAGGGCAGTGGTTCCTAAACTTTTTGAATCATGGCACCCTACAGTATCAGAATATTTTTCACGGCACCCCTAGGCAAAAAAGTTTGTTACTGAGAATTTAAAAAAAAAAACATATTAAATTAAATATTTTTTAAATATTATTTATGTGGTGAGGAACATGATTCACTTCTGTTTGCCCACATATTTTATAACTGGAAGCCACAAGCACTATTTTTGCCTATTTCATGGACCATAAATAATTGGAATTGGTTCTGGACCACCAACCTGAGGCACCCCTGCAAGTGTTTCAAGGCACCCCAGAGAGCCTAGGCACACAGTTTGGGTATCACTGTTCTAGGGACTGTTTCTGAACTATGGAGAATTTTTTTTTCTGTTCATTTTAGCATCACGCAAAAATAACGAAAGTAAACTGTATTCAATGCACTTTTAGATTATGTACTGACATTTTGCATAGCATTTAGAAAAAAGGGACAGAGAAGAATGTCTTTTTTGCTGGCGCACAAAGATGAGTTGAGAGAATTGTATATAGTTTAAAAATTTCAATATTTTTATTAGATAATATTTAAAATAAGTACTGTCCTATGAGTGAAATATTTCCGGATGTATGAAAAAAGTATCTATCTTTTTTAACTTATTAAATTTTTAATATTATTACGTTTATATGGTTATCAGTGTCCTTTATATATCTTTAATCAATTCTTGTTTACTGGGGAGATTTTGTTTATCTTTCTGTAGAAGAGTTATTTCATGTCACCATTGAGTGCTTGTCTTCATAATCACTCTTACATGGATCACTCTTTTTATTGGAGATTTACTCCCACTGTGATGCTATCGTGCGTATCCTAGCTGTTGTTCTACTTCCTTGGAGAGCTAAATAAATGCCTGCGTAATCCTTAGGTTTGTGTCATGTGTCTTGATTTACACTTGATAATTATAGTCAAAGATTTGGTTGCATAGCCTTCAGTTAGTGTAATTAAATACAATTATTGCATTGTGTGCTGCTGCCGTTCATTGCTGGCTGGTATGTAGATTTTCATGAATATGTCACACTTTCACAAATGTATTACTTTCTGTGTTATTCGGGGAAGATGGATTTCCACTGTATCACCACTTTCAAGTTTTTGCACATATACTGATATTTGGAATCAGCAGACAAAATTGTCAATTATTATTTTATCTACCGATGGTCTCTCATCAGCTAATTCTCCGCAAACAATGTATATTAGCAATATGTATTCGCTCTTGCACATACACTGATGTTTTAGAGTTAGAGTTAGCAGACAAAATCGACAATTTTATTGTATCTGCTGATGTTATTTCATCTGCCACGCTTCTGCAGACGATGTGTATTAACAGTATGTATTGGACACTTTTCAGCGTTAGGGAGTACACAAGGATTCACAGCTGAAATTAGCAGACAGTGCTGTAAGTTTTTGTCAGGTTTCATACATTGCACTCGATTCTCATAGACTGTTTGCTGTGTCTACTGTGCATTCACAATCTCAGCAGCAGGTTTATCAGCAGAACATATATAGGACACTGATAACCATATAAACTTAATAATATAAAAAATTGAATAAGTTAAAAAAGATAGATACTTTTTTCATATATCCGGAAATATTTCACTCATAGGACAGTACTTATTTTAAATATTATCTAATAAAAATATTGAATTTTTTAAAATATATACAATTCTCTCAACTCATCTTTGTGCGCCAACAAAAAAGACATTCTTCTCTGTCCCTTTTTTCTATTGTAACCCTCATTGTCTTTGGCTGCACCCGCTCTGAGCTTTATACATAAGATTATCTCATTTGGGGCACACCAGTGCTATAGCACCTGCCTGTGCGGATATATCCCACCTCCCCTTTCCCTTAAAATTTATGCATATCATTTACCATGCCTTTCTTCTTAACCTTTAAAATCTGGAGGCGTTTTTGCTCCACCCTGTGTTTTGCTGGGTCAGTAATTATTGCACGTATTTCCACAGACAAAAATCCTAAAATGACCTTTTGGGATAACGTGAGGGTTTAGGTTAAGCCTCACTGGTCTACAAAATAGGTTGCCTAATCTAATTACATACCATGGAATAGAAAATGCTTGCCTACTTTACTGGGATCTAATGGACAGAGTGGATCAGTAAAAAATAATTTAAACACAAACAAAAGAACTAGATCCAAAATAGTTTTTTGGTTGATAGAAGTTTGTTTTTGTTGTTTTAAATAAAAAACATTTCTTTTTTTTTTTAAAGACAGACCATAAACAGATCTGAAACACAAGTTGCCTTTTGTGTGTGCTCTCAATAGAGATTTTTTACTCTTTGCTTTATAGCAGGGGTGTAAAGTCCAACATCATTAAAAAAAAGAAAAGCATGTAGTCAATGGTAAAGGTTCTCAATGCCTTTGGAAGGCTGCTGTTTTTACGTAAGTTTTAAATGATGTGGCAAGTCTTTCATAGCAGAGATTAGAAGGAGGCTGGAGAAGCGATTACCGAGTGTCCCATGGTGCAGGACGCAGCAACACCTGCCGGGAGGCGGGCAGCCCCCCAGTAGCACCATTGGCCTGGGGGACCCCCGAGAAGGAAAGATCACCAGCTCCCCCCTCCCCATCCCCAACGAGCCCACTGGGCAGGGCCGCATCCAGGGGGGTGCCGTGGGTACAGCTGTCCTGGGCACCAGCCTCTGGAGGGGCCCGGGCAGCTGCCCACAGCTCTCCCCCCACCCCCGCTTCCGGGCCTCCCCCACCCGGCAGACCCCAGCCAGGCACACACAATACACAGTGCAGCCTGCAGAGCGCAGAGCTTAGGACACAGAGGGGCTCAGCGCTCTGCAGCGTGCAGTGTGCACTCCGGACCATGAAGGAGGGAGACGGAGATGCCGCCACTGGATGCTGGTAAGTAATGGGGATGGAGTGCACGTGGGTGCCGGCAGGGGGTTGCGCTGTGCCGCTGGGGGCCCGGACTAAAGGTCAATCCCAGGCCCCAACATTTCTAGCGGCGGGCCTGCTACCGGGAACAGCAGGACCACCAGCTGTGCATGGGATTTCAGGCCTGCAAATTGAAAGATTCACTCCAAAAATACTGTTATAATTTTTTGTACTAGATAAATGTGTTTATTCAGCTATATTTGTAAATGTATTATATGTGCAATGCAAATTCAAATTCATTTTCTATTTTAATCATATATTTTGTGTTACCTGTTTCATTGTAGATTCCTCAAAATGCTGAAAATTCTAGTGATGGGATTCCTGTGTAATGTGCTTACACATAGCATAGTCTCTGGCGAATCCATGATTAAGATGCAAATATGCAGTGACGCTCTTGACAAAGGTACAAAAAATATACATTATTTAAATAAAATATATGGCCTAATTCAGATCCGTCAAATGCAATACACATGCACATGCAATACTACACCAACAAGTGGTAGCATGCGGAGGCCACTCAGCACAGGGCAAGGCTGCTTTGCATGTCAGGACCCTCTCTGTGATGCAGCAGTAAAATATTGAGGTTACGTCGCTATTGTGCGAGCATTTTGCTATATTTGGAAGTGCTAGCACATTAGGGTAAGTCCCCTGGCTGCGCAGCATGGCTTAGAAGCCAGTCGAGTCCTGGAAACAGCCTGGACACATCTGCATCTCCACCCCTACTGGCCCTTAGAATGCAGTCGCATATTCTCAGATTTTCATATTCTCAATACGACTGAAGATTAAAGGGTTGAACAAATACGGTAGCTCATGCATGCAAATTGTCTAAAATAGCCTAACATCAATTTTTGGTAATTTGCGCATGGTACTGAAATAGGCGGGTTATTCAGGTTCACCCGCAAAGCTGCGAAAATTGCTACTTTGTGTGTGGTTTAAACACCGCCGGCTGCCCACACGATCGCCACCCCCCCCCCCTCGCACACGAGTTCCCCCTCACGCATGCAAATGGATGTTTAGCATAAACATCCATTCGCATCTTGCATGCAGGGTGGAAATCATTTCTAATGATCTCTAAGGTGCATGCAAATCTAAGACACTCTCTGGTGTTTTAGATCTGCGGGCTCCCTGTACAGGAAGCAGATGGGCAGATGACCTTCATTGACGTCAGCTGCCCGCCCCCCACACCCATGTCATCTTCAAATTAACATGGGATCACCCAGTGTTTTCACGGGAAAACCTGTGGAACGCTGGGCATTCCCATGGGCGCAGCCCATCGCCGCACCCACCCTCCCTCTGCCCACACTACTAGGTGTGAATGGGACGGCGAACAAGCAGTTCGCCATCCCCACTCGCACCAAGCAGCTGCGCATACACCATCGCTCAACAGCATTCCCCCTGATTAGGGTCCCAGGTCTATAGTCTTTTTTATAATAGAAAATCACAATGGGGTTTATTCTAGTTCATTCTTTCTGACAAAATCCTTCTTAGATGGACAAAACCATGTGCACTGCGGGTGGGGCAGATGTAACTTGTGCAGAGAGAATTAGATTTGGGTGGGGTTTTTCTTCAAAGTGAGATCTATATTGAAGTGTAAAATCATGCAGTCAGTATTTTCCCTGCACAGAAACAAAATAACTCACCCAAATCTAATTCTCTCTGCACATGTTACATCTGCCCCCCTGCAGTGCACATGGTTTTGTCCATCTAAGAAGGATTTTGTCAGAAAGAATGAACTAGAATAAACCCCAATGTTCTTGAGCCAGAAATCTTTTTGCTAGAGGATGCATTATTAACAAAACTAAATTAAATTTACCATATCAATTTAGAGACAGTAGCAAGTTTAAATGTATATCTGTAGTTGTCTTTAATGCATATTACACATCAAAGTTCAAATAACAACATACAGTACTTGTTGTTATTGGTGGTCCAAATGAGCTGATTGGGGGGGGACAACACAGATTTTTACCTTATCCTGGCCCCGTCCACACGTCCTTATCCTGGCCCCGTCCCAAAATCCATTACTATAATTTGGACCGTGATGAGGTTCAAAGCAAATCACATCATCAGACCCCTTGCCCTGCCCACTTGCCCCTGCAGGAGTCTTCTCCATTTTCTCAGGGCCTGGGAGACTTTCTCCCAATTTTCTAAGTCTCCTGGAAATTATGAGAGACTGTGCAAGTATGGTTTAAACATTTCAATTGGATTGTTTCTATGAAGAACATTATAACAGCCAGGGCCGCCGACAGGGGGGTGCCCTGGGTACAGCTGTCCTGGGCCCCGGCCTCTGGAGGGGCCCGGGCAGCTGCCCACATTGGTGCCAAACCTCCCCCGGGCACCCGTACATCACCTCCCCCTCCCGGCGGCCCTCCAGCCAGGCACGCTCAGTGCAGCCTGCAGAGCACCGAGCCTAGGACACAGAGGGGCTCGGCGCTCTGCAGGCTGCACTGTGCAGTGTGTGCACTGCGCTCCGGACCTGTTCTGACTGACAGTGAAGGCTGAAGGAGCGATGCCGCGTGATGGGGTAGGGGGAGGTGGGGTTCTGGCAGGCACGGGCAGGCAGGTGGGGGGGGGGTGGTGGTGCAGAAGGTAGTGTAAGGCGCTGTGCCACTAGGGACCTGGACAGCTGGTCAGTCCTGGGAACCAACAATTCTAGTGGCGGCTCTGATAACAGCTACAACATAGTAAATATGGGGACTGACAACAAAGAGGTGTAACTAATGGTGTGTACTGTAAGTAGTACATCCGCCCAGGGTGCAGGCCCTAGGGATGGCACCATCACTAATCCCGTGACAGAAGCTGCCCATAAAAAATTTAGGATGCTGAAATGCAGGCACTCCTCGTGTTGCTGATCTATACAGTGCCTCATTCTGAAATCACAACGTCACATGTTCAGGGGACAGAGCTGGCACAAGTCAGAAAATGACCCTTCTACTGTACTGTAAAAATAAATAAGAAAATTTTTATTGAGCCCTGCATAACAGTTCTCTTCTAAACAAAGGTAATTACAGAACAATTTATACATTTAAAATAGTAAAATATTAATTAGATACATTTTTATTATTAGATATTGTATTATTGCAATTTTTATTTATCTTATTTTCTATAAATATTTTAAAGATTTTTCAGATACATTTAAAAACATTAAGCCATTTCTGATGAAGTACATTGAAGATCTTCGGTTGGTAGACACCGAAAAAAAGAGTTTTGGTGGACGTAAGAAACTGTAAGTTTACTATAATCCAGATGTAATCTATTTAATATAGCTATAAGAAAGACATAAAATATCAAAAAAGCATCTATTCTGCACAATCCCCAATAAAAACATATTAAAAAGTGATTTATTGTCCAAATTTTCCAATACCCATTTAAAGTCTGACATTTCTGTGAAATTTGTGTTTTTAACAACTTTTTTAACAGCATATACTTTATTTCTCTTGGGGTGTGTGTTTGTTGTAAATAAAACATGGTTGTAAAGCCGGTTTAGCATGCCTGCAAGAATGTACTGTCCCCAGAGAGATGGGTGGAGGAATGATTCACCACAGTGACACCTCCACAGGAGAGCAGAGCAAAGAGACCATTGTGATGGTACTGACAGGTGCAGGTGGAGGTGCTTCCTCCACGTAAAGCCTGGCCACGGCCACTAGAAGATAGCTTAAAGAGAAGAATCAGAATGGAAAGTTAGTTAAAGAGATCACAGAAGACATTTAAGACTCAGAAAGTATAAGAAAAAGGGTACAATAAAGTAGTTGAGAAGAGTAAAAAGAAAAAGAAAGATTGCAAAGAGAGAAGAAATTGTAAATCATTGTATAATCAAACCATAAATTAGGGCCTTAAATAAGGGTGGCTGGGGATGAGTACCATAATGTATTTGGAGGGCAATGTACTAATTGAGATCTTGAGGTCTGAAGGAAGCTCTGTAAAAGATCTGTAGAAGTATGGAGTTCTCTCCATACTATCTAGTGAATTTGATCATATATAGTAACTGTTATAAGTCACTGGTTATAAAATATAGCATCTATAATAATAATAATTAAGCCCCCTCATCAGCAACATGGCGGCCATGGAGAAAATATTTGTTTATCTTCACAATACAGTACTTCCCATACATTTCTCAAGAACTCTTTTCCTGTTTAGATGGCATACAATTTTTGTTAACTAATTCAACTCTTGTTCCGACTACTACACAGGAATCTCGCCTTCAGTTTCCGTCTCCCAGCTTCATTTACCTATTCCAAGTATACTGTACTTAATGGAATTTCTGTCAAAGTAATTTCTCATGAGAGGGTGATCTCCTATCTCTATTGTTCTTAGGTTCCTCAGTTTTCTATTGCTGTGAAACCTGAATGATTGTTAGAACAGTTGCAGAATCTTCTATCCAGTATTAACTTAATGATATTCATTCTTGGAAGTATTCCTGACACAGTGGTTACTTTCTCTCTGGTTACTGTCAATAAAGTACAGATGGTGTAATGGTTAGCATTACTGCATCACAGCACTGAGGTCATGGGTTCAATTCCCACCATGGCTCTAACTGTGCGGAGTTTGTATATTCTGTACTTGTACGGTACTCTGGTTTCCTCCCACAATCCAAAAATATACAGGTAGGCTAATTGGCGCCAAACAAAATTAACCCTAGAATGTCTGTGTGCGTATACATGTGGTAGGGAATATAGATTGTAAGCTCCACTGGGGCATGGACTGATGTTCAAATATTCTCTGTAAAGCGTTGCGGAATATGTGTGCGCTATATAAGAAACTGTTAATAAATAAATAAAGAAGCTACTTACTACAGACTTGCAGCCTTATAGGAGGCTTCCCCCTGCATCTATTGTGTGATTTCTGAACACTTATATAAAGTCTGTAGCAAGTAAGCAGTAAGCCAAGAAATAATTGGCCTAACTACAGAGGGTGCAGAGGATGCAATTGCTATGGAAATAGGCGGGTTGGGGGGGGGGGGGGGGGGCTCCACAGGCAATTCCCTACACCGTTTAAAAAAAAATTATATACTTATGTGCGGGCAGTTGTTGCGTGGCTCTTCAGCGGCGCAATTAAAGTTCCTGCCCTGCAGTGCTGGAGCTGTTAAGGCAGGGAGGACAGGCTACGCGACTAGAGGGTGAGTAAGGCAGGAAGTGTGGGCTACGCGACTAGAGGATGAGTGATGCAGGGAGTGTGGACTGTGTGTCTCGGTGAGGGGCAGCAGGATCCTGCACCAGCTGTCTATCTCCCTCCTGGCTGCTGGCACATAGTGGATCTGTGCAGAGTTCCAGTGGTGGCTGCAGGGGCAGGGAGTGAGGGAGTCAGGCAAAGGCTTTGTTGTCAGCACTACGGTAGTTACTGTATCCAGCAGCATAGGCTGCGCCTGAAATCCACTCTCTCGACCCCACTCCTGCCAGTGCCTGGATGTCAGTCAGGCTGGGGTTCCCCCTTGTGCTGTGACTGTAGGCCTCTTGCACAGCATTGTGGTAGAGCCTTCTTGCAGACTGGGAAGGGTTGCATTATCACTAGAGACCGGATTATATGCATTTGCATATTTGCATATGCATTTGCATATTTGTCCGATTTTCTGTAGTAATTGCATATTTCACCTAAATGTTCTGATTGTGCATATTTTGACAGGTTGCCGGTGGAATGCTGAGCGTCGGCTCCATTCCCCTAGCATTTACCCTAGCTTCATGACTGTTTTTCTGCTATCTGTAAGCCGAGTCCTCTGATAGGCTGACAGAAGCGCCCATCAGAGGAAAGGATTGAGCAAGCGGCATGTCAGTGCGGCGGGGGTGGGATGTGGGTGGAAGAGCTGATACACTGCTAAACAGTGCAGTGTGTAAGCTCTTCCAGCTACATCCCACACCCGCCACGTTGACAGGCTGCCTGCCTCTGCTGACATGCGGGAAAGCATTGCGCGCCTTGCGGGTGCTGGAAGCCGGGTGCTGGAAGCCGGAGCCTTGTACACTAGTGTTCTCAGTGTTCTCAACCACACAATAGTGAGAGTGGGCCAACGGTGAGTGTTACTGGCACTTACAGTGCAGTAGAGTATTTGTGTCACTGCTGGGGGCATTATATCAATTTATCTACTGGGGGCATTATATCAATTTATCTGCTGGGGCATTATATCAATTTATCTGCTGGGGGCATTATATCCGTTTATCTGCTGGGGGCATTATATCAATTTATCTGCTGGGGGCATTATATCAATTTATCTGCTGGGGGCATTATATCAATTTATCTGCTGGGGGCATTATATCAATTTATCTGCTGGGGGCATTATATCCATTTTTTTGCTGGGGTCATTATATCCATTTATCTGCTGGGGGCATTATATCCATTTTTATGCTGGGGGCATTATATCAATTTATCTGCTGGGGTCATTATATCCATTTATCTGCTGGGGGCATTATATCCATTTTACTGCTGGGGGCATTATATCAATTTATCTGCTGGGGGCATTATATCAATTTATCTGCTGGGGTCATTATATCCATTTATCTGCTGGGGGCATTATATCCATTTTACTGCTGGGGGCATTATATCAATTTATCTGCTTGGGGCATTATATCCGTTTATCTGCTGGGGGCATTATATCAGTTTATCTGCTGGGGGCATTATATCAATTTATCTGCTGGGAGCATTATATCAATTTATCTGCTGGGGGCATTATATCAATTTATCTGCTGGGGGCATTATATCAATTTATCTGCTGGGGGCATTATATCAATTTATCTGCTGGGGGCATTATATCCATTTATCTGCTGGGGGCATTATATCAATTTATCTGCTGGGGGCATTATATCCATTTTACTGCTGGGGGCATTATATCAATTTATCTGCTGGGGGCATTATATCAATTTTACTGCTCGAGGCATTATATCAATTTATCTGTTGGGGGCATTATATCAATTTATCTGCTGGGGGCATTATATCCATTTTACTGCTTAGGGCATTATATCCATTTTACTCATGGGTGCATTATATCAATTTATCTGCTGGGGGCATTATATCAATTTATCTGCTGGGGCATTATATCCATTTTACTGCTGGGGGCATTATATCCATTTTTCTGCTGGGGGCATTATATCCATTTTACTGCTGGGGGCATTATATCCATTTTACTGCTGGGGGTATTATATCCATTTTACTGCTGGGGGCATTATAAATATATATTTTACTGCTGGTCATATACTGCTTACTAAATGTATGCTGATTTAAATAAAAAAACTTAAATTACTATATATTTTTTATTTTTTATTTTGCATATTTTGAAGATTTTCATGCATATTTTAAGTATTTTTCATGCATATTTCGAGCTTTTTTTGTTGCATATAATCCTGTCTCTAATTATCACATACCCTTGTGTCTTGTAATAACCCTTGTAATTAGTAATTTGTTTTGAAAATCCACCATAATAGAAGGTAATTCAGTGATCTTAGTTACATACTGTATATTTAGCAAAAAAATATGATAAGCTTCTGGGCCTCGTCGAGGCTTCTCTGACACCGGAGGTCCCTATCCTGAATGATAACAGCACCCATTCTGGGCCATGTAATTGTCTACTGTAAGGCTAAATGATAACACCACTTACCAATATATCTAAGTTGAGAGCCAGCCTACCAGGAGTTACCCATAAATCCTCATTGTTGCACCACAGGAACCAGCATGCCCTCCAAACGCAGGTCCCATCTCAAAGAAAGCTCCAGTTTATGATAAGGTTCCTCTGATAAAAAGAAATCTATACAAGTTTTGAGAACCAAAATAGAATGTTTAAGTATCTCACTCCCAGAGAGCTGTTTTATTCTGGAGCCAACTTTTTACACTGCAAAACCAGGTTGATTTTGCCATGTAACTGATTGCTACTTTAAAAAACATGGGAAAACTCTCCCAAAATCTCTCGCTTTCTGAAACTATCACCCTATTACATTTGGCCCCTGATGTTACAGCCTCAAGAGAGGCATCTGATCAGTCAATTCTAGAAGAAGTATCTTATTTGCCAGCCTTAAGAAATGGATCTGGAATGTTGACACCCCCCCCCCCTCCCCTCCCCTCCCCTCCCCTCCAAAAGGAGCATACAAAAACATGTTTTCCCAGAAGGAGAATTCGATGCTACAACCTCTGGAGGAGTGCCTAGATTATTAGCCCTAGAGAGAATATCTGATTTTTTTTTATGTTTAGTTTGATTATGGGGATTCTTGGGGGAGCTGAAACCCACCAATAAAAGGGGTTACCTTTCAGGATATCCAAGGCAAAGGCCTTGTACATAAATACACACACCATGAATACGCACTAAACAACGCGCACCAAAGAAGTCAAAGATGGTTCCATCATCTGGAAAGGACATGGCCACAGTTTTCTGGGATTCAAAAGGCATAATCAGGGCTTAAAGTGGTCATGTAGAGGTGGGGGAACTAATTTCTCTATGCCACCTAATTAACCCCCCTCCCCTACCCCCATTAGGCAGAGGTAGGGTTTTTGGCATCCCCTTGCAAACTAGAATGCTTTTCTGTGATAATTACTGTGTAGGGCCAAATGTGGAGGTTAAAATGTTCCACCTCACCATTAGAGGTGGTGGAACTCAGTTCCACCCAGTTCCCCCTCACTTTAACCCCTGGGCATAATGTTCATCGACTTTGGAAAATGGAAGAACGATCTCAGGGCAGTATTATGCTGAATTATTAGACAGATTCAACGACACATTGAAGAGAAAACGGCTCCATTTGGTGAAAAAAGGGCTATTCTACTACGAAAATGTACCTACGTCACCACTGCGATATTGGGCCATGAATTGCTGACACATCCTCCATATTCTCCAGATTTAGAAAAGAAAGGCAGAAAGAGATTTGGATCAAACAAGGAGATTAGCTCCGAAACTAAAGCCTATTTGCAGAGTGTCACGGATCACAGAGGAGGACACTACCTGTGTGAGAATTTGACTGTACCTGAGCAGAGGCGCGGAGTCTAACCGTGCCAGGGGTTTTCTGCCAGTGACCCCTCCAAGCGGGATTTGGGCTTTTGCGGCTCCTGGGACGTCGGTCGCGGCCCTCTGCCCAGGCTTCTCGTACAGGTGCTGGTTACACTGGAAGTAGCAGTAGTCAGACAAGGGTTTAGCAGGTGCAGGTCACAGGTATAGCCGGGTCGGTAGCAAATAACAGATGGCTGGAGGTACACAGGGATTGAGCAGGTTCTTTGTCACAGGAATAGCCAGGTCAGTACCAGATATCAGGGAGCGTAGTGCAGACAAGGATTTAGCAGTTGCAGGTCACAGGGATAGCCAGGTCGGTAACAGTAAATCAGAAGGCTGGATACACACAGGTATAATGCTGGAATGGTGTGAGTACCTGAGACACTGGACACTGATAATACTATGCAGCACTGGATGACTTCAGGTATGAGCTTGAAACCAACAAGCAGTGAACAGAGACTGAATGAGCAAACTGAGAGTGGATCTCCCCAGGTACTGTGCAGATGGTGATTGCAGTCAGCTGTATAGGCAGGTAACACTGGAGTTTGCAGGATGAGCTTGGTGAACAGGTATTTGCAGGATTGATTACTTGCAGACAAGTACTTAGCTGGAGTGCAGGGAATTACAGCAACTGCAATTCTGGGCCAGATAACAGAATCTTTCACTTGACATGGGAGACAAGGAACAGCATGTAGCTCAGGGAAATAATACCTTGCTTCTGGCACCAGTGGGAATTCTCACAGGGAGTATCACTCAGCTGTAGGGGTGTGATAGGCTGCTGAGATCAGCTGACAAGGTGATGTCAGAGTACCAGGTATTCACACAATATAACAGAGTGTGACATTACTCCCCCCTGAATGGGTGGCCTCCGGACACCCCTTGGACTGGTAGCAATTAATGCTTTCGACGACTCTTCTTCCCTCCTCGGGAACGTCTTGATCTACTTGGAAGAGGTGGAATCTCCGGTTCAACAAAAACTGCTTTCCGAAATATAGGACCACCAGGAAACGGTGCTTCATCCATTACGGGATCAAAATCAGAATCAGAGTCCTGGTCTAGTGTTAGAACCATGTTTTTCTTTTTGACAGTAGTATCAGAAATGGATGAAGAATCCAAAGAACCAGAATACCTAGAGGAGTCGTCATGAAGAGAGACCAAGGAAGCAACCCCGAGTCTCAAAATAGCAGACTGTGGACCTGGTACAGATCTTGATGCTTTTGGAGCAAACCTTTGTAGAACTGCTTCAGTAAAAGCTGAGAGATCTTCTAAAATAGGATCCTTGGTCTCTATGAGTGGGTTAGCCCAATCCAAAGCCTTACCCCTAAAGGCCAAAAGGAAATATTTCACAACCTTGGAAGAAGAAAGCGATGTCAGCAATCCCGAATCCACATCGGCAAGATATTGACGAACCAATGCATAAAACTGATCCAGATCTCCATCGAAATAAACGGATGGTCGACCATCCTCTAAACTTCTAGGCAGAGAATCAAATGAAGAGTCCACAACTGCTGGAATATTATTCATTTCAGAAAACTTTACTTCTTTTTTGAAACCCAGTATTGGAAGGTTTCCACTTGACTGTATAGACAGAACTGAACTAGGACTGGAGGCACTGGAGTCACTTCCTGAAACTGCCAACTCAGACATCTCCCCTGGCATTAGAAGCTCAGCTGCCCATCCTGAAGAAAAAAAATCATACACCCCTTCTGGAGTTACAAATTCAGATGCCCTTCCTAGGTCTACAAGACCAGATACCCTACTGGGACTGGAGATCTCTCCTGGGGCATGGCATACTGTGACCCCTCCTGGTGCATGGCACACTGATCCATCTTGGAGCACGCCACACAATGATCCATCTTGGGGCACGCCACACAATGATCCATCTTGGGACACCATACTCTGAGGGCTCTCTTGGGGTATGATGCTCTGAGGCCCCTCCTCGGGCTGGAAGGCCAGAATCCCCTCTTGGGGCTGGATTGGCAGAGCCCCCTCTTGGGGCTGGATTGGCGGAACCCCCTCTTGGGGCTGGATTGGCGGAACCCCCTCTTGGGGCTGGATTGGCGGAACCCCCTCTTGGGGCTGGATTGGCGGAACCCCCTCTTGGGGCTGGATTGGCGGAACCCCCTCTTGGGGCTGGATTGGCGGAACCCCCTCTTGGGGCTGGATTGGCGGAGCCCCCTCTTGGGGCTGGATTGGCGGAGCCCCCTCTTGGGGCTGGATTGGCGGAGCCCCCTCTTGGGGCTGGATTGGCGGAGCCCCCTCCTGGGGCTGGATTGACGGAGCCCCCTCCTGGGGCTGGATTGACGGAGCCCCCTCTTGGGGCTGGATTGACGGAGCCCCCTCCTGGGGCTGGACTGACGGAGCCCCCTCCTGGGGCTGGACTGACGGAGCCCCCTCCTGGGGCTGGACTGACGGAGCCCCCTCCTGGGGCTGGACTGACGGAGCCCCCTCCTGGGGCTGGACTGACGGAGCCCCCTCCTGGGGCTGGACTGACGGAGCCCCCTCCTGGGGCTGGACTGACGTAACACCCTTTTCAGGGTTTTCAGAATCGGGTTTTTGGCCTTGGAACCGATCATCGATAGAAACATCGGTCATTCCTCCTGATGTTGCAGGAACAGATTTCCCACGGACTTTAAGAGATTTGAAAACTCTCTTTTGAAGTCCAAACCTGTAATTGGGTGCTTTTGTCACAGGACCCCAATCTTGAACTTGAATTCCTCTTTGGACACTCTCCTTAACACCCATAGTCTGAATGGTGCAAACTGGAACTGATGAGGACCCTCGAGATGTTTTATCACTGATGCCATTACTCTGATTCCTGGATTTGCGCAGGGAGCAATTCTCAATGAAATGATCAGGACCCGCACAATAAAGACAAAGTTGCAATTCCTTGCGCCGTTGGCGTTCAGCTTCCGACAACTTGGGCCTTAGAAAGCTCTGATGCCTCTCTCTTTTCTGTCCAGAGAACGTTATCTCAGTTTTTAGGGCTCCTAAATCAACAGACTCCTTAAATGCAGTGCCTTGCGCTGGGGTTTTAATGGAATCAGGCATTTTTTCAAAAAGTTCTGGTAGAAACTGAATAATCCTGATTAATATCTTTTGCAGCTGCTCTAACATCTGCCCAAAAACTCTCAGTCTCACAGAAGTCTGGATACCTGGTGACTGGAAGGTCTGTGAATAATTGTGAGTGGTCCCTTTAACTGAGTCATCTGTTTTCAGATTACCAGCAAATTCATTGGAAAAGACTGGAGGAATGCAAGGGTTAACTGAGTCAGCAAAAAGTCTTTGGGACTGAGAAGCCATGGTAAAACAATCAGCTAAATAATGCAACATGGATGCTTGCGACCTCTCACATATCTTCATTAAGTCCACATGAAGGTCTGTCACCTGGGTCTGACCAGCAGTGTCCATTTTTATTAGGCCAGAAGCAATCTGTCACGGATCACAGAGGAGGACACTACCTGTGTGAGAATTTGACTGTACCTGAGCAGAGGCGCGGAGTCTAACCGTGCCAGGGGTTTTCTGCCAGTGACCCCTCCAAGCGGGATTTGGGCTTTTGCGGCACCTGGCACGTCGGTCGCGGCCCTCTGCCCAGGCTTCTCGTACAGGTGCTGGTTACACTGGAAGTAGCAGTAGTCAGACAAGGGTTTAGCAGGTGCAGGTCACAGGTATAGCCGGGTCGGTAGCAAATAACAGATGGCTGGAGGTACACAGGGATTGAGCAGGTTCTTTGTCACAGGAATAGCCAGGTCAGTACCAGATATCAGGGAGCGTAGTGCAGACAAGGATTTAGCAGTTGCAGGTCACAGGGATAGCCAGGTCGGTAACAGTAAATCAGAAGGCTGGATACACACAGGTATAATGCTGGAATGGTGTGAGTACCTGAGACACTGGACACTGATAATACTATGCAGCACTGGATGACTTCAGGTATGAGCTTGAAACCAACAAGCAGTGAACAGAGACTGAATGAGCAAACTGAGAGTGGATCTCCCCAGGTACTGTGCAGATGGTGATTGCAGTCAGCTGTATAGGCAGGTAACACTGGAGTTTGCAGGATGAGCTTGGTGAACAGGTATTTGCAGGATTGATTACTTGCAGACAAGTACTTAGCTGGAGTGCAGGGAATTACAGCAACTGCAATTCTGGGCCAGATAACAGAATATTTCACTTGACATGGGAGACAAGGAACAGCATGTAGCTCAGGGAAATAACACCTTGCTTCTGGCACCAGTGGGAATTCTCACAGGGAGTATCACTCAGCTGTAGGGGTGTGATAGGCTGCTGAGATCAGCTGACAAGGTGATGTCAGAGTACCAGGTATTCACACAATATAACAGAGTGTGACACAGAGTTTGACTAATTCTGTTTTTTGGAGGGCTTGAAAAAGCATTTGCACTCACATGAATTTGTATCAGGTAAGTAAATAAAAGACCAGAGTCGTTCAACTGATCGACATTTCAATCTATTAAGATTTTCATCAGAATCATCTGATGAACATGTTATAAGATTGAAACGTCAATCGGTTGAATGACTCCAGACTTTTATTTAATTACCTGATACAAAGTGCCATCTGCAATACTCTGGAAGGCACGAGGCTATTGATAACTACATATGTAATGCACTATTCGCTTTTCAACATAGACCCCATCCCTTTGAACACATGTGCGCCAACGATTGACGAGTTGGGCAAACCAGTCGGAGAAGAAAGTTGGTGGTTGTTGTCGACACCAGTTGAAGTGTTGACCTTTAAGGTGCTCTTTTATCTTTGGGAAGAGGTGAAAGTTACAGGGTGCAAGGTTGAGGCTGTACGACGGGTGTGGCAGGACCTCCTTGAACTGCAGGCGCTGCAACCCTCTTCTCACAGATGAAAAAGCACCTTAAGTGTCAACTCTGATGATGTCTGATGCTTTCTGGTGAAAGCTGCTTTGTGTGAGTGGGCATGGCGAATTGCTTATTTTGCGGCTCGTTTGCACATAGCAGTACCATTGAGGGGTGGTGGCGAGGGGTTGCGTCCATGGAAATTCTCAGATTTCCTGGGCATCCCCATTAAAATGCTTGGCGTTCCCATGCTAATGCGGCTGTGACGCGGGTGTGAGGGGTGGGCAGCTGACATCAGAGAGGTGTCTTAGGTCTGTAAGCGCATGCAAGTCTGTGAATGGATGTTTATGCTAAACATTCTTTCACATGCGTGTGGGGAAATCAGCGTGCGAGGTGGCTATTTGTGCTGGCGGAATTTATATAAACCGCAAAGCTACAAATTTCACAGCTTTGTAGGTCAACCAGAATGAGGGCTACACAGTGTTTAAAGAGCCAGCAACCACCAATTCAAAGGAATATATCCAATATTATAATGCATAATAGTGCAATCCAATTAATGTGGATTGCACACAATGCGCCCTTTTTCTATTTTGAAGAAAAGTCACTGGCAAAATTGCCTTTGCACCATTCTCCTGAACATGTGCACTAGTGACCCTAAGTGGCCAGAATCTTATACACTGTGCGCTTAAAAGGAGGGAGACTAGGGGGTTATTCTGGTTGGCTCAGTAAGCTTACCAAGCACCAGAGACGCTGCCCACCTCCCGTCCAAGCACCCGCCTCGGATTCCCCTCTTTACCGTCCAAGGGGATGTGTAATGAAAACACATTTCCTCTCCAGCAGCAGGAGAAGTAATTTGATAGTCGCCGACCATCAAATGATTTCTCTTGCCTTCGCAAATAAAAGTCAGTGGAAACTGACTTTTATTGTGGCCACCGGGATGAAGACAGGCCCCTGGCAGGCATCGGCACGTCCCCATACCATGAGAATACCCAACGTTTTCATAGGGACATCCATAAAGCACTAGGTGTTCCCATGGGCAACCCTAGTCCCCTCCATCTTCTGCTCCCGCCCCTATAATGATGTTTGCGAATGTCTTGGTGACTATGCAAGTTGCCGAAGCCCATGCACAAAAAAACTATATACATGGGCAGTCCCAAAACCATTCGCAAGATTGTCATTTAATGAAAACCACCCCCGAGATGCAGTCTTCACTCGGGCCACTCCTCTCTTGATGCCTCCCTGAGCTCATTGTATGCTTTAGTATAGAATAGCTAAGACATTGCCTACTTATTTAATGGTGTAGGCTAATCAGCAGTGCAGCCAACAACCAGATTAAGGGGAGCATAAGGCAGCAACTATGAAAGATGGCAAAGCCGTGAGTCTGAAATACAGGAGTCTCCCGGACATCCCATGACAGTAGGCAAGTACGATACTGTCTCTTCTCAATTAATTAGAAATTGATAACATAAAGTAAATGAGATTCTTATAATTTTTTGTATTTATTAGTGAAGACTATCAGTATAGAACGATCAGTCTAGCGATCCGAAACCAGTGCCAGCCCCAAACCCCGGCATTGAATGGCTTCAGCTAGTTACATACTCGCCGAGCTGTTCATTGCAGGAAGGGAGGTCAGGGGGCGAATGTGGGCAGCATTTTATTGGCATCCCCATTAAAATGCTGTGCGTGCCCAAGGCCAAGATGGCATCAGCACCCACCCCCACTTCGGCAGACACAAACAAAAAAAGAAAATTCAGATCAGACAGACTTTTATTTCCAAGGGGGAGAGAAATTATTTGATGGTCAGCTACTATCGAATGATTTCTCTCCCCATCGACCACATGCGAGGGAATGTGTTCACATACATCCAATCGCATGCAATCGGCGGTGGGAGGGGGGGGGGCAGATGTTCGGCTGGACGGTGGGTGGTGTTTCAGGGCTTGCTAAGCAGTGAACGATAGCTGTTTAGCGAGCCTTGCTGAATCAGGCCCTAAATCCAAATGGGTTTTAATAATGAAGCTCTTGTTTTCACTGTAACAAAACCAATACATTTCTTTTTATGTTTTAGGTTATCAGTCAATGGTATGGAGCTGACAAATGTAAGCAGTCAGATCAAGTCAAACACCATCACTGAAACAATACTGCAGATCAGAATAAAATTTGTAGATAAAAGGTAAGTAAACCTACATAGAATGATGTCTTCTTCTGTAGTACTATACATTCAAGCTGTGCAGTACCGGATTTAGGGGGAGGGGGTCCTCTGCCCTCCAAGTCGTTTCTACCATTTTATTTAACAGAGACCAGCTACAGTGCTTTCTGTATGAATTCTTAGAGACAGACTCTGCCAGCTCCTGTCTGTAGCTGTGGAGGTAAAGTCTCCAGTGTCTCCTATTACCACTAACCGCCCCCCTTCTCCTATCATGGTGCCTCCTCTGTCATTTTTTTTTTTTTTTTGGATCCACCCCTAAGGCTGGGCCCATCCCCTTACATAAGAAAGAAAATATAAATAATATGGCGTCCTAATTGAGTTATCATAGATAAAGGACATACCGTAATAAGAAGATGAATGCTACCTGGAATATTTGAAAAACTCCAAATAAGAGATGTCCATTTTAGCAGGTTTGGGCTGTATTTTGTCATACTGGTTTGATCTGCATTTGACTACTCAACTTTATTATCTTGCTTATGATTATAATTAATTTGATAAAAATATATACAATGTGCTAAAAACAGCTATGTTATTTTTTTTTATCTCCAGAACACCATCATGGAAAAGCAAGTCAAATAAACAACATACAATTGTTTACTTAAATGTGGATATACGTGCAAGTATTTTATTAAATATGAAAAATAATATATTAAACTTGGAAGTTCAGCAATGTGAAATCTACCTACGTCGTACTGAAACCCTCAAGTGAGTATTATTTTGTAGAACTGGGACAATAAAGATCTGGAGACTAGATGTATAGTATACACACATACTGTATATATATATGTATATATATATATATATATATAGAGAGAGAGAGAGAGAGAGAGAGAGAGAAAGAGAGAGAGAGAGAGATCCGTTTGTTCGGCACTCAAGATGATGGGGCAGCTTGCCGGGGTGCCTTCTTAAAAGGTTGATATATATCAGTTACCTTCTGGACTTAATAGATCCAGCAAGTAGAAGCGGCACTCCACGGGCTTAGGTTAGAAGGTGACTTTATTCCATCAGGTGAAACATGTACATTGCAGTCGACGTTTCAAGACCCACTGGTCTTTTCTTCAAGACTTGTACAGTAAAGTGCAAATAGTGCTGTGCAAAGTGACCAAAAGTTCTGGTAAGCGTTCTTACCTTAAATAGCAGAAGTTCATGAAGTGCAGCGCGCTCCACACCCGGTGGCGTCCTGCGGTCGCATATTCCGGAAGTGCCGGTGACGTCATCCCGCTTGTGAGTATTCGTCTCCTAGCAACTCCCGGACGCTTCTCCCCCTGGACCCAGCGGTGTGTAGCGCTATAAAAAATAAGACCAACAAAAAATGCAGTTGGATATGTGTTTAAAAACATTAAAGTGTCAACTAATAAATAGTGTTCTGCTGTTTATAAAGAGACAATTTTTGAGTATGGTGAGCAAATGTGTAATGATTATAGGTTAGCTCAAAGTGGGCTAACCTGTGTAAAAAATATATATAGATTAAAAGTTAGCTGCAACCTGGTTTAGTAAAAAAGAGATTTTTTTATGATATAGATCAACTATTCAATTTGGAACTATAGTCAATTGTGCACAGAATTATTTGGACCCTAGTCATTCACAGGCTGGGCACGTATCTATTACAAATGTGAACAAACAAAAGAGCATATGTACGGACACTTTTTCAGCTGTTATATAAATATATTCCAATCTATTTTGTCATTCATGCCGGCTGGTTTCAGAGTGTTTAATCTGAATATCCATTCAGATTCTCTCTGGGTTAGTAGTTTGCGTCTGTTGCCACCTCGGCTCAGTGGGGGGATGTGGTCTATGATTTTACTTCTCAGACTGGCCAAAGAATGGCCACATTCCTTAAAATGTCGAGCCACAGGTTGATCTATACTTTCCCCTTTTAAACAGGCATTGATGGCCGAGCGATGTAAGGCCATTCGCTCACGGAATGTTCTGATGGTTTGCCCAACATAATATTTCCCACAGGGACAGATGATTATATATACAATGAATTGGGATTTACATCCCAGTACGTGTTTAATTTTGAATTTTTTTCCGGTTTGGGGATGCTTGAAATCACTACCTGGTGTCATCGAGTTGCACGTCGTGCATGACGGGCACCTGTAGCATCCTGGTTTTTTGGTTTGAACGTTAAATAAGGACCAGCCCACTTTATTTAACGTTCAAACCAAAAAACCAGGATGCTACAGGTGCCCGTCATGCACGACGTGCAACTCGATGACACCAGGTAGTGATTTCAAGCATCCCCAAACCGGAAAAAAATTCAAAATTAAACACGTACTGGGATGTAAATCCCAATTCATTGTATATATAATCATCTGTCCCTGTGGGAAATATTATGTTGGGCAAACCATCAGAACATTCCGTGAGCGAATGGCCTTACATCGCTCGGCCATCAATGCCTGTTTAAAAGGGGAAAGTATAGATCAACCTGTGGCTCGACATTTTAAGGAATGTGGCCATTCTTTGGCCAGTCTGAGAAGTAAAATCATAGACCACATCCCCCCACTGAGCCGAGGTGGCAACAGACGCAAACTACTAACCCAGAGAGAATCTGAATGGATATTCAGATTAAACACTCTGAAACCAGCCGGCATGAATGACAAAATAGATTGGAATATATTTATATAACAGCTGAAAAAGTGTCCGTACATATGCTCTTTTGTTTGTTCACATTTGTAATAGATACGTGCCCAGCCTGTGAATGACTAGGGTCCAAATAATTCTGTGCACAATTGACTATAGTTCCAAATTGAATAGTTGATCTATATCATAAAAAAATCTCTTTTTACTAAACCAGGTTGCAGCTAACTTTTAATCTATATATATTTTTTACACAGGTTAGCCCACTTTGAGCTAACCTATAATCATTACAAATTTGCTCACCATACTCAAAAATTGTCTCTTTATAAACAGCAGAACACTATTTATTAGTTGGCACTTTAATGTTTTTAAACACATATCCAACTGCATTTTTTGTTGGTCTTATTTTTTATAGCGCTACACACCGCCGGGTCCATGGGGAGAAGTGTCCGGGAGTTGCTAGGAGACTAATACTCACAAGCGGGATGACGTCACCGGCACTTCCGGAATATGCGACCGCAGGACGCCGCCGGGTGTGGAGCGCGCAGCACTTCATGAACTTCTGCTATTTAAGGTAAGAACGCTTACCAGAACTTTTGGTCACTTTGCACAGCACTATTTGCACTTTACTGTACAAGTCTTGAAGAAAAGACCAGTGGGTCTTGAAACGTCGACTGCAATGTACATGTTTCACCTGATGGAATAAAGTCACCTTCTAACCTAAGCCCGTGGAGTGCCTCTTCTACTTGCTGGATCTATTAAGTCCAGGAGGTATCTGAGATATATATATATATATATATATATATATATATATGGCCATAACAACTAAGCAGCAGATCACAGGTCTTAAGTCAGTACAAGTGATTTAAGATAACTACAGAGACCCCTGCTAAGACCCCTTTTCCACTATGCAAGCTGGGTCACACCTGTGATTTTGTCCCAGGGTGCAACCCGGCTTGCAAAACCTTTCCCACTAACAGCCCGACCCAGCATAAAATCAGGCGGATGAGGGCATCTCCCTTCGGCGGCTTTTGTATTGCAGTGAATGTGACCCAGGTTGCATCGACGGTTGTTACCGTTTACAATGCCCCTGTACCTAGGAGCATTCTGGGTCAAACCCAGGTTGGATTCCTGGGTCAGTAACGCAAATTTGCTTTTCCACTACCAAAAAATCATGGGTTAATTTTTGTTAGTGGAAAAGGGGTACATAGAAGAAAAGGTACTTGTTTCCTAGCACGGCGCCCATGATTTTTATCTTATTCCATCGTTTTGATCGCATCGTTCGCATCGCATGCGGCCAGATCACATGCGATGCCATCGATGCGATCAAATTTTTTTTTATTGTATAGGCACCCTGATGGGTGATTACTATGTTATATGCACCCCCATAGTTAACGCCACCACCACTATGAACGCCAACCCGAAGAGCGGCGAGCGCAGTGAGCCCGCAAGGGGCAGCGATACGCATCCTCCGACCTTTCCATCAGCGGCGTAACTATAGCACCGCAGTCCCCGCCACCGCGGGGGGCGCTGTGCATGTGGGGGTGCCGGGGGCTGCGGTACTATAGTTACATCCCCCCCCCCAATCCCCCGCAGACTTACCTATCTCGCTGGTCCCGGCTTTCTGTTCTTCTGCTGAGGACCACCACAAAATGGCCGCCCCCATATAGCACACAGTTCTCTGAAACTGTCTGCTGTATGCGGGTGGCCATTTTGTGGTGGTCCTCAGTAGAAAAACGGAGCCACCGGGACCAGCGCGATGGGTAAGGCTGTGGGGGATTGGGGGGGGGGGGGGTTTTGCATGGGCGGCGGGGGGTGCTTGGCGGGGCGGCAGCGGGGGGGCGCCCAAAACTTAGCTACGCCACTGCTTTACCCCCACTATCCACATCGTCGTGGAGTTGATTTTATATAGTGTGGCGAGCGCAGCGAGGTATGAAAAGGTCGGAGGACGCGTACCGCTCCACTTGCCACGCTTTGGGTAGGCGTTGATAGTGGGGGTGGCGTTAACAATGGGGGTGCAGTCAACAAAGTAATCACCCATCAGGGTGTCTGTACAATTACAAATCGCATCACGTCGCATGCCATTGTAATGTAATGCGATGCGGCGCGATATTAAAATTGTGCAGTGCGGCTCTTAGGACCTGAAGATCGGGTCCCATCGCATACCTTAATTAGTGGTATGCAATGGGGTGGATTGTTTTATCGACCACACTTAGGTCAACAGTCATTAGGTCGACACCGTTGGGTCGACAGGGTTCTAGGTCGACAGGGGACAAGGTCAACATGGTTTTAGGTCGACATAGCATTATGTCGACATGGAATGTGTCGACAGGTTGCGAGGTCGACATGTTTTTTTTTTTCTGTTTTTTTTACCAAGATGTCGACACAGTCGTCATGGACACTGTTTGAAGTCAATTGCTCGCAATGCTTCGGGCTCGGCGCCTCGCTGCACTCGGCACACTATTTTATTCTCCCACCACCCCCTAGTGGACGGTAGGGCATGAAATACCGCCTGTCGGCACGAAAAACGGGAAAAAAAAACACGTCGACCTCGCGACCTTTCGACATAACCCATTTCGACCTAATGCTATGTCGACCTCTTTCTCCTGCCCCAAAAGACACTGCCCTATAGTATGCCTTTCTTACTTCTGCTGTTTCTCCAGTGACCAATATTCACCCATGTACAGTAGGTCAACCCCCTGGCATTTAAAATTCACTAGTTAACTGCAAAAGTGTTCACGAATTCTGAGTTACAGTGTAGGAAATCACGATCTAAGGAAAATACCTCCATTTCAGACATATGCTCTCATTATACAGTGCTGCCTGTTCCCTGTCTAAACAGTCATATTTCAAGAACCTCAGTCAATCTCAGTCTTTGAACCCTCAGCATCTGTTCGCCACTTTTAACACCCTCCTCTTCCCACTCCATCCTTCCCTCGCTCTCTGCCATTCACTTTGCTACCTACTTCCAAACCCTCAGCACCCCACCCCCTCTTTTCCCTGATCACTCTTCCCTTTCCAACTTGCCAACTTTGGCTTCTTTCTCCTTTGTATTTGGAGCTGTAGTCATGGCCCTTATCTGGGCCTCATCCCGTTCCACCTCTACAGTTGACCCTATCCCCTCCCACACTCTCTTTAACTACAACCCATCACACCCCTCCCTTTTTGTCTCCCACTCTCTAATTTTAGTCTGGCTGTTGTATTTTCCACTCATTTTTCTTGAGCTTTCTACCACTTCTGACACTCACTCACTGATTGCTTGAAGAAAGACTGATTTGATAATAGCGTTTTAATGAGATCTTATATCCTAATAAGAAGCGCTGAGTTTGTTCTTGTAAGAAAAATATAAATATACAATTTTTTTTTTTTTTTGGGGGGGGGGGGTGTCGGCATATTAGAAAGCAGCTGTTTCTTATAGTGGAGTGCAGGTGATAGACTGTCATTGCGTCTATCACTAGTAACAGGTATCAAACCAGTAACAGGCTAGTACAAGAAGTTGCAGGTGCACAGTTGTGATAATAGTATGAAGACTTGTAACCTTGTCTTTTTGTGATTTCAATTTTGCGTTTTATTAATATAGGTTTACATTTATGACCAAACCTCTAATAAGCATTAAGTAGTAGTATTCATTTACAGTAAGATATGGCTATGCTGCCTCTCAAATGCACTCTCTGCAAAACCCATAATCAAAACTGGAGCAAAATGATTGTTTCCCTTCCACTAATTCTTATGTTGTATATTAAAAAGGAAAACAAACAAACAAAGGACTGACACTTTTGTGCCTGAAGTGCTTGGTTTGTTTGGGTCACCACGAAAGAAAAATCTTGCTGGTTTGGTTTTACCAATCTACTATTGGATACCACTGTTGTTAATCATTGTCACAGTTGGAAGATATCAACATCATCACTGTTTTTGTTATCTTCATCACACAATGGCACTAAACAAACTACCATAGTGTCATTATTCCCATTACCGCCCTAGAGACAAGCACTCTATCCTATTCCACCATTCTTGTCATACTTGGCATGCTACTAAAAGTATTCTATCCATTAAAGCTAATGCTAGGTGGAATGTTGACTGGAATACCATTTCCTTGCTCAACCGGGGGCCGAATGGCCAGCTGGGCTGCTTAAGTGTTAAACTTAGGATGGGCCATCTCCCTTGCTTCCGACCACTGGTCCCCATGTTGCCTGTATCCATCCAACTTCAGGGTGCTTCCATGTCACTGCAGCACCTTTACCCCTATTAGGTATTTTAAGCCTTTTACATTTTTGGAAATTCATAAAATGTGAAATATATTTGTTTAAAATATAACTTTCCCTACAGCTCTGAGGAACTCAATATAAGTGCTGGCAAACAAAATGGATTGTTGCAATCAAGAGTAAGTGTATTTTCAATTTATCTCCTCTCATTGTAACTTTAGTTAGTGTGATGATATAAAGGAGAGAGTTTTTTTTTCTTTGTCAAACACAATAGAATATTTTGAAGAGGGAAATAGAAACCCATAGGATTCTAGAGGCAATCAAATCTATGAATGTGTTGACTATCAGGCACAATGCGGTCCTTTAGACTTGTATAAAAGATTAGAATTTTCGGTACTTGTTTCCTAGCATGACGCCCATGATTTTGATCTTACTGCATCTTATACATCTCATCGCATCGCATACAATATAGTGGCATGCGATGCATGCAATGCGATGCAATTTTTAATTGTACAAGCACCCAGATGTTAAATGCACCCCCATTGTCAACGCCACCCCCACTATCAATGCCAACCCGAAGCGTGGCGAGCGTAGCGAGCCCGCGACGGGCGGAGGTACGCGTCCTCCGACCTTTTCATAAGCCCTCTATCCACGTCAGCGTGGAGTTGATATCAAATAGTGTGGCGAGCGCAGCGAGCCACCGAGCCCGAAGCGTGGAGAGCACAGCGAGCCCCGCGAGGGGACGCAGATGACTTAACATGTATTCCGGGTCCCCTCGCCACGCTTCGAGCTCGCCACACTATCTAAAATCAATTCCACGCCGACGTGGATAGTGGGGGTATGAAAAGGTTGGAGGACTCGTACCGCCGCCCCTCGCGGGCTCGCTACACTCTCCACGCTTCAGGTTGGCGTTGATAGTGGGGGTGGCGTGGACAATGGGGGTACATTGAACATTGTAAGCACCCATCAGGGTTGTACAATTAAAAATTGCATCGCATGCCATTTGCTGGTATGCAATGCTGTGCAATATTTAATTGTACAATCCGGGTAATTTACCCGATTATCGCATTGCATCACATCGCATACTTTATGCGATGGTCGCCGTGCTAGGAAACAAGTACCGAATTTTCTGTACTATGCACTGATTCGGAAAAATGCAATGACCACATATCAGTTGGTTCCACAGGGATAACACCGTTTAGTCACATGGACACAGGTAAAAACACATCAACAGTAGAAATCAGGATAACTGAGCCAGATATGCAGGTGGTAACGGTAACGCACTAGGGCGCTTGCGACTGTTGGAGAATAGATAGCAGACTAGTAACAGATCCTAATGTCGGGCAGCTCATCAACACATTTCAGATTTAAAATCCTTTTTCAAGATTGCCGCTGAATCGTTCATCCAGGATTTTTATTTCAGTAGGAATTCGTCTTGTAATCTACTACAGCCAATCACCAGCGCTGGAGCTCGGCTCTTTCAAAGCACCTGAAAATTAACTGTTCCTATCCTAAATCCTGTACTCTCTGGCTGAGCAGGCCACAAATTTATATTTTTAAGCATGTAACTTTTTGCTAATTTTTTAGCCAATATCACATATCTGTCAGTGGCAAAAGTATGTGAACCTTTGCTTTCAGTATCTAGTATCTAGTAACTGCTTCTAAACATTTCTGGTAATTGTTGATCAGTCCTGAACATTGGCATGGAGGAATCTGACCCTATTCCTCTTTACAAAATAGCTTTAACTCTGTTATTTTGGTGATTCCTCTCCCATCAGGGCCGCCACTAGAAATGTTGGGGCCCGGGACTGATTTACAGTCCAGACCCCCAGCGGCACAGTGCCATAGCTAAAGGCCGTCTCCCCCCCCCGCGTCCGCCCACCCCCACATGACAGCACCCCGTCTCCCCCTACCCCATCCCCATTACTTACCATCACCCACGTCACGCATCGTCCTCGGGCTCCTTCAGGTCCGGCGCGCACACTGCACAGTGCAGCCTGGAGAGCGCCCCTCTGTGTCCTAGGCTTGGTGCTCTGTAGGCTGCACTATGTATTGTGCGTGCCTGCCTGTCTGCGCCGGGTGGGTGAGGCTGGGTGGGGGAGTGCGGGTGTGTGGGGGGCTGTGGGCTCAAGAGGCCGAGGCCTGGGAGAGCTGTACCCAGGGCACACCCCTGTCGGCAGCCCTGCCTCCCATGAACTGCTTGTTTCAGGTCCTTCCTCAACATTTTGGTTTAAGGTCAGGACTTTCACTTGGCCATTCCAAAACTTTAAATGTATTCTACTTTAACCATTCATTGGTCAAATGACTTGTGTGTCTTGCTGCATGACCCATGTTCTCTATAGATGCAGCGGTACTTGTGTAGTTTCACGGCGCCCGATATATCGATTTTGACCTGTTCATAACCCCACTATCCACTACGCATGGCGTTGATTTTATATAGTGTGGCGAGCGCAGTAATCCACGTCTGCTCGCCACGCTGCGCTCGCAACACTATATTAAATCAACTCCATGCATAGTTGATAGTGGGGTTATGAACAGGTCAAAAATCACTTCTGATGGCATCAATATATCGGCCAATATCGCATCTGATATATCGGCCAATATCGCATCCGATATATCGTGCGCCGTGAAACTACCGATGCAGCTTATGGACAGATGTACTAGCATTTTCTTTAATATTCTGGTTCAGAATTCATTGTCCCATCAATGAAGGAAAGTTGGCCTGGGCCAGATGCAGCAAAAACAGGCCCATGGTATAACCATTATGTTTCACAGATAGTACAAGGTTTTGGGCCGATGTAATATGGTGTGGGATTAAGAAAGTGAGAGATTTCCGGAGAATTTTCTCTTTTTTGTTAAAGCTGCAATCATGTATACTGAAAAATCAGGTTCATTTTGCAATGTATTTGATTTCTGCTTTAAAAAAATGGGAAAAAACTCTCCCAAAATGATATTTGGCCTGTTGGGTGAATTATTTATTTATTTACAGTTTCTTATATAGCGCAGCAGATTCAGTTGCGCTTTACAATAGTAGACAGTGATGAAACAAACTGGGTAACAACAGACAGACTTGGAG
This sequence comes from Crinia signifera, assembly GCF_055691185.1. Classification (NCBI taxonomy): domain Eukaryota; kingdom Metazoa; phylum Chordata; class Amphibia; order Anura; family Myobatrachidae; genus Crinia; species Crinia signifera. Next base: position 160,046,330 of record NC_139222.1, on the reverse strand, counting down.
GTAGGAGGGCCCTGCTGCAAGCTTACAATCTATAGGGACATAGGAGGGAAACACATGGACAGGCACCAGTAATAGCATAGCAGTCCCACCAAGTTACAAGTCCAGAAGGGAAGCTATATAATGCATAAGTGCCTCAGAGGGTTATGCGTGTAGAACTTTAATATGATAGGCTTGCCTGAAGAGGTGAGTTTTCAGGGAACGCTTGAAAGTTTGGAGGCTAGTGGAGAGTCTTATTGTGAGTGGAAGGGCATTCCATAGGATGGGAGCAGCCCGATGAAAGTCCTGTAATAGTGAATGGGAGCTAGTGATCCGTGCAGAAGAGAGACAATGTCAGTGTTCTCCTTTCTCCCACCATAATGCTTCACGTTAAACCATCCAATAAAATTCTGGCATGTCTAGGTCATCTTTAGCAAACTACAGGTGGTCTGCAATGTTCTTTTTAGAGAGCAATCCAGACATGCACACTATTATTTTTCACTGTCTTCCTGATGGTGGACTCATAAACATTAATATCGCGAATGTGAGAAGTTGCTTAGAGGTTACTTTGGGTTCCTTTATATCCTATCAAACTATAAGAGGCCTTGCTCTTGGCATAATCTTTGCTGGTTGACCATTCTTGGGGAGGGTAATAATGGTCTGGAATTTCCTCCATGTGTACACAATCTGACTGGTGAAGTCCAAACTCGTTAGAGAGGGTTTTATATCCTTTTCCAGCCTGATGAGCATCAGCAACTCTTTTTCTGAGATCCCCAGAAATGTTCTATGTTCATGGGATAATAAACTTTCACAAACGTTTTATGAACATCAGATTTAAAAAAAAATCTCATTTATTCATTGATTTTGTTCTCTTTATCGACTTTTAGGACTTGTGTGAAAATCTAAGGTAGTTTTAGGCCATACTGTATTTCAGAAGAAATATTGAAAATTTGGAAGGGTTCACTAACTTTCAAGCACCACTATAAAATGTTTTTTTTTCATCCATAGGAAGGGTATCATTGTTACAATATCTGCCTTGTTTTCAGGTTGCCTTCATTGTATGTGCATGGTGTTCCTTCTCCTTCTATTTGGCCAGATAGAGACACAGGTTGTTTGGTAACTCAAGTCAAAACCTCAAGAAAAAGCCACCACAAAACCACAATGAAACTGATGGACCTTGATGGTAGTTTACAAAACATCATCAACACCTCTTATTAGTAAATTCACTTGTTTGCTCCTTCTTTAACCTCATAAAATTAGCTTGTTGCGCCTGGGATTCGTGTGGAGTTTCTCTGTTAAAGAAATTAGTTTTTGGGGGTATGGATACAAAGCGCTGAGCGTAAGGAAGAAGGGTAGGTGAGACAAACGTAGGTGGATCGGGAGAAAGAAGAATATGAAGTTAGAGAAGAAAAAAAAATGAATGAAGTCAAAAAATAAAAGTAAAAATAATTAAAATAAAAAATGAAAAAATAAAAAATAAATAAAAAATTAAACGTATAAAATAATAATAGATGCTTCTTTAACCTGACAATGATTATCAGGGTCTTGCAATCCCCATCAAAACTGCTGCTTAATTAATGTCAAATGTGCCCCACCTGTCATAATTTCGAGTTTACAGTATGCTTATTCTCCCATAATTTTTTATGAGATGAAAAGGGTGAATGTTGTGCTTGTTAAAAGCACTACTGACTTTTGAGATACCTGCAATAATTTATAGTTATATAATATATTTATATATAACTTCATAATTAAAGTAAATGGATCTGAAAGTATTATACTGAGATACAGTATTTAGAATGCTTTTAGTGAATGCGATGGATGAGAAATATGATAGAAGGGCATCTTAGCATTGATACAGTATTTATGTGTGCAGGTCAGGTATTGGACCGTGAAGGTGCACAATGGGCGGAGAAGGTGAACGCCTAGCCTGGTAGTTTGTAAAGTGGTTTGCAAAAACACCACAAGACAACGAAGCTCTGTAGAAATGTGACATTACTAACATGGCTGCCATGGCACTTAATGAATAACAAGTGGATGACAACTATTGCCATACACAATGCAGCATACATTTACATAGTTTACTCATTAATTACTTTTAGTATTCAAGACAAACTTTTAAAATAATATAGTAACCCACAACATCATGCAGTCATTTTATTTCTAAGATTACTTGATTCATTAAAGTGATTTCATGCAAGACCATATAGTTTACCGTCCATAATAGTATATTAAACAATTTTACATACACATAAGTATATTTATATAAAACATACTGTATATGCCAATTTTCTAATCTGATTTTAATATATATTTTTTTCAGTTGTGCAGTATTTTTCAAAAAATCATTGACATGTTGAATGTAAAGTGGAAAGGTAAGTAATAATATACATACAATGGAAAGCATTTTAGGAATAAGGTAAATACAATAGAACTTTTAATAAAGGAATAGATGATTCACAATGCAGTGAATATAGTGCACAGTATCTGGACTTGCTCCATGTGCGGTCTGCAAAGAAATACTTCAGTCTGTTTCACTGTCACTCCATTGGAGGGCTGTGGTTCATCAGATTGACAAAGTTTAGGTCAACTATGTTTTAGTCGACACCAAAAGGTCAGATATTTCTAGGCACTTTGGCTCCCAGTTTGATCAGTTAAAAATGCCCCCCATAAATATTTTAAAAACAAATAATGTGTACGTGCCATAGGTGTGCATTCCAAAAAGGAGGTGCGCCACACCCAGACTTTGAACACCACAGCAAAATAAAAATCCTGATTCATGCCCCTTAGATTATATGAAATTTTTTACTTTTTATAGTAATGCCCCTTACAGATTATGACACCCACTGTAATGATCCTTACTCATTATAAAACCCACTGTAATGCTCCTTACACATGCCAGCCATCATAATGCCCCTTACACATTATGCCACACATCGTAATGCCTATTACACATGATGCCAAACACTGTAATGCCCATTACACATTATGCCACACACCAAGATGTCCATTACACATTATGCCAAACATACAATGCCCATTACACATTATTTCACACACTATATGCCCCTAGAGCTACTGCTTATACACACACAATGCTGCCAGTAGTGCCAATGACATATAATGCTTCCAAACTGCTGCTCACCGTCCAGTTCAGACCCAAAATTTAGATGTGTTGCTGAAGCCACTATGAAGGGAAAGGGAGGAGAGTGAAGTTCAGAGCACTCTTCTGCTCTCCTCTAGATAAGTCTGGTGGACATTTCAAATATGGTGCTTGCTGGCTTGAGAGCTAATTGAAAGTCACGGTTTGGCAGCCAATCGCTATCTGTGGCTGCCCGTCTGCAAGCACTGATAGGCTGGTGACCGGCGCCACTTTTCAAATGTCCATCAGCCATGCTATGACAGTGGCTTCTATGATGTCTATGCTGCTTAAGCAGGCTGGCAGCACACACACACCTGTCAGCGCAGCAGCAGCATCCCGGTGCTTCCCACAGACTCCAACGGCTCTGGCTCCCTCAAGCTGCCGTGAGGTCTGTGGGACACTGCTATACCAGTGGCAGCAGCAGGTTTTCTAAGATGCATTAGACCATCAGCTCTTCATCGCCTGGTGGGGGTGGAGCTTATGGCATGAGTCATGTCACTGGACTATGGGAGGGAAGAAAGGAGGGGGCACGGTGCTGCAGAAAGTCTGTTCTCTGCACCCAGAAGCCAGACAGTGACCAAACATAATGGCAGTCCCTCCCCCTCTAAGCCCTGCCCCTTACAGGCCATGCTAAGCCCCACCCTTGCACAGATACATGCTTAGCCATGCCAGCTCTCGGAGCACCGCTAGGTGGTCAGTCACAGCAGTAGGAAGAAGACACTGCCGGACACTGACAGCCAGGGGAGTATCCTTGAAACCCGCTACAGATGCTGCTGGTGCTGGCTCCCCCCAAGCCACTTGGAGGTCTGGTTAACAGTAACAAAAAAGTCAACATGAGTTTTTCCCAATTTTTTTAATTTGGGGTGTCAATGTCAACATCTTAGCATTAGTGTACCTCTTCCCCTCGCCTGGCCCCATTTGCTTGCCATGCTTCAGGTGCCTCGTTCCACTACTGCTGCGCTTGCACCCTTTACCATACCCAGTTGTAGTGCCCATGGATTGTATAGTATGAAAAAAAAAAAAAGATTGATGTCGACCGTTTCATATAGGTGCCATAACAAGGTCAACATTTTGTTCATGTCGACCTTTTGACCATCTAGACCATATGCATGTCGACCATATGGTGTATTCCTATTTACAGATGACCTACACATTGTTAACCAACCATCTAGATTCTGATCTGGAGTATGGTGAGGACTATAGATGGTATTTCAGTAATAGACCAATAATCCTTGGTTCATTCAGTGATTGTTCTTGTTTGGATTAATTTAAATGAAATGATAATTTTTATTAAAAATTTAATAAAAATACAAATACAATTGGGTTACAAAAAAACAAACAGAGCAAGTTTAGAAAGATAAGTGATTGTTTATAAAAAATGAACTGTGCCTCTACCTAATATATTCCTTAAAATGTGTGTTAGACAAAGGTGTGCCAGGGATAAAGGGCCTGATTCTGGTTCACTTGCAAGAGCAAATCCTCCCTCTAATGGACAGAACCATGTGCACTGCAGGTTGGGGTGGGGGGCAGCACAGGTGCCGATTTATGTTTTTGCTGGTGGGTGCTCAAGCCAAAAATATAGGGGCTTCATGGGAAAGGGGCGTGGCCACCAAATAATACTGATTTATATTACGCAGCACAGTTGTCTCCAATATTCAAATAATGGCAACAGTGCCAAATACATAAATGCCCACACAGTGCAGGTACAAACCCCCCCACAGTGCCAAATACATAAATGCCCCCACAGTACAGGTACATAAATGCCCACACAGTACCTGTGCCAGCGACAAGGGAGGGGGAGTGCAGTGAGACAAGGGCGGGTGGGCCGCTGCTGAGCGGGTGGTTGCTCAGCAATTTCTGTGGGTGTTCAGGCCCTCAAGCACCCACAGAATTGGCACCTATGGGGGCAGATGTAACATGCAGAGAAGGATAGATTTTAATGGGGTGTGTACAAACTGATATCTACTGTATATTGCAGTGTTAAAATAAAGCAGCCAGTATTTACCATGCACAGAAACAAAATACCACCCAAATCTTTCTCTCTCTCTGCACATGTTATATCTGCCCCCCTGCAGTGCACATGGTTTTGAGAGAGAATTTGCTTTTGCGAGTGAACCAGAAGCAGGCCCAAAGGTCTATTTCTGTTCACAGTAGTACAGAAACAGGATTGGTTTAATAACAAGAGGTCGACATGGGTTTTTTCACAGTTTTTTTACCCGAATGTCGACATGGACACAGTTGGAAGTCAACCGCAGACCCTCGCAACGCTCACAGATGCTTCGGGCAAGGTGCCTCGCTGCGCTCGGCACACTATTTTATTCTCCCACCACACCCTAGTGGATGTTAGGGCATGAAATACCGCCTGCCGGCACATGTCGGCTAAAAAAACAGTGAAAAAAAACCATGTCGACCTTGCGACCAGTCAACCTAACCCATGTTGACCTAACACATTTGTCAACTTAAAACCAAGTCGACCTAGACACCTGTTGACCTTCATCCATGTTGACCTGGAACCCTGTCCACCTTGCTGCCTGTCGACCCAACGGTGTCGACCTAAGTGTGGTCGACAATACGGCGGTATCCCAAATAGTCATACAATACAATACATCTAGGGTAAGTATGCTATGATTACTAATTAAGGATTCAGTATTGAATCCCGGCGGTCGGGATCCCGGCGTTCAGAATCCCGACGCCGGAATCCTGACAGCCGAAATGCCGACAAGGGGGGGACGTGGATCGCCCCCCCTTGCGGGCTCGCTGCGCTCGCCACGCAGCGGGCCTGGTGCCTCGCTACGCTCGGCACACTAATTTATTCTCCCTCCAGGGGTGTCGTGGACACCCCAGGAGGGAGAAAGTGTCGGCATTTCGGCGGTCGGGATTCCGGCGTCTGGATTCTGAACGCCGGGATCCCGACCGCCGGGATCGTAACTGCATCCCCTAATTAACAACCAACAAGAACCTCATAATGTTCTATAAGATATACTGTATCACCACATGACTCAATATTAAGGAGGTTATTCTGGTTGGTGCGTAAATTTCCGAATTCTTTCGGAGTGGTCCGCACGCCACGCTGTGCGGACATCGTACGAAGAAACACCCACCGGTCCTCCGCATTCGGACGGACTCACACTTTAAGGAGAGGGCGTGTTTACGGACTACATCCAAACCTTGCGTGTGCGGTGGACACACACATATTCCGCACGGTCTTACAGCGTCTGCACGGTCTTACACCGATGCGGTGTATTTACGCCAAACTCACCACTATTATCTGAACTCATAAATAAAATACATTTTTCATTTGATCCCCAAATGTGTGGTGCTATTGGTAAATGTAAAAGTGACATGTATATTTATATTAGTGATAGGAAGTTCTGTCCATTGCTTGCAGTGTAAATGTGTTTAACAAATGCAGCCGTGCTTTCAGCATAGATTTGTGTGTTTTGTAATGGACCATTTAAGCTGCAAGTTTTCCAATTGAAGCAATGAAAAGAGTGTAATTAATGAGTAATGAGTAGAGGAATGGATTGTATTGTGTTCAGGTGACATTGGTTTAGGTGCGGCAGTACTAATTGGGCGATCCGAATGCCTAGCGCATGACCGAGTGGTGTCCGCAAAGAAATACTTGCTTATGGACACCGCATATTTCTTGCCTTTTGGTTCGTTTGCAGTCGGTGTTCAGTCCGAATGCACGCCTACCAGAATTAGTGCACTCCCTCGTGTACGCCCATGTTTACGCCCAGTTTAGCCCACTTTAAAACTACTCCCCTGTGTACTTCCGAATTACGTCCATAATACGCCCATATGTGCGGTGCACATTTCTGTACGGTATTAGTGAGAACAAGTACAGAGACCTTGCGTGGCACATGAGCATAGCGTTGCCTACGCATGCGCAGACGGCTAAAAAACGCCATCCGAAGGGAATTCGGAAATTTACGCATCAACCAGAATAAGGCCCTAAGTCACAAAATAAATTGTGTATGGGCTAGGTTGAAGTATCTCCAAAAGGGAGTCTAATAATTAACCCTTTGAGTGTCAGTGTTGCAGTGAACAGATTATTTGCTAAAAATGTCAGCATTGCTCACAGCGACTGCCCTTTTAGTATAAATATATACAGAATCAGTCAAGTAATAGAAGTTTAGTTAAATATCCCCCCCTCCCCCCCCCCTAAAAAAAAAGAACAGTCGATGTGAGCGCGCTGACATTTTTAAGGGATATTTTAAAGACCTCTCACAGCAACGTTGGCACTCAAAGGGTTAATAAAAAGTTTGCTTTGCAAGTTTCACACCAATTTTGACAAATTCTCTCGGCGCTCAAAGGGTTGTTAACAGAGAAAGATCCAGAAATAACATGAATATCATCACAATTGCGACTTTGTACGTAGGGGCATTAAAAACACCTAAACACCAACATAATGTGCGCGATATGCATGCTAAAAGCAATAATTGAATACACCCTGTGATCTCCCAAGAGTGGACTGGCTATTGGGAGGGTGATAAACAATTGAATTCTCCGCTAATGCTGGGTACACACCTACAGATTTATCTGTCCAATCTGTCTGGTGGGAACAAAACTCTAACAATATATGGGAGCATATGAGGCTCAACCATTTGCACAATTCTTTTTATCCGTTTTCCAGTGTTTGGTAGCAATTGATCAATTGTCATTTGCTCCCATACATTTCCAGATTTTTGTTCCCACCAGACAGATTGGACAGATATATATTTATGTGTGTGTGTGTACCCAATTTTAGAATGAAAAATCATATCATAAAAAGGTGTTGATTATAATTAATTAACTGCAGGAAGTACTCACATTAATCCAAATCCAGGACAGCAATTTGGGATTCCCGGACTCATGATAGATTGACTCTAAATCGACAGTCATAAGGTCAACAGTCAAAATGGTCCACGGGGTTAAAAGGTCAGCATTTAAAAGGTTGACAGGATCAAAAGGTCCACAGGGTCAATAGGTCGACAGTCAAAATGTTGATAGGGTCAAAAGGTCAACATGGGTTTTTGTAAAAGAAAATTGAGCCGATATGTGCCGACAGGCGATATTTCATGCCCTACTTTCCACTACCATGTGGAGGGAGAATGTAATAGTGTGCTAAGTGCAGCGAGGCACCATGCCCAAACCATGGCGTGTGGAGCGAGCCATGCGAGGGGACGCAGTACACTTAGATGGTGTCCATATCTACCTATGTCGACACAGCACCATTTTTAAAAAAAAAACTTATGTCAACCCTTTTCATGTCGACCTTTTAACCCTGTTGACCTTCTGACCCTGTCAACCTATAGTGGTCGACCTTATGACTGTAGATCTCGACATTGTAGATCTAAAATACCATAACCGCAACTAACATATAAGGATGAAAGACCTTTTTTTTCCTACATTTTGCAATTTATTTTTAGCTTTTGCTACTTTTTCAACAAAAAAATGCAGTCTGATTTGGGAACTTAGTAGAGTTTTACTTTTAAAATTATACTAAGGAAAAGAAAAAAAGGAAATACATTGGGTGCATACATTGGGGTCAATCTATCTATTGGTAGGGAATATAGATTGTAAGCTCCACTGGGGCAGGGACTGATGTGAATGTTCAAATATTCTCTGTAAGGCGCTGCGGAATATGTATGCGCTATATAAGAAACTGCTAATAAATAAATTAGTCTATGATATATGTATCCCTCTAAATAAAAAAGGAAACTGCTTAGGAATGGTCTACTACTTCATAAATAAAAAGCCATTTGTTTACCAGCTAAATGTATTGAATTCCTTTCAAAATATATTTTATTGCTGATGAAAATGTATTCTATGGACATTTATACGGTTAACGGGGCAAAATATAACTTTCATGGACAAGTATTTTTATACTTATTATTAAATCATGGTCAGTGATGCAGATATGATTGGGTGCATGGCGTGGAATTCCAAAGATCAGTGTATGCCCAGCAGACTCTGGCACAGTGCCAAGGTCTACTGGATACAGTATGTGCACAAGTGAGAGAGGGGGGCCTGCATGCGGATTGCACATGAGCCCACCGTCTCTTGAACCACCCCTATGCAAGACCTAAGCACATGGTGCAGTTAGCTAATTTAAAGATAGCTAGAAAAATATTGCAATGTATTCTTTGTGCTGCCCCGCAAAAAACAGTCAACTTCCTTTGGTCGCTTCCATTATCATAGCCACAATTTCCACCTAATTATGCTACATGAAAAATCTATGCAAAGCATTCTTGCGGAAGGTTTTTTTATTGACAATCCTCTGTTATTATGTGCAGATTCCCTGGTAATTGATCCTTCTGGAAATAAAAAACTTGCCATTAAATCAATCCTTTACTCCAGTTCTAATTGTCTGGAAATCAATATGAATGTAAGTATGAAATAGAACAATTACATTTATGGTATGGGTCTCTGACTCATAGGACTGTGTGCACCACTACCTCATTGTATGTTACAGGTTACCTCACTTTGGCATCATTATGGTCTGCATCAGTTTGTTTGCCGCTGCTTCTTTTTGACTCATTTTGCCTGGCGTTTGCCCCAGAGATTAAGGGGGTACTCAATCCCGGACGCTATTTATGCCTGTGGGAATAGTGTCTGTCGCCTATTCAATGCCGCCATTTTTTACAGCATTAAGGGCAGTTTGACAAAACAGATCCGACTTTAAAACAAGTGGGATCTGTTTTGCCGGAAAGGGCAGTGGATTGTTGAATTTTCAGGCCATTTTTCAACAATCCGCGGCCCTTTTCGCCAATCCTCAGACTTTCCGACATTCGGAACATTGAATTCCGACTGTCGAGTTGCAGTTGAGATAAATGAAATCGGCATGGGATTCCGACTGTTGGGATGTTCTGAAAGTCAGAATCCCAGAGTGAATACCCCCCTAACTCTCTGGTAGTAGGTAATAGCACTTAAACAAGGGCCCGCTATGAATACAAATGCTACCGATTGGATTGACTTTACAATAAAGTTTATATCAAAGCATAGTAATACTGGTACATTTTACAAAACAAGCAGAGTAATATGGTTCCAAGCGCCACTAGTGTTCACAATATTAAATGCACCCAATGTGGATTTAAATAAATGATAAAAAAAACCACAGAGGGGAATGATCCCCTTTAAGGTTGGCAGATGTCAATAATCCAGCAGATGGGTCAACATCAGCTCCATATGCTGTAGGCATACATATAAAAAAAGAGCAAATAGTGCAATATGTTTTATACATATAACATTTAATAAAGATGTGCACTTACAGACGTAGACAGAATTGAAAGCAATGCACTGATCTCCCAGGCAAAACAGCAATCAAATGAGTCCCAGATGGAAAGGGATGGCAGCTCTCGGTCCGGACCAAGGGGTTGCTCCAACAGATGATCGGCGTGGTTGCCACGGGATAGCAGTTAAATAAAAAGGAGGCACACTTAACGTGTTTTCTGAACATAAGTCCTTCATCAGAAGTGTCTACTGGTACATTTTAACCAAAAAAATCATGGGTATATAAAAATAACTAATCTAGATTTAAAATGCACTGAAATTAAGATAAATGGCAGCACAATTGACAACTTCCGTTCCTATATATGCCAGGGATATTTTGGGGCTGTCTTAGGGCAGTATATTTACCATCTGCCTTTCTGGATAAAGATTTTTGATTGTCCTGCAGACCATTGGATTGAACTCCTCCTTTAAAGATTATGGAGGGTCTGGTTCTAGGCAAAAGTCTCTTTTATTTGTAATCGATAAGATGGGCTTGAAGATGGACCATTAGTAGATGCCCGATAACATAGATGGGAAAAAGAAACAGTATGTCCGTCCAGGCAGGTTTGGAGTGTGTCCAAATGGAAAGTTGGTGCTGCCAATAGTAACTCCCCTGACGTGTTTCACTAGAGAATAGCTTTTTCAAAGGTACCAAGTAACAAGTCCTACTTTCTTAGTAAGTGTCTGGACTTGTATTGCAGAGAATATCTCTGCATTAAAAAGTGCTATATAATGTACTAGCCCATAGGCTATTATACAGTAGGTTTCCACTATATGGAAATGTTATTATCCTACTGGGACCATATGGAGATAGCGTTATCCTATTGAGACCAAGACCAGGAAATCTGTGGGCCTATGAGGGTTGAGACTGTTGACAAATTTGGAAGAATCACAGAAGATATTGGCCATAGTACATTTAGGTAATTCGTAATATTTGCAGGTACCCTAAAAATGTCTATTTTGGGGGGACTATCCCAAAAATATAGTCACATTAATTGCTTGTATATTGAATGGATATTGACTGTGGAAACATGGGTAAAGTCTGCAAAATATTAGGTATTAGAACTTCAGATCTTAACATATTGAAAGGTCAGTTTGTTGTGGTGACTATACACTTATGAGATATTGCATACAATTATTCGATTTCGACCACATCTGTTCGATAAATTAAATGATTGTATGCACATTTTGTGTACCATGCGACGTGATGTGTGGGTCCGCTGGTTGAATCTCATGTTAATAGATATTTTGGCTGCACATAATATCTATCGAAATGCATGAGCGATCGCATGTGGTTTTTAACCACATGCTGCATTAAACAGGTCCTGTATCATCGCACTCAGGGCTTCTCAGGTTGTCATTCAGTTTGGGGACAAAAAGTGGGTGGTGTCAGGCACCCATTTTCTGGGAATGTCAAGGCATAGGGTCTTCCTATACAGATTTCCTAAGCTTGGCAAAGTGAAACCAGCGGCAACCCTGTATAACAACTTGAGGTCCCTCCTCCGTGTCATGTGTAGGTGTGACTGCAAGTCAGCGAATGACTCATCCAATGGGAACTCAGCAATGCTTGGGCAGGTTGAATCAGGAAAGGCTGCTGCTGGGCCCCTATTGCCGGCACTGGGGGCCGTATCACTAATTCTATACTTAGACTCAAGGGAGTAACTACCATAGGTGCAGGGGGTGCAGCTGTTATGGGGCCCAGAACTGAGAGGGGCCACTTTGTCTGTCAAAGTATCATATGCTGTATACATATTTCAGCATTAGGTGATAAATAGAGGCCCTTACAAACTTTTGCTATGGGGCCCACATGTATCTAGTTACGCCACTGCTTAGACTGGTTAAGTGGAACAGTGACAAAGAGCTGTAAGCTATATACTGTTTGTGAACTAATGAAAGGAGCATATAGCCCCTTTAGCAAGTTCTTGTTAAATGGAGCCCAGAATATCTACTGAATTAATAGAGGAGTAAACATATCTATGCACATTTGTATGTATGTATATACTGTATGCTTTGCGTAAATATTGCACTAATAGAATGCTACAGTTTTAGAGCTGGACGCATCTTGTGATGCATGCGGCTCGGCAGATATGTAGATAGACAAGAATACTTTGTTATTTTAGGCAAGTATACTTTTGTGAGGGTAAATTACGTCCAAGTCTGCATTAGACGCATAGCTAATCAGGTACATTGATTAGTCCATCAGTAAATTAGATTTAGGAGCCTATTTAAAAATGTACTAATTGTGACCAATCCTCTGGCAACAGAAATTCTCTGAAAATTGCTAAATGTATTTAGTATTGGGGCTATTTTACATACCGTACGTGTATCTCCAAAGATAGCTCTGTGACTAACAGATTCAGGGCCAGATGCAATAAGCTTCAAAAGTGATAAAATGGAGAGTGATAAACAGCCAGCCAATCAGCTCCTATCTGCCATGTCACAGGTTGTGTTTGAAAAATGTCAGGCAGGAGCTGATTGGCTGGCTGTTTATCACTCTCCGTTTTATTACTTTTGAAGCTTAGTGCATCTGGCTCTCACTCTTTAATCCACTCCCCAACTCTCTTTAGAATTCAGTAGAGATGTGAAAATCAGCCTTTATGTTCTGCCCATAATATAGGCTTGCCATAATAGTTTAGGATAACTACTGTAAATCTGCTTTTAACATGATGTTAATCAGCCACAGAACCTATGTATAATATCCGCACGTCGGAATACATACAGATAACCTACCCCACACACTAAGCCTCCCCTGATAGCCTAAACCTAAACTCCCGTTCTTAGTCCCTATCCCGTTCTTAGTCCCTTAGTCCCTATCCCTATCTTGCATGCAGCCTAACCTTAACCTCCTCCCCACGTACCATAACCCACCGCTAGTGCCTAAACTTAAACGCTTCCCGGTGTGCCAAATGAATGATATATTATGGCAAGTCTAGCCATGATTCTTTCCTGTAAAGTTTTAGTTTTTCTCTATATGGAAGGGTGATATATCTTATACTTTCTATTTCCAGTATTATAAAACTGATAACTGTAATATTTATTTTAAAGTGAGCTTTTAATCTTTATAAACCTGCACTTAATTTAATTTATTCCAGGTGAAAAACTATAATTCTGAAATCACCTCTGAGCAGAAACATGACTCCTTGTCAGGGAATGGATTAGACATGGTTACAGATTACATCAACTATTTGCTACCTAATATGGAAGATTTAGCACAACTCAACAAAACCTTGGTGAGCAATTTTGTTTGTTGTTACTCATTTTTAAGGGATTTTCCACTTTTGGCCAATCTATTAAAACTTGTACCCTGAAGACTTTGGGTGTACAGTATATTATGGTTTGACTTTCCCAGGAAAATTAACGGACTGCTCAATGTGAGTCGCTTGAATTTTAAAATATTTACAACTTTTAAATTAGTGAAAAGATGTGTAAAAATCAAAGGCACATCCGTCATCACCACCAACATGAAGAGTTACATATGGCCTACAGGTCATCTAGAGACAGTCACCCTAAACAGCAAACCTCATGGATACAGTCATACTTAAGGGATTAGGTCACCGCACATGCCATTGTTCTTGATTGTGCAACACGTTTAAATACTAAGATAAAGCCTGCTCTAAGCATGACCATATTATGGTGCACAGGGGTAGATTCAGAACTAAAAGAAGTGGCCTCATGTGGGCAACACTAAATCAAATGTATCTGGAACCAACACCATACAGATAGGATTGATGCATCACTACATATCGGTGGAAGGTGTTGGTTTCAATAAGCTTGACAGTCTAGTGCCCCCCAGACCTTTGAGCTGCGGTGACAAACCACAAACCTCCACATTTCACATAATACTCCACATCCCCCCACTGAGACTGAACACAGACCTCAAACCCCCCATCTAGCAGACAAACAACTCATATCCATAATCCCTCATTAAACCTCAGATACACCCCCAGATAGCACCCACTCCTGTTCTGTTCCATTTCACAGATGTTCCAATGGATATAGATGGGCTCCTGCCTTATGAGTATTTGCATCTTTAAATGAAAAATGTCACTGGCTGATAGATTGCCTCTCATGTGTGACGGGCTACTGGGAATCTTCCAACGTGAGTTCTATGGCCAATTTGCCCCTTTACAATGCAGTGTATGTCTGCAACCATATACAAAGACTAAAGAAGGAACCAAGCATATAATTCAGGTTGCGGACACAGCAGTGCAACTAATACTATTCATAAATATACACGGGCAATGCCAGGGGTGTAATAAGGTTCTGCAGAAGATTATTACATTATTAGAAGGGGACAGACAGACATGGGGCATCTCTGGGGTAATGAGGAATAAACAGAAGAGGACAAGCGGAGATGATCACCAGGTACAGTGTATATACTGTATATACACACAGGGTGGAATATGTAATTGCATCCAAATCAACCGGATGTGTCGGATACCGGATGAACTCTGACTATTTTTAAAGCGGCAATCATTTACGTGACAAAACCTTGCCTTATAAATAATTGCTTTAAAAAAACATCCAAGTCCGTCCGGCATCCCGCACTTCTATCGAAACATGGCTATTAGTATGTAGTACTGGGACTATAAATAAACTGCCAGCATGGGCAGGCTGCCAAGAAGAGGTCTCTATCAGACTGTGTCCCCCTGCTACACGAACATGCATGCAAAATTCCACACATAACATGCAACATACCAGTAGTGAGTACCCACATTCATGCCACAGATAAGTGATAACAATACCTCAAACACACCATGTAACAAAAGTGATACCTCCAATCTCTCATCTCTTCTCATGTCACCAACCCTAAGCGACTTTTTAACACACTTAGGTCACTTCTGTAACCTCCCCACCTTCACCACCAGAACCTGCCTCCTACTTTAAGGACAAGATTAATAACATCCTAGATGAAATGGTATTCTCTTCCGCAGCCACATACCTGCTCAATTCCTGACCTGAAACCTCTGCCACTTTCTCATTTGAGCCCACAAATGAAAAGGAAGTATGCACACTATTCTCATCCTCCTACTCCACTACCTCCACTCTTGATCCTATACCTGCAGTTTATAAAACTCTATATCCTGTGCTTATCCCAACCTTAACTAAAATCTGCAATCTCTATCATGCTATTGGTACTTTTCCTTCTCTATCCAAACATGCAGTGATTACTCCCATTCTGGGGGGAAAAAAATATATAATTCTGACCCTAACTCTCTCTAACTACTGGCCCATCTATCAGCTTCCATGTCTCTCCAAGCTACTCAATATACTTGTCTACTCTCACCTCACACACTTTTTTTAATTCAAAACCCTATCAAACCCACTTCAGTAAACATCCTAGCATCTGATGTGTGACCTTGTGCATGTATACATTTTCACATTTCAACACTTACTTATATAAACCTGAAATAACGACTCGGAGACTTGGGTTTGGCAGAAATTGTTAGCTGAATTTATTTAAAACACTTTAAGCTAATTGCTTGTATTATAATACCTTAATTAAATGGTGGCCCAGAAAGAACGGCTAGTGATCTAAGCTCCACCCCACGACTGACATATGTAATGACGTGTTCCCTAAACAAGCGGTATGGCTCCACCTACTCCATTGACTGCCAACCAGACCGGGTGGTCTCGCTATCCCCCAGCGGGTGATCCAGCGCTGGCCTATAGTCAATGAAGGTGAGCGCACCGAAAACAACCGATGTGATGTATAAACATCGCTTAATGAAGACCTAAATCAATTAATCTGCCGTTCTTTCCTGCCTTTCAGCCAACGCGTTTACATCCCCCCTTTATCCCCCCCCCCATACTAAATCGTAATAGGGCGGGTAGGGTGAGAAATTCCACACGGAAAAGAGGAAGACTCCTCCTTCCCTGTCCCTATTATCCCAGCTAACTCTGCCCTCCCCTGCATTCCTATTGGCTCCGAGTCACATGCTCCATTGTGTACACACAGCCTTGGATGTTTAATTCACTCCTTTCCTATGGCAGTCATTATGTTATTCTTAGGCTATCATTCCCAACACTGCATTGAAACAGCACTGACAAAAGTGATGAATGATCTGGTCACTGCTAAATCTAAGGCCATCACTGATTACTTATTGTTCTAGATCTTTCTGCTGCTTTTGACACTGTTTATCCATCTCTACACTCCCTAGGTCTTAATGATACAGTGCTTTCCTGGTTCTCATCTTACCTATCTAATCGCTCTTTCAGTGTTCGCTTCTCTAATTGCACCTCCTCCTTACTACCTCTGTCAGTTGGAGTTCCCCATGGCACAATTTTAGGTCCTCTGCTTTTCTCAATCTATATAATCTCTTAGCAAACTAATCAGCTCTTTTGGATGTCAGTATCACTTGTATGCGGACGATACTCAAATATATCTATCAACCCCAAAGTGGGGCTTTGAATGCCTCTCTGCCATCTCATATTGGATGTATTCTCGCCACCTCAAACTTAACATTTCCAAAACAGAATTAATTATATATTAACCAGTCAAGAATAGTGTCACAACGGGTTGTTGTGGATCCCCTGTGGGTGCTTGCTCCGATACAGATGCGTGTGGCGGAGAGAGTGTGGCTGGTCGGATATATTGCCTTCGCATAAGAAAAGTCCTCTCGGAGTTTGGCGAAACTCCCGACCAGAGGCGCGGAGTCTAACTGGGTGGCGGTTTTCACCAGGGATTCCCGCAAGGGAATTTGGACTCCGCTGCGTCCACCCAGCAGGTCGCGGCCCTCTGATGGAAGCCTCCTGGAGGAGCTAAGTCACTGGTAGGGACTAGAGCACTGCGGAGTCTTGAATGCACAGTCGGAGATAGAGGAACTGAAGTATAACGAAACTCAGGAAGCACACTTGGCAAATAACGGAACTCAGGAAGCACACTTGGCAAATAACGAAACTCAGGAAGCACACTTGGCAAATAACGGAACTCAGGAAGCACACTTGGCAAATAACGGAACTCAGGAAGCACACTTGGCAAATGACAGGCTTGCTGGGCAGACTGGACAAAATGCTGAGGAGTGTTCCCACGGATGGCCAGCAGAAGACTGACCTAAGTCAGCAGAAGCATCAGCATTAGGGGATAGGCATACCTGCCTTTTATTACACCCAGGGGATGACCTCACAGACCCAACCTCTAACAGAGGTTATATCAGGTCCTGCCCCTTAGAGTGGATGCCCCAAGCAAGATGGCGGCGCCCATCCCGGGAGCCGGCCGTGGGAGCCGCCGGACCCCTGGGGAGACAGCCGCCGGATCCTGCCAGAGCACGGGGAGCAGAGGTGAGCGGCGGCACGGCAGAGACATTTGTCTGCCGTGGCATACAAGTGAGACGGCGCAATGCTCTGCAGCCGCGCCGAGACCTGACAGCCTGGGAGAGGAGAGCGGGGATCAGCGAGGACGCCCGGCGGCACAGCAGAGACGTCAGCGCTCGTCCAGGTAAGTAAGAGACGCTGCGCAAAGCTCTGCACCGAGGCGTGACAGTACCCCCTCCTTTAAGAGTGGACTCCGGACACTTATCCGGGTTGTTCTTCCAAAACTTATCAATGAGTCGAGGTGCATGCACATCACAGGCATCGACCCACATTCTCTCTTCGGGACCGTACCCCTTCCAGTCTACCAAAAATTGCAGTCTCTTTTGTCGTCGTCTAACGTCAAGAATTTGTTTCACCTCAAATTCCACATTACGTTCTGCTTGGATATTGGAATTTCTTGGTGGCGTTTTTTGGAAGCGACTGAGGATTAAGGGTTTCAAAAGAGAGACATGAAATGAGTTAGAGATCCGCAATGAAGGAGGCAACCTCAAACGAACAGCTACTGGATTAATGACCTCCGTAATAGAATATGGGCCGATATATCGCGGTGCCAGCTTCCTGGAAGGGACCCTAAGACGGATATGCCGAGTCGATAACCACACTCTATCACCAACCTTATAGGCTGGGGCAGCACTTCTCTTTCGATCTGCACAGGTCTTGTATCTATTGGAAGCTTGTCGGAGTGCCCTGTGTACATTCTTCCATATACTTGAAAAAAATTGAATTGATGACTGGACCGCAGGTAACTCGTTACTAGGAAGTTTGGAGAAATCGGGAACCCGAGGGTGTACTCCATAAACAACGAAGAAGGGAGTGGCTTGGCTGGAAGAGTGATAAGTGTTATTGTGGGCGAACTCCGCCCATGGTAAAAGTTCATACCAGTTATCCTGAGACGAAGCGAGGTAAAGCCGGATGAAACTTTCTAAGTCCTGGTTCACCCTTTCAGTTTGTCCGTTGGTTTGAGGGTGAAAGGCGGTTGAAAACTTTAGATCAATCTGAAAGGCTGAACACAAAGCCCTCCAAAACCGAGCCACAAACTGGACACCCCGATCGGATACAATTTCTGCCGGTAATCCATGTAGACGAAAGATTTGAGATATAAAAAGTTGGGCAAGGGTAGGAGCACTTGGTAGTCCCTTCAGAGGTATAAAATGAGCCATTTTGGAAAAACGATCAATGACTACCCATATGGTATCGTATCCGTTAGAGGAGGGCAAATCCGTGATAAAATCCATGGATACATGGGTCCAAGGCCGTGAGGGTATTGGAAGCGGCAGAAGTTTACCCGCTGGAGACTGGCGCGACATTTTGTGTCGAGCGCATCCGGGACAGGAGGACACGAAACTCTGGACATCAGACCTCATCGTGGACCACCAATAATTTCTCTGGAGAAGTTCCAGGGTTTTTTTCTCACCCGGATGTCCGAAAAATTTGGAATCGTGTGCCCAATGTAATAATTTTTTACGAAGTTTAGGCTCCACGTAGGTTTTGCCTCTGGGAATACTGATTATTTTAGTGGCTGCGAAAGCGGAGGAATCAACAATTGGATAGGGTTGATTCGTTTCATCTTCAGGCGAGCAGGAGCGAGACAGGGCATCCGCTTTAAGGTTCTGGGATCCCGGCCGGAATGAGAGTTTGAAATGAAAGCGGGTAAAGAACATCGCCCATCTTGCCAGTCGTGGATTCAAGCATTGAGCATTTCTGAGGTAAATTAGATTTTTGTGATCCGTATAAATCTGAATCGGAAACTGAGCCCCCTCCAGAAGATAACGCCATTCCTCTAATGCTAACTTGATAGCAAGAAGCTCCTGTTCCCCAATTGCATAGTTCTTTTCAGCAGGTAGGAATTTCCGAGAAAAGAAACCACAGGGATGGGTGGAGCCATCCTCATATTTCTGGGAAAGAATGGCACCCACAGCCTCAGAGGATGCGTCCACCTCTAGAATAAAGGGCTTTGAGAGGTCCGGCTGGCGAAGGACAGGTGCCGAAACGAATGCTTGTTTTAATTGCTGGAAGGCGGATAATGCCTGTGGGGACCATATTGCCGGATTGGCTGATTTTCTTGTTAGAGCCGTGATTGGGGCCACAATGGTGGAAAACCCTCGGATGAATTTCCGGTAATAATTTGCGAACCCCAAAAATCGCTGGACAGCCCGAAGTGTAAGGGGTTGTGACCAATTCAAGATGGCTTGAACCTTCTCTGGATCCATTTGAAGGCCATTTCCCGAGATAATATACCCAAGGAAGGGTACCGAGGTTTTCTCGAAGATACATTTTTCTAATTTGCAGTACAAATGGTTAACGCGGAGCCTTTGGAGAACTTCTTTAACTTGAGTTCGATGGGTTGTTAAGTCTCTGGAGAAAATCAGAATGTCGTCTAAATACACCACGACTGACTGATACAAGAGGTCTCTGAAAATCTCGTTCACAAAGTTCTGAAAAACTGCCGGGGCATTGCACAAGCCGAATGGCATGACCAGATATTCATAATGGCCATCTCTGGTGTTGAAAGCCGTCTTCCATTCGTCCCCCTCTCTTATACGGATGAGGTTGTAGGCCCCTCTTAAATCCAATTTGGAAAAAACCGTTGCACCCTTTATGCGATCAAAAAGTTCCGGAATCAAAGGCAAAGGATACTTGTTCTTGATCGTGATCTCATTTAGTCCCCGATAATCGATGCAGGGTCGCAGGGTTCCATCCTTTTTCTTTACAAAAAAAAACCCTGCGCCGGCTGGAGAGCTGGAAGGTCGAATGAATCCCTTTTGTAGATTTTCAGAGATGTAATCGCTCATTGCTTGTGTCTCTGGTAGTGACAATGGGTAGATCCGTCCGCGGGGAGGCATTCCACCAGGGACTAACTCAATGGGACAATCCCATTCTCGATGTGGAGGAAGAACATTGGCTGCTTGCTTGTTGAACACGTCGGAAAATGACATATACGGAGAAGGAATTCCCTTCTCAGAGTCCGAATCCGAATTCCTAACGGGAACTACTTTATACAAACAGTCTCGAGAGCACAAGGGACCCCATGCTGTAATTTGCATGGTAGGCCAATCAATTTGAGGGTTGTGTTTCTGGAGCCAGGGAAAACCCAACACCATTGGAGATGTTGTCCGGGGAATTATAAGGAATTCAATCTCCTCGTGATGCAGAGCCCCAATACCCAGGGATAGAGATGTTGTGCAAGAAGAGATTAACCCACTCTGAATATAGCTCCCATCAACCGCAGTCAGACGCACTGGATGTTCAAGATTTTTAATGGGTAAAGAATACAACTTAACAAAATCAGCTGAAATGAAGTTTCCTGCGGCACCGGAGTCTAGGAGGGCCTGTGTCTTCAGCGTCTGACCTGCGAAACAAAGTTGAGCTGGAATGATGGAGTCAGACAATATGGAGGAAGAAGAAAGCTGACCCAATCTTACCTCTCTATCCTTGCCTTGCATTGGTCGGAGAGAACGATGAGGGCACTGAGCGACTTGATGGCCGGGCTCACCACAGTACATGCACAACTTCTCCTGGAAGCGACGCTGTCGTTCTTGAGGAGTGAGCCGAGCCCGGTTAATCTGCATGGGTTCCTCAAAAGTAGACGGTGAAGATACTTGAAGCACAGAAGGAAGAGGACCTCGGAAGCGTTCCCCTCTGGATTTCTCGGCCTGGCGCTCCCTGAACCGCATGTCAATCTTGTTGCAAAGGGAAATTAGCTCTTCCAATTTAGAAGGTAGGTCGCGTGAAACCAGATCGTCCTTTAATTTATCAGAAAGCCCGCTCCAGAAAGCTGACCACAATGCCTCCTCATTCCAGGCAACCTCCGAGGCTAGGGTCTGAAACTGGACCACGTATTGTGCTACTGGACGATTCCCTTGTCTCAGGCGCATGATCTCTTGAGCTGCTGACGAAGACCGGCCTGGTTCGTCAAAGATCCTCCGGAACTGGGCTATGAAGTCATCATACCTTGAGAGAAGAGGGTCGTTTCTCTCCCAGAGAGGAGACACCCAGTCCAAGGCTGAACCCGACAAGAGAGACACAATATAGGCAACCCGGGATTTGTCAGTCGGGAAGCTGGAGGCCAGCAGGGAGAAATGCACCTCGCATTGATTGAGGAAGCCCCGACACAACTTTGGGGTTCCATCAAATTTACTGGGCGATGATAGATGTAAATGCCCTGGGGGGGCTGTTGGAAGGGTCACCACCCGTACTGGTTCTGGCACTGCTGGAGCTGGCACTTCGCGTGAAGCTGATGCCTGTAGGGCCTCCTGACGACGGGCGAAATCCTGGAGTCCCTGGGCGAGGTGCCCCTGGGAGGTTTCCAAACCTTCGAGACGGGCCACGATTCTTTGTAGCAGTTCCGTATTGAAGTCGACACCTGCTGTGGGATCCATGTGGCTGATGCTTACTGTCACAACGGGTTGTTGTGGATCCCCTGTGGGTGCTTGCTCCGATACAGATGCGTGTGGCGGAGAGAGTGTGGCTGGTCGGATATATTGCCTTCGCATAAGAAAAGTCCTCTCGGAGTTTGGCGAAACTCCCGACCAGAGGCGCGGAGTCTAACTGGGTGGCGGTTTTCACCAGGGATTCCCGCAAGGGAATTTGGACTCCGCTGCGTCCACCCAGCAGGTCGCGGCCCTCTGATGGAAGCCTCCTGGAGGAGCTAAGTCACTGGTAGGGACTAGAGCACTGCGGAGTCTTGAATGCACAGTCGGAGATAGAGGAACTGAAGTATAACGAAACTCAGGAAGCACACTTGGCAAATAACGGAACTCAGGAAGCACACTTGGCAAATAACGAAACTCAGGAAGCACACTTGGCAAATAACGGAACTCAGGAAGCACACTTGGCAAATAACGGAACTCAGGAAGCACACTTGGCAAATGACAGGCTTGCTGGGCAGACTGGACAAAATGCTGAGGAGTGTTCCCACGGATGGCCAGCAGAAGACTGACCTAAGTCAGCAGAAGCATCAGCATTAGGGGATAGGCATACCTGCCTTTTATTACACCCAGGGGATGACCTCACAGACCCAACCTCTAACAGAGGTTATATCAGGTCCTGCCCCTTAGAGTGGATGCCCCAAGCAAGATGGCGGCGCCCATCCCGGGAGCCGGCCGTGGGAGCCGCCGGACCCCTGGGGAGACAGCCGCCGGATCCTGCCAGAGCACGGGGAGCAGAGGTGAGCGGCGGCACGGCAGAGACATTTGTCTGCCGTGGCATACAAGTGAGACGGCGCAATGCTCTGCAGCCGCGCCGAGACCTGACAGCCTGGGAGAGGAGAGCGGGGATCAGCGAGGACGCCCGGCGGCACAGCAGAGACGTCAGCGCTCGTCCAGGTAAGTAAGAGACGCTGCGCAAAGCTCTGCACCGAGGCGTGACAAATAGTTACCATGCCGATATCTCCATAATTATTGACAATTCGACAATCTACCCCACTCTACCCCACCCTACAAGCTCGCTGCATATGGTCATCCTCAATTCTAAACTGTCCTTTGTTCCCCACATTCAATCTGCCTCTAAATCATGTTAAATGCATCTTAAAAACATATATAAAATACAGCTCTATCTTACACAAGACACTGCAAAAATTCTAATCCTTGCTCTCATCATCTCCCGTATTGATTATTGCAATAGTCTTCTTACTGGTCTTCCCAAGAACAGACTCTCGCCACTGCAATCTATTCTTAATGCTGCTGCCAGGCTGATCTTCCTAGCAAGACATTCATCATCTGCTGATCTGCTCTGCCAGTCCCTCCATTGGTTGCCCATATTCTATCATATTAAATATAAAATACTTTGATATATACTCACATATAAAGCTATTCTTTAAATATCTTCCAACTCGACCTATCTGCTCTGCACAAGATCTTCGTCTCTCTTCTGCACAGATATCTAGCTCTCAATCACTATTACAGGACTTTCATTGGGCTGCCCCGACCCTAAGGATTGCCCTGAAAACTCACCTCTTCAGGCAAGTCTATCAAATTTAGGTACCACCCACATAATCCTCAGAGGCACTTAAGTTTTACAGTTTCTCTTCTGGACTTGCAACTTGGTGGGACCACTATGCTATTACCGGTGCCTGTCTTTGCTTTTTCCTCTAATTTACCTATATGTAAGCTTGCAGCAGGGACCTCCTACTGTACCTCCATGTCTGTCTGTTTGTACCCAGTTATTCTATAACTGTCTACAATTGTAAAGTTCAACTGCGCTATATAAGGAACTGTAAATGAGTAGCTTACAGATCGCATAGCAGTATGGTCATACATACTACATCTTGAAGCAGAATACTACAGTATCCCCATTTCTCTTAATGGCACTGTCCACATCTGAAGCAGCAGCTATAGCTCTGTATGGTAATGCAGCAGGAGACAACTGTTACAAGTAGACACTTCCTGCTGCCGTCAAGATCCAAGCTGCGTCCTAGGATGCATCACTGCAGCACCAACAGTCAGCTGCAAGAAACATTGGATCGACAGCTACCAAGAAGCCAGGAAATTTCCAACCTCTGAAGGAGATCCTAGCCTCTTGTCTCCCCATAAACATGCCTCTGATAGGAGAAACAGGACCTGTTCATGCATGGACACACTAGGTGCACTAAGGGCTTGATTCAGTCCTGTTTGCTTGTCTGCATATATTCGCAGCCTAGCGAGCAGATAAATGCCACCCGCCACCCCGCCGTATGTCCGCCCCCCCCCACACACACAGTCTAAGTCCGCTCACCAGCATGTGAACAGATGCGTTTGCATGCACATCAACTCCCATGCGACATCAGCCACCCGCCCCAAGCAGGGTAAGAAAACCTAGCATTAGAAACCTTCAGCTGATGTTCTGGAAAGTTGGTATTGGTGTTTGGGTGGTGATGGAAGCAGCAAGCTGATGTTTTGCCAAAGGTGCATATGTTCTACTCCATACTGTGTGTCAAGAGCAGGGCCGCTATCAAGGGGGTGTTGTGGGTATAGCTGTCCTTTCTGAGCAATATATTTTGCTATATCCTCTAGTGTGTATGGGGCTTTAGTCTAGTACAATTTTATGCATTCAGAAATGATCTTCTCAGTCAGAAACTGAAATAAGCCAAAAACAAGAATTTAAAGCTCATCCCTAATTTATATTGACTGTCTTTAAAGTAACCCATCTGTTTTACATATCTACTTCACAGGGCAAAATTAACTTGCAGCTTTCTCCTGATGAGCTTAAGGATTTAATTCATGATGTAAGTTTATAAAATACAAGCCACATTTGTAATGCCAAAAGTATTTTGTCTTTTATTTCCATGATTAGATCATAGTGGCAGGGAGCAGCTGGGTTGGTGCGAATGGGGAAGGAACTCTGAAAATAAATGGTCCGAGTGGGCATGAATGCTCACATGACCAGCCTTGCCAAGCAGGGGGTGGGGCTACAATGATCCAAGTTAGTGTGCATTATTTATCTACCGGTCAACCTTCAGTGCGGGGGTAAATGCCAACCTTTCACGGAGGCCAGGAGTGCCAACCCAATTTTTGGGAGCCTCCGGGCCATTCTGGCAGAGTAGCATTAGGTAACATTAAAAATTGTATTGATTTTACTACCAACTTGATGCATATGTGTTTACAGGTGCATGAAGAAGACCCCACTATCCTGAAAATATATATTACAGGACCCCTGCACCTGAATATTGACAATGGAATTGCTACATTGAATATACCTGTAGAAGTACAAGGATTTTCTTCCAAGTCAGACAAATATGTATTCTTTGTGCAGTTTGTAAGTGATATTTTCTACACTACAGAACCTTTATTGTCTGATTATTTATATTCAGATTTTACTCACTTCAACATACTGTTATATAGCAAATTTATCTTTTATATATTCATGATGTTATACATTTTATGATGTGATTTCCTAGCTTAACAAAATCGTAAGCATTGGATTTACAAAGTTAATATAGTCTGTATGCATTTATAATATACTATGCAATTGATTGTAATGCACATACTGTAAATTAGAAACAAACACACACACACAGACACACACACCTTTTTTAGAACTTGCTATTTATACATACATTTATTCTATATATACCATTCTGCAGCATGACCCTCACTAGCATTGCCTATAATACTCCAAAAATATATATACCTTAAATTGCAGGTGTATTTCACAAAATCCGACTTTTAACATGTGTATACTAGTACAAGTTGTAAAAAAAAAAAAAATACGTCTCCATACGACATCAAAAAATACGAATCTCAAAAATATGAAACCATTGTAAATTATGCTCCGGAATACGAATGTGTAAATTATTATTATTAGAATTTTACTTATAAGGCGCCACAAGTGTTTCGCAGCGCCGTACAAAGGAACAGTACAGGGAGACAAAACTTGGCATATCATAGAATAAATAACCAAAATAGAGTACAAATAAAGAGCGCCACAGTTCAATACACATTACAGCTTGGATATAAGTAGTGAGGACTCAATCAACATACTATAAGAGGCTTTAGGCCAATGATGAGTATACAGACGTAGATTGTCAATGAGTGTTTGAGTATAGGAGAGCTGTGAGTGAAATGTGAAGAGAAGAGGGCTTTGACAACAGGATGGAAGAGGGCCCTTCTCAGAGGAGTTTACAATCTATTAGGAAGGGGAGACAGATTAGAAGAGGTGCAAGCAAGTGGGTGGTGGCTAGATAGCAGGATGTAAACAGGCAAGGGGTCGGAGAACCAGCTAGTTTATGCAGTGGAAGGGTGAAGGGTACTTGAAATTGGTGAGTTTCAAGTACCCGTTTGAAGCTTTGCAAGGTCGGGAAGAGTCTAATGGAGCGAGGGAGTGCGTTCCACTGAAGGGGTGCAGCACGGGCAAAGTCCTGTACTCTAGCGTGGGAAGCAGTGATCATGGTGGAGGAGAGACGACAATCGTCGGCCGACTGTAGAGGGTGGGAGGGTGTTTGAATGGAGATGAGGTTAGAGATATATGGAGAAATGGAATTAGAGATGGCCCTTTATGTGAGTGTTAGGTGTTTGAAGAGGATTCTGTAGGGGAATGGGAGCCAGTGCAGATTTTGTTGAAGGGGGGTGGCAGAATTAGAGTGGTGGGAGAGGAAGATTAGCCTGGCTGCAGAGTTGAGGACAGATTGGAGAGGAGCCAGTTGGGAGTAAGCGAGGCCAGTTAGGAAAGCATTGCAGCAGTCGAGCCGTGAGATGACCAGTGAGTGAATGACAAGCTTAGTTGCACTCTGTGAGAGAAAAGGCCTGATGCGAGCAATGTTGCATAACTGGAACCGGCAAGAATGGGCAAGGGCTTGGATGTGGGGTGCAAAGGAGAGGGAGGAGTTGGGGAACAGGGGAGATGATGGTGTTGTTAACAGTGATAGAGATATTAGTAGGGGGCATAGCTCTGGGTGGGGGAAAGATAATAAGTTCGGTTTTGTCCATATTCAGCTTTAGAAATCGCTCAGACACCCAGAAGGAGATGGCAGAGAGGCAGTTGGAAACCTGAAAGAGAACAGTGGGGGACAGATCAGGAGAGGAGAGGTAGATTTGGGTGTCATCAGCATAGAGGTGATATTGGAAGCCAAAGGAGTTGATGAGTGCACCCAGAAAAGAGGTGTACAGGAAGAACAGAAGGGGGCCAAGGACATTGGTGACTTTCACTAAGGCAGTCTCAGTGGAGTGAAGTGGGCGAAAGCCAAATTGAAGGGGAACAAGGATGGAGTGGTCGGACAGGTAGCTAGTGAGACACCTGTATACCAGCCATTCTAGTATTTTAGAGGCAAATGGGAGAAGAGATAGGGCGGTAGCTTGTGGGAGATAAAGGGTCCAGGTTTGGTTTTTAACAATAGGTGAGACTAGAGCATATTTGAAGGGTAAGGGAATGATGCCAGTAGAAAGGGATAGGTTAAAGAGGTGAGAAAGGTGGGAGCAGCCAGTAGGGGAAAGGGAACTGAGGAGACGGGAGGGAAGAGGGTCCAAGGGGCAGGTAGAGGGGGGAGAGGATGAGATGAGGGAGTGGACTTCCTCAGCTGTAGTAGGGCAGAAGGATGACAGAGTTGGGAAGTTGGAGGGGGAGGATGATTGGGGTGGGTGGACAGCAGAGGTGGTATGGGAGGAGATATCATGTTGGGTTATATCAATTTTAGAGAGGAAGAAGGAGGCAAAGTCAGTGGCAGTGATGAATGAAGGGAGGAGGGGGTGGTGCAGGGCGAAGTAGAATGTTGAAAGTTTCAAAGAGACGGCGGGATTGGAGGAATGAGAAGTGATGAGAGATTTGAAAAAAGATTGTTTGGCAGAGGAGAGAGCAGCGCTGTAGGAGGAGAGAATAAACTTGAAATGGAGGAAGTCTACCAGAGAGTGAGATTTCCTCCAGAGGCATTCAGCAGAGCGTGCACATTTTTGCAAGAATCATATTATTTTGGACGGGGGCTACAGAGTCGAGAGTAGAGGAGAGAGAAGAGTAATAGAAAGAGGCAGCCTGGTTGGGGCAGGTCATGGTGGAAAGAGGAGAGAGGAAAGTATCCAGGGAGTACAGGACAGTAAAGTCAAGAGACCTCAGTTCACGTCTGGTGACTGTGGGTCTGGGCAATGAGGGGAGAGGGGATGATGAGAGGGTGAAAGAGAGCAGATTGTGGTCAGAGAGTGGGAAGGAAGAATTAGAGAAATCAGAGAGATTACATGGTGGGTGAAGACTGGGTCAAGGGAGTGTCCGAGATTATGAGTGGGGTTGGAGGTCCACTGAGAAAGTCCAAAGGAGGTGGAAAGGTCAAGAAGATTAGAGTAGGCAGCATTATTGATGTCACCGAGGATGATAGAGGGGAGGTCAGAGGCAAGAAATTGTGGAAGCCACAAAGCAAAGTTATCAAGAAAAGGGAAGGAGGAGCCAGGCGGGCGGTAGTTTATAGCCTCAAGGAGGTGAATGGGGTAGAAGAGGCGGATAGTGTGTACCTCAAAGGTGGAGAATGTGAGGGAGGGCTCAGGTGGAATGACACGGAAGGTGCAGTTGGGGGAAAGGAGGATGCCCACTCCTCCACCCTGGCGGCCATCAGGTCTGACCGAGTGGGTGAAGGAGAGGCCTCCATAATAGAGGGCAGCAGGGGAGGTAGTGTCAGAGGCAGAGAGCCAGGTTTCAGTGATGACGAGAAGGTTAAAAAAGTGGGAGATAAAGAGGTCATGGATAGTCGGGAGCTTGTTGCAGATTGATCTAGCATTCCAGAGAGCACAGGAGAAAGGAAGGGAGGGGACAGGTGAGATATGAATTAGGTTGTGTGGGTTGTGGGTGCGTGTGAGAGGTGTAAAAGTTGAGAGGGGATGAGACCTGACAGTGAGGACTGGTATGGGACTGGATCGAGGAGCCATATTTCGGTATAGAGTTGTTCAGAGTAGTAAATGAAATACTCCATGTATACAAAATTCGAATGCGACTGAGACATAGTAGTATTCTTAGTAAATTTTGCCCATAATGCGTATACATTAGCCGATATGCACAATAATATAGTTAACAATATCGTTGTCTAGCATATCTTTGAGAAATATTTTAAAATGTGTACTCAAATTTAGATTATCTGTCCAATTTGGCTAGTTGGAACGAAAATCTGGTAATGTATTGAAGCAAATAACAAATCTGCAACCAACTATGTCTTGTTTTACAGACCATAAAAAACCAGGTATCCTTTCAGTTACAGAACAACAAACTAAACATCTTGCTGTCAGCAACTGGGTTGGTATATCATCTAGTATTCTGTATAAATATAAATGTAATATTCTGAGCCTTATGCATTCCTCCAAACTGTCCCGATTGTCGGGGGACAGTCCCAATATTTTATGACTGTCTCACCTCAGCTGGCACTGTCCCACAGTGGGGGGGAGGGGCAGTTGGGAGTCCCCCTGCCCATCGCTGTTCTGCTTATTAAAGCAGATGGGGTATGTCAGTGTCTATTCACAAAATAACGGAATCACATAACAGACGTATTGTACCGTGTGTATGGATGATATGTGACGACACCCAGTCGGCCATAATGTTAATGAATTATGGAACTGTGTTCATTCAGTCCTTTATCAGCTCATTGTGATTCATACCCAATATCCAATATGTCGGCCCACATCTCCTAGTGTATACCCAGCTTTAGTCATTAGAGTTTTAGGAATACTGGAATACTGGTAGTCTGAAAAATGCCACAAAACAAGAATGTAGAAAAAAAGTCAGATGTAATATTTTGCAAATTACATTGTTTTTGCCTTTAGAAAAGGAACCAAAAAAATTATCATAACATTTAGTGTATTTTTGAAAAGGTGCACACAGACATGGCACTGTGATGGTTTTACCTTTGAGGTTACATTGACACTAGATATTCTTTTATACAAGCGTCCATGCTGATGAGCCTCTTCATGGTATATTCATAAGTATGTATTAATGGCTCATTTCAGACCATCACTATTCAGCAATTTCCGCACTTCTGCGCGTGCACCGGAGCATGTATGCACAAGCCCTGAAACTGCAATCACAGGAGATCGCAGTTTCAGTGCTAGCCAGGGGCAGTGATGCGTCAGCATTGCAGTGTTTTAAGGGTGGGATATAGTGTTTTGTGGGAGCGGTCCATACACTGCAGGCTTGTCCTGACCGCTCTGGGGGAGCTCCATGGCAGCTGTGTGATATCATACACAGACCCCGCAACCAACCCGAAACATGGCCGGCCTGCACCTGGCTTCGCAGCTAGGCTGAGCAGCCTGGGGACAGATGGTTCTGTGCAAGCTCTTTCCTGTATAGTGAAGAGCTCACACCTTAGCGGGGAGGGACCCAGTGATTGAGGCAATCTTGCCCTTTGCTGTGCGGCCCCCTGCAGCCTAGCACCGGCAGTTGCAGCATTGCAAAGTTTAAATAAACTGCAACTGAGCCTGAATTAGGCCCGGAACTCTGCATCAGGAAAAATATATGATATGCTGCTTTCCCAGAAATGCAAATTAATGATCACTTTGTTTTATTCTAGATCTCAAGACATAAATTATTGGACAAGCAATATTGGAAAGACTGGTGATCTAGATGTAAGTGAAAATTGCTGAAACAATGTGGTGATTGTATATAAAACATATAGGGAGGGGCCCTAGACTGCACTCCCTATATAATGATGTGCTGCATTGCTGAGGCTTTTAGTGCTATACACAAGGGTGCCGGACGGGGTCCCGATAGTCGGGATCCCGACAGTCATTAACCCGACGTCGGGATCCCGACTGTTAAAACACCGACGGCCGGGTTCCTGACGGCCGGCGGCTATTTTCCCTCGTGGGGGTCCACGACCCCCATAGAGGGAGAATAGAAGCCACCGCGCCCGCAGCGTGGCGAGCGCAGCGAGCCCGCAAGGGGCTTTGTTGCGCTGGCCACGCTGTCTGAGGCCAGGCAGTCGGGATCCCGACGTCGGGATAATGACTGTCAGGATCCCGACTGTCGGTGAGTCATACCACAACCATACACAAAGAGAAAAAAGCTGCATTCACTCTATTCAAACATTACTAATTAGATTTACAATACAATTAGCAATAACAATTGCAATAAATAGCGCTTTTTTGTATAATTATTGCAAGAGTTATGGACTTATCCACCACATATAGGTAACCTCATTAGGTAAATCCATTAAGCTCCATACACACAGAGTGATTGGTCGCTGAGAGACCGGTGATGGGCGCTGATGAAAATGAGCCACTGCCGGGAGAAGCCACAGGGGGAAACAGTTGTCGATGGGAAGCCACCAGGAGCATGCAGGGCTGGTTGAAGGAGTGCGCTCCTGGCCACAGACACCTCATACACAAGGGGATTTGGTCACCCAGCGACTATATCCCTGGCAATTCTGGCTAGAATCGCCCCGTGTGTATGGGGCTTAACTTTCTAAAGGTTCAAATCTAGGGACACCCGCCCTATAACAGCTCAGGCAAACCACAACAAGACATCACACTAATGGAAAAAGCGAAATATATATAGTTTATTCAAATAAAATCTGTAAACAATGTCAATTTCATGTACAAAATACAGCAGTCGGTTAATTTACTGATTGACTGATGAAGTCCAGGATGAAGGCTGTGGAATCCAAAGTTGGCTTGTCGACTGCCGCTCTTTCATATATTGGACCTATAACAGATGGGTGAATATATGTGTGTAGCGTTAAATCCTCTCTTTGGCATTTTGTGCTTTGCATAACAGCCCACTTGCCTATCATGCTATGCTGATTTATTAAATGCTGCCTTATATATGTCTGCTTGCTATGGATATATGGTTTTACTCAGTGGTCGAAGTGGAAATTTGAAAGTGGGGGTATGGAAAAGCGAGGGATGCGGTTATATGCGCACCAAGGGCGCACACGCTCCAGAGAAAGGGGGCATGGCCAGTTTAAAGGGTGTGTGTCCTTGAGTGTAGTGTACCACGCCATATAACTCATACACATTATACAGCACATTAGTAGACCCCCTTATTCCTGCCGCTTAAATATTATGCCACACAGAATCAGCCAAAATTCAACTGGAATAAGCCAAAAATCACCTTATACCACCTGGATGGAGCAAAAATTCATGTTAAGGTGCCCATACATGGAGTGATGTGTTCCATGCATTTCAAACTAGATCACAGCGCAAACAAATGAAAAAAGTTAACAGGATTGTTATGTGGCGCAATGCAACCCTAATATTACAGTTCCCAAGATGTCACCAACACCTTATGATTATACAGAAATACGAAAGAGGGTGGAACTTTTAAATATTGAGGCGCAAGAGGTACTTAGGAGTTACTTGACGTCTTCTTCCTTGATATGGATTTTTTTCTCCGTTTTCAAGTACAGATGAATGTCCGTGAAAAAATATGTAATAAAGATAATAAAATAAATTTTAGTGTGTGTTCAAATAGTTATAAATCCTTATGGTGCCATACTAGTAGTACTTTTCAATGGTGGTGAATTTAATTATGCGTACCAGACTCACGTTTAAATGAGGTGGTACGAAACGTATAAAGGTATCTTTTCTTGTGATGGTGAATCTATAGTGGTTCCCTCTTTGAGCTGAGGATAACTTTTTCCGGTGTGCTCAAACAAGAAAAGAAAAAATACAAACTGTGTAGAATTGTGTACAGAAAGTGATATGATTTGTGAGGTGCCAACAACATTAGCATACCTCACTTACCAAAGTGTATGTATATTACACATATCAAGGTATCTTTTATAGGTATAGGCGTACCCCTACTCACGAGTTTGTTTGTAGTATTCAAACACTGAAAGGTTTCTTTCGTAGTTCCCCTGGTTTCGTGTGTCCCTTGCTGGTTCACTTTTTCCAGGAGTTCTCTAAGAAAACCGATATATCGTGTATCAGAATCGATATAATAAACATATAAACGGGATGGGGGTTCTTGTTGTATAAGATATTTATAGCAAGGGATTTGATGGGCATACCCTAACTCACACTTGAGTATGTAGCATCCCGCTCATCAAGGTATCTTTGTGGGGAAAAGATCTTAGGATTTTCTTGTCTAGGATTCCCCTCATTCAGTGAGCATGTAGAGGAAAAAGAAAAACCTCAATAGTAAAGAAGGTTCTCTTGGTATTAATGCAGAGGTACACATGGCAGGGTATATATATATATATATATATATATATGCTGGAGACGGCACTGCTGGGTGGGTGAGGGGGAGCAGCGGTTTCCACGGTGCCGGGTGTGGGGGTGAATACACCGTGAATAGAGCTCTGCCAGATGTATGGGGGCCAGAGGGTCTGGGAAAGAGGGGTTATGGTGCCTAATAACACAGCTGCTGGTTATTTGAGTGGGACACAGCTCCACAGGACTTGGGATTTGTGACAAGGGGGTCGGGGCGGAGGACATATTCACGGTCGGAGACATCTCCGTGTATAGCCCTGGTGTCACAGACACCAAGCGGATGAGATGAGGCAGCTCCCCTTGTGGGTGAGAAGGTGTATGGTGCGGCTGTATAAAAAAAAAGCCCAGTGCTTGAAGGAAGTGCCGGTATGACATACCGTAGTATACCTGCCCACTTCGAGCACTGGTTTTACTAGAATCAATTTCTGGATTTTACACCTGCCTTATCACCTATCAAAGAGTGTGGATCTTTCAAGTTAATAAATATATACACACACATACACACAAAGAGAGAGAGAGAGCAACAATTTTAGGATGGCACCCTATATTAAAATCTCAATGTTGGACATTCTACAATGTTTTCTCTACATCTCATTTGTTTCCCAGGAAACAGGAAATTGTATGGAATAGGCATCCATTCTATACATTTATATATAAATATTTATACTTCTATTTGAATTAGCGCATTTGAGGAGTATTGTTTTGATTTACATATCATTGAACAGTAGGAGTATAATACAGTGCTCAAATTATGATATCCTGAAGCAGCCTAGCCACTGCAATTCAGGGGGCCCCACACACAATGCAGGGGGCACACTGACAATATATAAAAATTTAGATGACTTGACTTAATTAGCATACCTTAATTATGCCTTCAAGTGTACATATAAATACACAAAATAGGCTATATATCTAAAACACACTGAATACCTTTTAAAAATAAATAGAAATGCCATAGAAAACAATTCTGCTATGATCTTGCTAATGCAGCCATACCCTGTTTTTCCCATGCGGACCTGATTCTTTTAACATGTAGCATTATTGGATTCCACTAATCAAAGCCCCAGAGATACAGATTATGATGATTTGGGGTCAGAATTAGTGAATCAATTACTTCCAGCATGTTGGATTTTGTCAATGTCCTGACCCAATCATCAGCAAAACGGAATTGTCCCAAATAGGTGCCGATGTATGGCCCCTTAAGCATACAGGGATACTGCACACTTTTAAAACAAAATAAAATTATTATTTTCTGTGTCTCATTTTATTTTACAGTATATTCTAATTTGTATTTTAATATTGTATCTTTACAGTTTAATCAACTTAAGAATATTGTAGAGGGCATCAGCAAAACAAACATAGTGCCAGTCTTAACTGGTGAGTGTACAAGCAGATTACTACAGATTTTGTTCTTGTTTCTTATTTGGCTTAAAATATTAAGATTATATTTTTTACACTGGTATAGGTTTATTTGTCAGAGTACCCTTATCGACTAACTTGTCAAAAGAAGTAGTTAAAGAGGTGAGTACTATTACAGATAACTGAAAATAAATGTTTAAATGTTAATACTGAGAAAACCAAACTTATTTTCATTCTTGTTGTATGCTTCCTTCAGACATTCTAATGTGATACATGAGTGGTCTGAAACAACTGTGGTGGTTATATAGATTGGTCTCCCTTATTCCACAAACCGAAATATTCCGAAAACCATGGTTTTTCAGAATATTTCGGTTTCCCCCCACCCCTTTTTTTCATATTTACCTCGTCCCCCGATGTCCACGGCGGCTTTGACATCACCAGCACACCCTCGCAATGCATCCCTGGGACCAGAGATGCCGCTGAAGAGGATCCTGATGGACAATGGGGGACACCGTGGATGACGGGGGACCTTAGGGGCACCACCAGGGGACCAGGTAAGTACGGAAAAAAAATTCCAATATCCGGAATCTCGTGGTCCTAAGCATTTCGGATAAGGGATACTCAACCTGTAAAAGAGTGAGGCAGTACAGATGGTGTAATGGTTAGCATTACTGCATCGCAGCACTGATGTCATGGGTTTGATTCCCACCATGGCTCTAAGTGTGCTGAGTTTGTATATTCTCCCCGTGCTTGCGTGGGTTTCCTCCGGGTACTTTGGTTTCCTACCACAATCCAAAAATATACTGGTAGGCTAATTGGCGCCCAACAAATTAACCCCAGAATGTCTGTTTTGTGTGTGTGTGTGTGTGTGTGTGTGTGTGTTTGTGTGTGCGCGTGTATATGTGGTAGGGAATATAGATTGTAAGCTCCACTGGGGCAGGGACTGATGTTGGTGGTCAAATATCCTCTAAAGCCCTGCGGAATATGTGTGCGCTATATAAGAAACTGTTAATAAATAAATAGAGAGAGAGAGACATATATTACAATGATATGATTTTAAGTTTAAAACATTCCTCACCCATACTGGAGTGGGACATCACTTATTTATATTCCCTTCAGTACAGTATCTCCAAAATGTGGTGAAGAAAGAGATGCATGACCATGCTTCTTCAGAAGCATGTGCTGCCAAGTACATTTGTCCCACATCAACAACTTGTGAAGCTAGGATGTGTAGTATTTATGAAGCTGCAATTCCAATTCGTTTGTGAACAACATATTGTCCAACAATAGCTGCAGAGTCTACCCAACTTAAGATACATCATACTAACTAACTAAGTTCATAATACACCAGCAGATGGGTCTTAAATGATAATCAGCAGTCCTTTTACCCAGGCCCGGATATCCCACTAGGAAAGGTGAGGCACGGGGCTAGGGGCGGCACATTTTATGAGTGGCTGCGAGCAACATTGGGATCGGATGGCGGAGCCGACATTGCAGCAGTATGGCCGAGCGGAGTGAGCATCGGTGAGTGACAAGCAGTGCTGCCGCCGATCATGGCATGCTGCGGCTGCATTTGTGATTGCAGTTCCGCCGCGGTGGCATCCCCATCCGATCCTGGTACCTGAGGTTCAGCTCAGCGTGCTGAGCTGAGCCACTGACCCACTGCCGCTATTGGCTGCTGTGTCAATGGGCATACTAGGTGGGTGTCATAGTGTGTGTTCCTCAGCTCCGGGCTCTCCCTCTCTCCGACCCGAGTCCACTACAGAATTTTTAAAAAGGTGCATACTGCTGTGGCTGAAGTTTGATTTTGTGTGTATATATATATACATATATATAGTCAGAACAAAAGGCCGCACTCAAGCGGGGTTTTTCAAACAAAACTTTGTATTAAGCAAACAAGCCAAAGTTTTGGGGATTAATCGTCCCTTTATCAAGGTGCTAGGTGAGATCTCTCCACCCTGACTGCGGACACCCTTATTTTTACATGTAAGCTGTTTTTATAAAAGCCTTAATAAAGGCTGAAACGTTAACCAAGCTACAGAGTTTCTGGCTTCATTTTTTTCTACGTCCCGAGTGCCTCGGTTCCCGTTATCTGATTATAGATATATATTTATATATATTTAATTAAACTTCAGTCTGAACGATGAATATGCAAAAATGGGGGTAAAATTGCTGTGCCTAGGGGCGGCCTGACCCCTAAATTCACCTCTGCTTTTACCTGGGACCATCTTAGTTGCTTCCCATTACGAAGCAGCATGTCAAGGATAAACAGTTAAAAAATATATGTATTTATTGATAATACATAATACAATGCTTAACCCTTTGAGTGCCAGGTGAAAATAGGTGTGAAAATTGACAAGCAAACATTTTTGGTCATTATTATGACCTGTAATCTTTACCTTATATAGGAAATATGACCTTTTTTTACACAACAATTTTAGCAGATATTTTGCACATCTCTCACAGAGATCTTTTTCACTAAAAGGGTTCATTAATTAGCGAGCAGACCAAAAAACAATTTTAGACAATGCTAATGGCTATTTAGATAATGACTATTAATCAATAAGGAGAGATACAAAGCACCAACCAATCAGCTTCTAACTTTCATGTTACAGTCTGTATTTGAAACATGGCAGTTTTAGAGCAATATTATTCCTCACTTCATCCATGCTTTGATAAATATTGCCCTATATAGGTTAATGTTATATCACAGATACTGTACTCTATGGTTCATGAAGGATAAGAAATACTAGGGGTGAAAGTTAATAGGATGAGAGATTCAGAAAGTGACAGATTTGGTAAGAAATCTCCAGTTTTTTTAAAGCGGCAACCATTTACACCAGGGTTGCCGACTTTATAATTCTCCTCTCCGGGAGAAGCCCGTAGAGGAGAGATCCAGCAGCCACTCAGGGGTGGGGCTTAAGTGTGACGTCACTAAGCCCCGCCCCCATGACAAACTGTCGCATTCACGGATCACGGGCTAAAATTATCCGATTGTGTCGTTTTAGCTCCGCCCCCTCCTCTGAGACCCGAGGATTGCGGCATTGCGGCAGGTCCCCCCTGAATCCGGAAGGGTTGACCACCCTTCCGGGGGGCCGGGAGGGGATCCCGATTTTCGGGAGACTCCCGGCCATTCCGGGAGAGTCGGCAACCCTGATTTACACTACTAAATCAAACTGGTTTTGCAGTGTAAATTGTTCAGGTTCTGATTTACTTTGATTTGAAATCAGGATCTTATTGGCTATCCCAAATCACATGACAGCTGATAGCCAATAAGATCCTGATTTGAAATCAGTAAATCAAAGTAAATCAGAACCTGATTGCCGCTTTATAAAAAAAACTGGAGATTTGTTACCAAATCTCTCACTTCCTGAATCTCTCATCCTATTAAATTTCACCCTAGAGATCTACTGAAAAATGGATGGATGCTGCCTTGGAGTTCTACAACCAATATAAAAGTGCATGATCAGTGTTTTTGAAATACCTTAATCATTTATGGGTAAAATACATTTGCAGAGCTCTGTTACATAGTGTAAGTCACTTTTGCACACATACTGTAAACTTTACACCAGGCATGTCCAACGTTGGCCCTCCAGATGTTTTGAAACTACACATCCCAGCATGCTTTGCAATAGTTTTAGCATTCGCTAATAGCAAAACTGTGGCAAAGCATGCTGGGATGTGTAGTTTCACAACATCTGGACATGCCTGCTTTACGCCAATAGACCTTGACGATCCTAAATAAATCTGCCAAACTA
Organism: Crinia signifera; assembly: GCF_055691185.1. Taxonomy (NCBI): domain Eukaryota; kingdom Metazoa; phylum Chordata; class Amphibia; order Anura; family Myobatrachidae; genus Crinia; species Crinia signifera. The sequence goes on along the minus strand of NC_139222.1, from coordinate 160,007,943 downwards.
AAATGCTGCTTTTCTTCCTTAGGAGTCTGTTCAGATGGTTCAATAGGAAAAGCAATTTCAAGACAGTTGTGTTCTGGACTTCCAACAAAATCCAAAAGTCAAATCCAGCAGAATTCAGCAGTTAAAAACATGTATACAATTCAGCTGATAGAAGAACACTTTGGCTACCACATTGAAAGAAAGCTGTATCCACTGGTAGTAAACTAATAAGAATAGTGCAACTAATAGCTTGTTATACTGATTTTGAGTCTTAAAATAGTGTGCTATAGAGAAAACCCTTTACTGACTGTAGTGTACAACTTAAAGTACACTTTTATTGGTAATACATCTAGCAAGCAGTGGTTAGTGTATTGATATACTGTACAACTGAGAGCATGCTTGTAATATTTTAGACCAATCTTAATGATTGCAGAACAGATTGCAGTATTGATAGAATATTTTTACAATAATTGCTGATTGTAGAACGGTTTAGGAAGGAAGGGGGGGGAGGTTTAGACTGCACACCCTGTAATGAGAGGTGCTACATTGCTGAGATTTCTAGCTACATGCAAAACAGAGGGGGTATGCATGTGCACTATGCATTCATTACTGCTAACATATATTCCTTTTTATATTTCATTTATGAGGTTGTTGGCATTCATTTGGCCAAAGATATGTACCTGCCCACTGCGTTAAGGTCAGTGGTGGTTTTTACCTATGGGCTGCAGGGCTGCAGCCCCCCAGGTAAAATCCGCCACTGTAGTGAAGCCAGATGCAGTCTGTGAGACTGCACTGGCTTCACTGTTACTGGCCGTGACTTCCAATTGGAAGTCCGACCTGCCAGTCACAAAGGCAGTCCCATTGGGAGGTGTTCCCTTCCTCCGGGACGCCTTTGTGCGGGCTGCTGTGCAAAAATGGCAGATGGGCATGCAGAGTACCTATATAGGTACTCCGCATGCGCCAGTCCCGGCCCCTGCCACTCATCACAGCACAGGTGCCAGGACTGAGATGGGAGAGGAGGCAGCAGCAGCGGTGGCGACAGGGGGAGGGGGGTGCAGCCCTCCTCCCCCAATAAGGTACGAGCCTCCGCTGGTTAAGGTCACCTATTTCGAGTCACTGCTAGTCCCTTCTTAAAAACATTTGATGGTCGTGGGGGAGCGCTGCTAATCTAGGAAAAAGCAATCTCAGATTTCAGGTGTGTAAGAATACACAATATAGACTATATAGGAAGAGGGGGGCCTAGACTGCACACCCTGTATATAATGTGATAGTAAATTTAGTATGTACCATACAATAAAAGTCCACACTCAGGAGTGAAATGTTATTTTTGACTACGGTATTCTTTGTATTTTTCTCATATATAAAAGGTAGAAAATATAACAAACAAACAAATCATACTGTTGTAGTTTATAAATAAAGTTCAAAATGATCCCACGGATTATTTTATATTTTATTTATAAGGTGCCAAAGTGGTATGCAGCGCCATACATAGGGCACACACTAGAACAGTACAGGGTACACAGAATTAAACATAACAGCAACAGAAGAACTAAAACAGCACAACTCTTAGTACACAATACAGCTGAGATGCAGGGAAGTGAGTGAGAAGAGATGCAGGTTTAGATTGTAGGTCAGTAAGAGAGCTGTAATTGAAATTCAAGAAGAGTGCTGTGAAAACAGCAAGGAAGAGGGCCCTACTCCAAGGAGCTTACAGTCTAGAGGGAGGGAGAGACAGACAGGTGACATGAGGTGCTGTAATGACTGAACAGCCTCTGACCATGCCCACACTATTTCCACCCTCACCAGCAATCCTCCAATCTCCTGAATCCAAAGATTTCAACTTTAGCAGCCGCCTTTCCAGTGTGAATTAGGTCCACCTCGTACTACGATGCCCCCAGGTCTTTCAGAAAGACAAAGTGATTATTGGAGGCTAGACAGGAGAAATTGTACACCATGGTAAGTGCTCAGAAACCCACAATCTGAAATTGCCACGGTGCACCAGGTGTGTTACTATAGTAATCCCAAGGCAACAATGCAAAAGGTGTAATAAGCAACCAAATAGAATACTGTTTATAATGACAGAAGCAACAATGCATATGATGTTATAAGCAACTAAGTAACAGGAGCACCAATGCATATGATGTTATAAGCAGCTAAAGAATATACTGTTTGTAAGAACAGATGCAACAATGCATAAGGTGTTATAAATAACCTAGGCAAAAGTTTGTTTGCAAACACAGGTACAGCAATGCATAAGATGTTATAATAGGGCAGGGACTGATGTGAATGTTAAAATATTCTCTGTAAAGCGCTGCGGAATATGAATGCGCTATATAAGAAATGGTTAATAAATAAATAAATAATAGATGGGTGTCCTCCTGTGCTCTTCTGTTTATCTCAGGTATATCGGCAATTTTCTTATTAATATTTCCTCACACTTTACACTACCACACAACACAGCCGCACATGGCAACCAGCCATCCAGATTCAGGTTAAATAGAAATGTCTCAGACCTTGATTGATAGCCCCACCCAGAGCTGCGACGTGTGAATAGGGAAAGTCCAATACAAACCCCACTAATACATAATCCTAAACTAAAGACTAATAATTACAAATATAAGTTAATCAATATGCAGGGATGTTAGGAGTATGATTCCAATTTACCAGCAGAGTTTGTGACAGCAGAAAAAGTCACTGTGCAGGGATATTAGGAGTATGAGTCCATGTTACACTTTACGCTACCACACTTCCCAGCTGCACAAAACACATCCGCACACGGCAACCAGCCATCCAGATTCAGGTTATATTTCATCCAAATAGGGAAAAAGTGAATGGTATTCTAAAGGCAGGGCCAGTGCTACCTGCTCAGCAGAGGATGCAGGGCAGGGAGGCGCTGGGCAGTAGAAGCGCTCTCCCTGCTCTACATCCCCTGCTGTCCTCTGTGGCTGATGCCTGCTCCTGCGCCTGTCACACTGCATGACAGGCAGCAGCGCTGGCATCACAAAGCTCCCTCCTGGCTCTTAACCCCCTGGGCAGCTGCACGGCACATGGACCAAAAGGGGGCGGGGCCACATGGATGAAGAGGATGGAGCTACACAGGACAGAGGGGACAGAGTTACAGGGGAACATGACTGATGAAAAAAGCACCCAGAAGAGAATGACCGTGGCAGTGGGTTAAGAGCCATGGCAGGGGGTTAAGAGCCATGAGTTATGTGTGAGCATACTACTGTTGGCAACTGGTGTGGGCATATGTATAGGCAGACCTACTACTGTCAGAAAATGGTGTGGGCATATGTATAGGCAGCGCTACTACTGTCGGCAACTGGTGTGGGCATATGTATAGGCAGCCTTACTACTGTCAGCAACTGGTGTGGGCATATGTATAGGCAGCGCTACTACTGTCGGCAATTGGAGTGGGCATATGTAAAGTTAGCACTTCTACTTCAGGGTGTGAGCATATGTATAGGCACAGTTACTACTGTCAGCAACTGTTGTGGGCATATGTAGAGGCAGAGCTACTACCGTCAGCAACTGGTGTGCACATATGTATATGCAGTGCTACTACTATGGCAACTGGTGTGGGCATATGTATAGGCATTGCTACTACTGTCGGTAACTGGTGTGGGCGTATGTATACGCAGTGCTACTCCTGTCAGCAACTGGTGCAGGTATTACGTATAGCTAGCACTACTACTGTCAGCAACTGGTGTGGGCGTTATGTATAGGCAGTGCTACTACTGTCGGCAACTGGTGGGGGCGTTCCATATAGCTAGCACTACTGTCTGCAACTGGTGTGGGCATATGTTTATGCAGTGCTCCTACTGTTGGCAACTGGTGTGGGCGTTATGCATAGGCAGTGCTACTACTGTCAGCAACTGGTGCGGGTGTTACATATAGGCAGCGATACTACTACTGTCGGCAACTGATGTGGGCATATGTATAGGCAGTGCTACTACTGTCAGCAACTGGTGCGGGCGTTACGTATAGCTAGCGCTACTACTTTCGGCAAATGGTGTGTGCATTATGTATAGGCAGCTATTGGCAACTGGTGTGGGCATATGTATAAGCAGTGCTATTACTGTTGGAAACTGATGTGGGCATTATGTATAGGCAGCATTACTACTATTGGCAACTGATGTGGGCAAATGTATAGGCAGTGCTACTACTGTAGGCAACTGGTGTGGGCATATGTATAGGCAGCGCTACTACTGTTGGCAACTGGTGTGGGCATATGCATAGGCAGCACTACTGTCTGCAAATGGTGTGGGCATTTGTATAGGCAGTGCTACTACTGTTGGAAACTGGTGTGGGCATATGTATAGGCAGCGCTACTACTGTCAGCAACTGGTGCTGGCGTTACGTATAGCTAGCAATACTACTGTCGGCAACTGGTGTGGGCGTTATGTATAGGCAGTGCTAATACTATGCGCAACTGGTGTGGGCATATTTATTTCTTATTGCGCCTTTCATAATCTATCCTACATTAGAAATCTCTCATTCATTATCCTAGAGAAGCAAACTACCTTATGTGCAGAACTGCAAGTGTCTGGCACACGTGCCCTTTCTTCATGGAAAAAGTACAGATCTAACCAGCTCATCTTCAGGGAGTGGTGCATTGCGTGCAGAAGGCAAAACTTAATAAGACTTAAAGCAAATAGAAGTTAAGGAAATCATTATAGGATTATAGAATGTATTTTAATGCCAAGTTAACCCCTCTAGTCTATGAAAAATCACTGTGTCTTCTAAACTGAAACACTCACTTGAAGTGATCTGTGGAAACCATTGGATGCAACATCAAAATTTGCACATGCTGTATAGCGGGAGCAGTTTCTCCATCTGAGTATGAGGCAGGGCCGGTGCAAGGCACCGGAGCGCCCCAGGCGAGTCGGGGTGGGGGCGCCCCGGTGCCGGGGGGAGGGAGGGGGGGTGGTACCTGTGTAAAAAAATTGCTGCCCCGGCGTCCCTGCAGTGCTGGGGCGGTCAGGGGTGTCCGTGCCATAGGGGTACCTGCGGCGCTGTCATGTGTATAAAGCTGGCTGCGGCCGGCGGGGTCCCTGTAGTGAATAGCAAAGAACTAGCGCTTCCTGCGCCGCCGCGCGCATAGCGCTAGTTATTTGCTATTCACTACAGGGACCCCGCCGGCCGCAGCCAGCTTTATACACATGACGGCGCCGCAGGTACCCCTATGGCACGGACACCCCTGACCGCCCCAGCACTGCAGGGACGCCGGGGCAGCAATTTTTTTACACAGTTCGCTGGGGGTGAGGGGCAAACTGCCGCCCTCCAGGTGCCGGCGCCTTAGGCAAATGCCTAGAGCTGCCTAGTGGTGGCGCCGGCCCTGGTATGAGGTACTGTGTCAGAGGTTGTGAGTCATTACATTAATTTGCTGTTGGGGACATACCCTCATCTTCATTACTTCCCTACCCCCTTTTATCTCCCAAGAATACCCACTAAAAGCCACACTTCCTGCTTCCAAATTTGTGCGGTAATAATAATACAGATGCATGTGTAGTGTGACTCGGACACATAGGGATACATTTCCTAAAGCGTCTAAAAATGAAATGAGGTGATGTTGCCCATAGCAACCATCTGATTTGGTCCATCATTTCTCTATTGCATCCTAGAAAATTATAAACACAATCTGATCTGGTTACTATAGGAAACATCACCAATTAAAATTTTTCGAACCTTTAGTAAATTTGCTGCATAGTGTTTAAAACATTGTCCAACTCCATGCATTTCGGTATTGCATGAAACGCACAATCAGGCTCAAAGTGACCTGTTCAGAAACCTGGATGAAATCCAGAGAATTGCAAACAAAGAGCCTGATTCAGACCTGTTTGCTAGGTTGCATATGGACTGGGCCGAATTCAGCCCGCTACGAGTGGGTCTCAATCAGCCCCAAAGTGACAAACTGACATTGTGTGGTAAATCTACAAACGCTGTTGGCCCTAATGAACCCAAATGGCTGATTCAGAGATGTACATAAACCCTTTTTTAGACGTTGGAAAGTAGACTGATCTGCAACGGATGCTGCATCTTTGTATGCAGATGATAGGATTTGCAAAGCCGCCAGTGAACATTTTGAAACATTGACATTTGCATATTTTTGCATGGCCGCTTTGTACATATTTGCAGCTGCGAATGCATTTCTCGACATCTCTGAATCTGGTCCAAGATGGCTTAAAGCAGGGGTGTCCAAACTTTTTGCAAAGAGGGCCAGATTTGGTGAGTTGATGTGTGTGGGGCCGACCATTCAGCCTGAACCATGAATCACATCAGAAGACGTATTTCCCCCAGCCTGCTCCCCCCCCCCTTCTCTGTACGTCCTTCACTCTGCCCCCATTCAGTGTATTTCCCCCAGCCTGCTCCCCCTTCTCTGTATGTCCCCCACTCTGCCCCCATTCAGTGTATTTCCCCCAGCCTGCTCCCCCTTCTCTGTTTGTCCCCCACTTTATTTCCCCCTGCCTGCTCCTTCACAGTATTTTCCCCTGCCTGACCCTCCTTCTCTGTATGACCCCCTCTGTAAGCCAGAGGATGGAGAGGCCAAGCAGGCACTACAATGCTGCTGCTACTGCTGCGATCCCCCCTCCCCTCCTCCCTCCGGGCATACTGGAGAGAAGACAGATACCCGAGCTCCCTGCTCCCACCGTCATCCTCCGCTGCAGAGTCTGCTCTGCATGCTGCCATCCCCCACCCCTCTTCCCTCCCAGCATCCTGTGAATGCGGCAGGCCGCAGGAGAAGTTTGCAGACAGAGATTGGAGCGGAGCCTGGGCGGGGGATGGGGGTTGGACACATACTTACACGAAGATGCTGAACAGTGGCTGCCGACACCCTCTCACCTCTGCACAATCACACAAGGTAATGTGTCCGGAGGACCCACCTCTACAGTCCCGCATTGTGCATCATACTTCTAGTGCTCCACCTGCTTCTGGCTGGAGGCTGAGGGCCACTTAATGTGACATCACGGGCCACAAGTGGTCCGCGGGCCGGACTTTGGACATGCCTGGCTTAAAGCCTAGGAGTCCTTCAGAAGCCTCTTTCTCCCTGTGCAAATTGTGTGTATTGGTGCATGTTATAGGGGTGAGAGTGGGATGGACAAGTACTGGGTAACGTGTACCCCCCCCACACACACACACACAAACACACATACACACACACACACACACTCCTCCAGCTCAGTCTGCCTCTTCGCAATGTTACCTTTTAAATAAAGAAAACAATATTATAAACAACAGGGGGAGGGGTTTCCTTGGTACCCCCCTCTGAATTCGCCTTTGTATAATATATATATTCTTGCCGTATCGACTTGTCATTTTGTTCCCCCCAAACCCTACTAACTTATGTTCATGTTTTGTATAACTTTTTCCTTTGTTTAAAACCATAATAGTTTATTTTAAAAAAATGTTTACAAAGGAAATCACCATTCAAAAACTGAATTGTGAGGACATGAGATTAAGGGGGTCATTCTGGTTGATTCACAAGGCTGCAAATTTGCAGCCTGGCAAATCCCCCAGATGCCAGACGTACTTAGAACATAAAGGATAGCAATTGGAGGCAGGGAATAAATCACTAGTTACCTGTTATAAGGGGCGCAGCTATGCCCAGTAAAATAAACAGAATTTTTGGTACTTATGTATTATCTGGGCTCCCATGTTAAATGCACCCCATTTTTTCATACCCCTACTATCCAACTACGCATGGAGTTGATTTTATATAGTGTGGCGAGCGCAGCGAGCCACCGCGCCCGAAGCGTGGCGAGCGCAGCGAGCCCCGCGAGGGGACGCGGTCTCATAAGAAAAACGGGAGCCCAGATATTACATAAGTACCGAATTTTTTAATAATGATAATATTATTTTTTATTAGAATATCATCAATCAATAAAGGAAAAGATAAAAGCAAATTTGAAGTGCACTTCTAACACAATAAAATAGACACACAATACTCACAACATATAACATATAAAATCTCTATATTTTTTGATATGAGGCTATTATGATGCTAAATAGAGGCTTTAGTATTTATGGATTTTTTTATAATTGAGGCAATGGAATTTCCAAATAATTTTTTAGTCAGATCCGTGCAGGCTGCAGTGTAAAAAAAAAATTAGAAAAATCAATAAATCATTAAAAAAACGGCGTGGGGCCCCCCACCCCCCTGATTTTGATCAGCTGGGGGTTATTTTCTGTTTTTTTCCTCATGTGTAAAATTCTAAGATGTGAAATACACTTCCAAATCACGGTGTATTTTTTTGGGCGTATTTTTGACTAAAGTACGATGTTTTCATGTTAAATATAGGCGTATTCTATCGATGTCGTATTCATTTGTATTCAAAAATAGAAATACGCCATGTATAAACCATGAATACGAATACACATCACCGTATTTTCACGATAGTAAATCCTGAAAATACAAATACGCATTAAAAAATCGTATTTTCCTGTACGAATACAAATTTTTTATACTATTTTACCTTAGTAAATTTCCCCCGATGTATCTATCTTTGTGAATTTAATAAATATGACATTGATGAAAATTAAATTAAATAAATAATAGAAGTGATGAGGCAATAAGAGGCTTTGGTTATAATAATATGGCATGAGGCATGGATGTATAAGGAATTCTTGATCGGTACCTACAAAGAGGCGATAAAATCAATACTATTGTGTACGAGATATGATAATGAGGCTTGGTATAATTAAAGGAAATTCGGTACTTTTTTCCTAGCACGGCGCCCATCGTATCGCATCGCATACCACTAATTAAGGTATGCGATGGTATGCAATAAGACTCGATTATCGGGTCGATACACCCACACTGTACAATAAAATATTTCATCGCATGCCATTAAAATGCGTCCTCCGACCTTTTCATACCCCCACTATCCACGTTGGCGTGGAGTTGATTTTAGATAGTGTGGCGAGCGCAGCGAGCCACCGAGCCCGAAGCGTGGCAAGCGCAGCGAGCCCCGCGAGGGCTGCTATTGCAGCGTGTATGGCCACCTTTAGGCACATAACCCAGCCCATTATTTAATAAGTATCTATATTTTTATTAAAAAAATCTAAAATTATTAAAAAATTTGTTATAAACATGTATAATAAAAGACTTACTGTTCTTTTGGTGTTGTGCGGTCCCTCCCCTTCTATATGCGTAGGCAGGACGCTGAGGACGCCATTACAACCCTCTCGTGACTAAGAGGGAAAGGAGGGGAGAGAAGGAGGAGATGGAAGAAGAGGGGAGGAGATAGAGGGGGCGGAGTGTTGAGGACTGGCAGTGGCACTTGCACAGCTCACTGAGAAGAGGGAAGGAAGGGGAGGCGGCGCTGCTGCCTGTTCGTTATTTCATTGACAGCTGACAGGCGCAGGGAGCAATGGGTAGGGGTGGATCTGGACATGACATGTCATCCAGGCATTCACAGACAGCGCTACATGCCTCAGCACAAGTGTCTGTGACTAAGAGGGGGCAGGTCGCAGGAGGAGGACAGTGTGTGCGCGGTGCAGGGAGCTGCTCAGCTTCTCCATACTGCCACCCGCTGTCAGACATGCACTGCGGGCGGCAGTGACAGTGAGGGCTGAGGCAGCTTTAGCAGAGCAGCGAGGGAGACAGCGCCTTTTCAGCATGGTGCCTCCCTGCTTTGCAGGAGCTGCTGAATGGGTAGCGCCGGCCCTGCTTCTGAGTTCTGATGTTTTCAGGTGATCCAGTGAAGTATGGCTGTAAAAGTCCGATCTGATGAGAAGACACAGTGGTAGAAAGGTGAGCATAGGCATGCTTCTGCTGTTTACCTAGGCAGTGTGTGCTGTCCCTGTAGCCCTTGGGGTATTAGTTGGTTGTTAAGAAAGAGAAAGGTTTGTCATTGGTGGTGCACCAGTTAAAGAAAAATTGGTACTCTTTACTTAGAAGGGCGCCCATCTCGGCCATCTCGGGCATTGAATGCACTAAAAAATCAGGTGCGATGCGACAGACGAGATGCCCGAGATTTCCCATAGGGAACAATGTTAAATGTCTCAATTGACCCGATTTTCCTGTTCAATGCCTCAATTGAGCCAATTTTTCCATAGGAAACAATGTTAAATGGGCCACAGAGGCCAAATAGGCACCCTGAAGTGAATAATGGCCACCCGAATTGTTAACGCCACCCCACGATCAACGTCAACCCGAAGCGTGGCGAGCGCAGCGAGCCCGCGAGGGGCGGCGGTACGCGTCCTACGACCTTTTCATACCCCCACTATCCACGTCGGTGTGGAGTTGAGAATAGAAAGTGTGGCGAGCGCAGCGAGCCACCGAGCCCGAAGCGTGGCGAGCGCAGCGAGCCCCGCGAGGGGACGCGGATACCTTCACAGGTATCCGCGTCCCCTCGCGGGCTTCACAGCTGTCCGCGTACCCTCGCGGGGCTCACTGCGCTCACCACGCTTCGGGCTCGGTGGCTCGCTGCGCTCGCCACACTTTCTATTCTCAACTCCACGCCGACGTGGATAGTGGGGGTATGAAAAGGTCGTAGGACGCGTACCGCCGCCCCTCGCGGGCTCGCTGCGCTCGCCACGCATCGGGTTGACATTGATCGTGGGGTGGCGTTAACAATTCGGGTGGCCATTATACACTTCAGGGTGCCTATTTGGCCTCTGTGGCCCATTTAACATTGTTTCCTATGGAAAAATCGGGTCAATTGAGGCATTGAACAGGAAAATTGGGTCAATTGAGACATTTAACATTGTTCCCTATGGGAAATCTCGGGCATCTCGTCGGTTGATCGCACCCGATTTTTTAGTGCATTCAATGCCCGAGATTTTTTACTAACGATGCCCACGATCAAAATCGTGGGCGCCCTTCTAAGTAAAGAGTACCGAAAAATTAGTCATAAAAATTACCTTTTATTATTAAATCTTAAAAGCTGCAAAATATGACAAACAACATACAACATTGAACAAGTGAATACAGTGCAATTTTAAAATGCACGTGCGGCGTCTTGGAACAACTGTCAGTTAGGTAGTGTGCACCTATGGCGATATTGTAATGATATTGCTTCTCTAATTATTCAATAATTTATGCAGAGGAAAGGTGTCCACTGAGGTCTATGAATTTCTTCTTCTAAGTCCTGTTCGGTACCTGTTATGTATTGGGTTAATACTAGGTGTGTGTTTTTTTAAGAATAAAGGTTGTCTGTGATAGTGTCAATATGGTTCACTCCTACGACATTGCGCACTAATCCTTATTGTGATTCTATTAATGCAGGTATTGCTAGTTCCTTACGGTGCAGAGGCACCAATGAGTATACTAAATAGTGAATACCGCACACAAGGAGTAAGGAAGGCTGTTGTATACAAACACACACTATTATAGATGGTATAGAAAAGACTGCTTATCGCAACAGTCAGTAGGTAATGTAATCAATCCTACCAGCACACCTAACTTGGGCACGTTATAGTTAATGTAGTATCGCTATTATGTTTCTATATTGTAGCAGCTGGAGTCCCATACTTGGCTGGTAGTATGACATGCTGTTACCGTCAGCAGCGTTTCTCTTGTAAAGAGAATGTAAGCTGTGAGGTAACCTAGCGTGTGCCGATAGGGTACCGGAGACAGTTCTAAAAAAATATATACATTAAGGACTAGTAATACATATACAACAATGTAAAACAGTGCTACAAGAAACAATACCCCATCTGCCCTTGGAGTATTGCAGGGAGAGTCACAGCCACAGTAACTGAGAGAGTCGCGAAGACAGAGTATAATATAGTGGGTGAAGCAGAAAATTAGCATACAGTGACCCTTCTACTGTCCACCATCATACAAGGTATAGAATGGTGGATGAGAGTGAGGGGACACTGCACAATTCCCCTGGAATTAGGAAATGAGAAAAACGAAGATGGATTAGCCAGGGTGTAGGAGAGATATGACTAGGTGGAAGAGGAAGAATAAGATGTTGTATCCCCAAAAACAATTGCCAGTATATATTGTCTGTAACCAAGTCTGTGTATGCGTTTTCCAATTATGTAGGAATGTACCCTTGGCCCAAAATCTGGGATAATGTCCTAGGTGTTGGTATGAACTAGTCATCTGGTTCAGACCAGGGTTGATAAGCAATGGTGGTGATACTGTAATACAAATACCTAGCAGATATTGATATAACTACAACATGTTATGACAGTATCAGTTAGATGATGAGGGTGGCAAAAGGTTATCCTCCTCAACACAAATGTAAATGATAATGGAGCCTCTCCCCTGGCATTTTCAGCTGTTAATATTAGTTAACTAACTGGTTAATCCCACTATCACTGGATCGCCTGAAACCATCAGAACTCAAAAGCTAAGCAGTGACGGGCCGAATTAATACCTATTTAGGAGACCAATAGTACCTATTTGGGAGACCAATATGGAATCGTCGGTGCTGTAGCCAACTGGGAAAGCAGAAACACCATTGTCTAGTGGGTGATGCACCTGTTCTCTCTGATCCTTTATGTACTATACTTACCTACTATACTCGACATTTAAGCCATGATGTTTGTGTAACCAGATAATATCAAATATATATGGGGCTTTCAAGGGGGTGTGTCCGGCGTTGTACAGTCTGATATCTCCTCTACTACTTGTGCAATCAGTTTATACGTATACATTATTAGTCACCACCTATCTTTAGGTTCATTCTAATTAAGAAAGGACACTACCTAGAACAGGACATTGACATACCACCAGAGCAAACACTTTTCTTAACAGACTGCATCAGGTACATACTAGAACACAACTTCTTCTGGTTTAATGACAATTACTACAAACAGACAACAGGCACCGCCATGGGCACCAGATTCGCCCCGAGCTTCGCCAATCTCTTCATGAGTAAGTGGGAGGAAGAGAATATATGGAGGGGTGGCGAACTCGGGTCGAATCTGGTGCTCTGGCGACGCTACATAGATGATATCATTTTCATTTGGAGCGGCACTAAAGAAGAACTTGACACTTTTAACAGTAACCTGAACAATAACAACAATAATCTAAAATTCACCACACAATGCAGTCAAGAAACAGTTAACTTCCTCGACATCACCATATTCATACAAGACGGCAAAATCAACACCAAGACATACCAAAAACCTGTAGACGTTAACAGTTACATCCTATCAACAAGCGGACATCACCCCAATTGGCTCACTAGCATCCCCACCAGTCAGTTTCAAAGACTACGCCGTAATTGCACTAATCTGACAGATTTCCAAACCCAAGCAAAAGACCTCAGTACACAATTCACAAACAAAGGTTACAATGAAAACAGAGTACAAGAAGCCTACACTAAAGTAGAAAAGATAGACAGGGAAACCCTACTGATACCCAAGACAAAAAACACAGACGAGCAGAAAGACTATAAATTAGCTTTTATAACAAAATACAACGACGACAATAGACTATTTCAAAAAATCCTACAGAAACACTGGCATTTACTGCTGGAGGACGAAACCCTAAATGACATCTTACCACCTAAACCCACAATCATCTACAAAAAATCAACCGACCTTAAACAACAGCTGACCCATAACCACAGCAGACAGACAGAACCAGTTCAAGACAGCAAAGGGTTCTTCCATTGCGGATCTTGCAAATACTGCACCAGTCACACAATAACAACCAAAAAGACAGACAGATTCTCTTCAAAAGTGACAGGCATAGAGTACAAGATCAATGAACACATAACTTGCAACCACACAGGGGTCATATACCTGGCAAGTTGCCCCTGTGGGTTGCAGTACATAGGAAGAACCATCAGGAAACTCAGGGTCAGGGTGGGCGAGCATATGCGGAACATTGCAAAAGGTTCAGACACACACAGCATCTCCAGACATTTCAAAGAGACACATGATTGTAACCCCAAAAACCTCACAGTAATTGGGATAAAACTAGTAACCAAGAACTGGAGAGGAGGAGATTACCTTAAAATGATAAATAAAGAAGAGCTAAAATGGATTTTTAATCTTAAAACCCTTACACCAAGAGGCCTTAATGTAGACAACGAGGTCAGGTCAATTAGTACCACGTAGTAAAACCACAGCTCCACTTACATAGAAGGGCATAGTGACCACGACCAATATGGAGACTCCTACAGTGTAGAATCTTGCTTTCAGATTCCCATTCAGAAAGACAAGCTAGAACACTGTCCTGAGCCCAAACATAGCAGAGCTATTACAAAATAATAGTAGACGAACCCAGGTACGACAGATACCAATTACACCCATTGGAACTATACAGAAACTGACAGGTTTCCATTACAGACTTGAGGGCATGTTTGCCCATAACCAATATGGCCGCCTCTACATCAGAGACCCGCCCCCAGGATTACAATAAAAATACCCCCGGCCACCACATCTACTACACAGCATCTCCCTGAAGAAGGCCGCAAGGTCGACACGCGTTGGAGGACATTATCCACCAGACACCCACCCCAGTCTCCTCCCGTCGGGAGTAGAGCGCACGGAAGACGCCAGGACTTTAGACTTGGGTGCAGGGATACCGCGTCATCCGCGTCATCCACATCCCGGAAGTCTAGTCCTGTGCGAATTCCGTGGAGCCCGGCAGGACGTGCGGACACGGCGCCGACCTGATCTGCGGCGGGACTGCGGGTACGCACGGAGGGAACGAGGACCGGAACCAGTACCAACCACAGGTTAGAGGTGCACTGCGGAGGGGACGGGACGCCAGCCCCCCGCACCACCGGCCTGTGACCGACTCATCCCACCTGCATATCAGACTTGTTTTTTCCCTCAGACTTATTTTTCCCTCTCTCCCACCACCAGTGTTATCGAGACTTCCTAGAGCGCATCCTGCACACGGTGCCCAGCCTCTGCTGCCACCCAGGTGTAGTGTATCCCGCGCCCCTTACTCTGTGTCCCATACTCCCCGGCATCTGCTACCATCTACAAGCCAGTAACATTGGGTGAGCTGCTCCTGCTGTCACCCAAGTGCAGTTTGTGACGCCCCTGGGAATTGTGGAATTTTCTCAGCACCACCACAGAGTGCTCTAACAGTGAACCCCTTCTCCTACCCCTTCTGAGCCCCTGTGCTTTCACTGCCCCTTATATTTTATTCTCAATAAATTTCTTTGTATTACAAGTACCCTCTCATCTCATTTGCCTGACGTTACAGATTTGTACAGCCAAGCACTTACACTTACTGTTACCAACATTTTTTGGGGAACACGTAATCCGTATCTCATTAGCGCAGGTCTCCACACCCCCTGCTTCCATTATTACCTATTGGAGGGTGGCCCCCCTCCCCTGGAGACCAGCAGCTGCAACAAGATCGCATTGGTGAGCGCAGTGTCTATACGATCTCCATACTATTACCCGGCCACAGAGACTGCAGCTCCTAGATGGGAATCTTAGACATAAGACATGACAGGGAACTCAGAGCAACCCAGATATTTAGAGAACTAGACACATCGACACAAATCCAAGCAAACGGAAACAAATTCTGTGACACTTTCATCACACTTGAGAAATTAGTCACTAAAGAAACTAGATTGTGGTGGGACACTAAGACATTAGAATGGTATATTAACAACAATCTTATACCCAAAGGTTTAAAAATAAAGAAAATCCCTTCCCATCACACAGATGACACAGAATTCATGAAGAAATGGGACCTCATTACACATGACTGCTCCCTCAAACTCACACAATTAATTGTGGACACACAAACAACAGAACTAGGACAACTTGACTCAGAAATAACTACATTAAACAAAAACCTAGATGAGTTCAAAGACAACACAGAGTTCATACAACTAGAGGAAATTTCCAGGCAAAGGCTGCTTAGGAAAGAGACGACCGTGATAAACACCAAAAAAGAGAAAATACTCAGAGACAAAATAGGGAAGAAGTCACATAGACTCAAGACACATAGACCCAAGAACCAGACCACTGAGCACAACACCAGACAGACAGATAAATTTCCTGTACACAAACCAAACACCCCCATCTACAAAAGACTAAAACTAACTTACCAACAATATATGACAAAGATACACAAAACAAACCAAAAGCAAGGACAGCAGCTAGAAAGACACATACCCACCACCATAGAACAAGAACCCATAGAACTGATCGATAGTAGCTTCAGCACTAACAGTGACAGAGAAAACAGTGATACATCCTTCTCCACATACAGTATTGAGGAAACCCCACAGAAATACGAGCAGACAGCCAGACACTCACTGGAAGCAGGCACACAGCTTAGCTTTGTAACAGTGAGGTCAAAGGTACAAGAAACACAATCACTTGACACAACATGTGTGGACCCACCTTTTTTAGAACAAAATGCAGGGGCCGAACCCTGCAAAAAGACCCACGAAGACAAAACACCATTACCAATACCGAACACACAGGGGGAACAGAAAACAAACAAAAGAAAACTTATAACACTAGAAGAGGGTGTAGAGGAGGGAGACTCACCAAGAAAATACAAGGCACACAAAACCAACATAAACCCAACACAGACAAGGCAGACAAAACTGGTATTTTCAACCTCAGTAGACTCACACTTGAAGACAGGCACATCAGTGTCCTTAACAAAGGACTGAAATTCGCCCCTACAGCCAGACTAGACAAATTCCACTCATATTTAGACTTACACAAATTCACCAGAAAACTGACTCTAGCCAAATACTACCACAAACCACTACCATACCAGCCCAAACCCAAAACACAGGACATATATAAACATTCCGACCTACGACCCAAATCCAACTTCTATCCCCAGTACATGAGAGGGCATCTCATTGATACATTTGAGACAGTAGTCACACGGGACCTAGAAAACCTTGATTTAAAAAAACACAAAAAGACCCTCAATTTGACCAAAACAGAACTGACAACACTAAAAGAATTGAAAGAGGACGTTACCATTACAATTAAACCAGCTGACAAGGGGGGGGGGGGATTGTAATATTGAACACAGACGACTACATCACAGAAAGCAACAGGATACTCAATGACACAGACACATACCAAATTCTACCATCCAATCCAACAAACACCTATCAAGAAGAATTAAAACACTTACTACA
The DNA here is from genome assembly GCF_055691185.1 of Crinia signifera. NCBI lineage: Eukaryota > Metazoa > Chordata > Amphibia > Anura > Myobatrachidae > Crinia > Crinia signifera. Next base: position 159,990,916 of record NC_139222.1, on the reverse strand, counting down.
GAAAGGAAAAGACTTAGGTATACTCACTGACAAAGAACACTCCTTCATAGACAACCCCAACCCAGTCATCCCAGTCTTCTATCACCTGCCAAAAATCCACAAAGACACACAACACCCACCAGGACGCCCAATAATATCTGGGATTGGTTCACTCACCTCAAACCTTTCTCAGTATCTAGACAGATTCCTACAAACATACGTAAAAACCCAACAATCATACATAAAAGACACTACTGATATTTTAAGGACATTACAAACGACAGAATGGCAAGACAACTTCTGGTTATGTACTAGTGACATCACTTCCCTCTATTCAGTAATAGGACATGACCAAGGTATAGAAGCAGTAAGACACTACCTAGAACAGGACATTGACATACCACCAGAGCAAACACTTTTCTTAACAGACTGCATCAGGTACATACTAGAACACAACTTCTTCTGGTTTAATGACAATTACTACAAACAGACAACAGGCACCGCCATGGGCACCAGATTCGCCCCGAGCTTCGCCAATCTCTTCATGAGTAAGTGGGAGGAAGAGAATATATGGAGGGGTGGCGAACTCGGGTCGAATCTGGTGCTCTGGCGACGCTACATAGATGATATCATTTTCATTTGGAGCGGCACTAAAGAAGAACTTGACACTTTTAACAGTAACCTGAACAATAACAACAATAATCTAAAATTCACCACACAATGCAGTCAAGAAACAGTTAACTTCCTCGACATCACCATATTCATACAAGACGGCAAAATCAACACCAAGACATACCAAAAACCTGTAGACGTTAACAGTTACATCCTATCAACAAGCGGACATCACCCCAATTGGCTCACTAGCATCCCCACCAGTCAGTTTCAAAGACTACGCCGTAATTGCACTAATCTGACAGATTTCCAAACCCAAGCAAAAGACCTCAGTACACAATTCACAAACAAAGGTTACAATGAAAACAGAGTACAAGAAGCCTACACTAAAGTAGAAAAGATAGACAGGGAAACCCTACTGATACCCAAGACAAAAAACACAGACGAGCAGAAAGACTATAAATTAGCTTTTATAACAAAATACAACGACGACAATAAACTATTTAAAAAAATCCTACAGAAACACTGGCATTTACTGCTGGAGGACGAAACCCTAAATGACATCTTACCACCTAAACCCACAATCATCTACAAAAAATCAACCGACCTTAAACAACAGCTGACCCATAACCACAGCAGACAGACAGAACCAGTTCAAGACAGCAAAGGGTTCTTCCATTGCGGATCTTGCAAATACTGCACCAGTCACACAATAACAACCAAAAAGACAGACAGATTCTCTTCAAAAGTGACAGGCATAGAGTACAAGATCAATGAACACATAACTTGCAACCACACAGGGGTCATATACCTGGCAAGTTGCCCCTGTGGGTTGCAGTACATAGGAAGAACCATCAGGAAACTCAGGGTCAGGGTGGGCGAGCATATGCGGAACATTGCAAAAGGTTCAGACACACACAGCATCTCCAGACATTTCAAAGAGACACATGATTGTAACCCCAAAAACCTCACAGTAATTGGGATAAAACTAGTAACCAAGAACTGGAGAGGAGGAGATTACCTTAAAATGATAAATAAAGAAGAGCTAAAATGGATTTTTAATCTTAAAACCCTTACACCAAGAGGCCTTAATGTAGACAACGAGGTCAGGTCAATTAGTACCACGTAGTAAAACCACAGCTCCACTTACATAGAAGGGCATAGTGACCACGACCAATATGGAGACTCCTACAGTGTAGAATCTTGCTTTCAGATTCCCATTCAGAAAGACAAGCTAGAACACTGTCCTGAGCCCAAACATAGCAGAGCTATTACAAAATAATAGTAGACGAACCCAGGTACGACAGATACCAATTACACCCATTGGAACTATACAGAAACTGACAGGTTTCCATTACAGACTTGAGGGCATGTTTGCCCATAACCAATATGGCCGCCTCTACATCAGAGACCCGCCCCCAGGATTACAATAAAAATACCCCCGGCCACCACATCTACTACACAGCATCTCCCTGAAGAAGGCCGCAAGGTCGACACGCGTTGGAGGACATTATCCACCAGACACCCACCCCAGTCTCCTCCCGTCGGGAGTAGAGCGCACGGAAGACGCCAGGACTTTAGACTTGGGTGCAGGGATACCGCGTCATCCGCGTCATCCACATCCCGGAAGTCTAGTCCTGTGCGAATTCCGTGGAGCCCGGCAGGACGTGCGGACACGGCGCCGACCTGATCTGCGGCGGGACTGCGGGTACGCACGGAGGGAACGAGGACCGGAACCAGTACCAACCACAGGTTAGAGGTGCACTGCGGAGGGGACGGGACGCCAGCCCCCCGCACCACCGGCCTGTGACCGACTCATCCCACCTGCATATCAGACTTGTTTTTTCCCTCAGACTTATTTTTCCCTCTCTCCCACCACCAGTGTTATCGAGACTTCCTAGAGCGCATCCTGCACACGGTGCCCAGCCTCTGCTGCCACCCAGGTGTAGTGTATCCCGCGCCCCTTACTCTGTGTCCCATACTCCCCGGCATCTGCTACCATCTACAAGCCAGTAACATTGGGTGAGCTGCTCCTGCTGTCACCCAAGTGCAGTTTGTGACGCCCCTGGGAATTGTGGAATTTTCTCAGCACCACCACAGAGTGCTCTAACAGTGAACCCCTTCTCCTACCCCTTCTGAGCCCCTGTGCTTTCACTGCCCCTTATATTTTATTCTCAATAAATTTCTTTGTATTACAAGTACCCTCTCATCTCATTTGCCTGACGTTACAGATTTGTACAGCCAAGCACTTACACTTACTGTTACCAACATTTTTTGGGGAACACGTAATCCGTATCTCATTAGCGCAGGTCTCCACACCCCCTGCTTCCATAATTAAGAAAGGAGAATCAGTTGTTCTACTCATTTTCGCTTAAGATTTATTAAATATGCTTTTTGTACCAAGGATCTGACCTTTTTCATTCTAAATTGAATGTGTTCACAAACAATGCCAATTATAGGCACCAAGTATATTTTAGTCATATAATTAAAAGTTATATTTTAATATTTGCCATATATCATCTGTCAACGCCCATGAAATGCTGGGCATTCCCATGGGCACAATTATACGGGAATGTGATAGGAGTGAGCAGAAGAGCAGAACTGGTGTGTGTGTGTGTGTGTGTGTGTGTGTGTGTGTGTGTGTGTGTGTGTGAGAGAGAGAGAAAGGGGAGTCGGGGGTGTTGCGGAGTGCGGATGTGTAAGGGGGGCAGCTTGTGCTCGGGGCAGTAACAAAGCTTACCCTGTTGAAACAAATCTGCTCTGAATCTGCTGTGGGGCCCTGTTGAGCTGGCAGGTCTGAATGGATGCCACTGGGGACTGGTGACTGGAGAAGCTCAGCATCACAGGCTCCACCAACCTCCAGGCCACTGTCTGAAGTGCATAGTGATTTGGTGATTAACATGTCCAGTGTCTGTTCCCACAGTTCTATCAGCCTCCCCTTCGATCCCCGCACCCATTAATTTCGGACTTACACATGCGTGGGGTGGGGCTTCAGGTGTTGCATAAATTCAGAATCGCTGCAGAAGTGAGACTTGGGGCAGCCACCAGTGGGTGGAATTGGGTCCATTAGTGCAGTGTGAATCTACCGGGGACTGGAGCAAAATTCAGGAACCTCCCACTAAAAGCTGTAGGTTAAGTAAGTCTGGTGTGAGGGCCTCTAATATGTGAAACCCACAGGACAACTGCTTCTGTCGCCCCTCCTTATATCCTGCTGTGGCTGTGAGGGCGGGGGTTCTGAACATGCAGCCAGTTCCACACAAAAGATAATTACAGTATAAAATACCACTGCTAATAAATATGAATAGAAGTAGAGATGTGCAGGTTCTGATTTACTCTGATTTCAAAGCAGGATCTTATTGGCTATCCCAAATCACATGACAGTTGTTGACAGTTTATAGCCAATAAGATTCTTCTTTGAAACGAGAGTAAATCAGAGTAAATCAGAACCTGCACATCTCTAAATAGAAGTCCCTCTGTCTAATGCTGATTACCGGTCAATGCCAAAGTTATGTGTTGCAGTTTGCATCTTTCTACAGTAAGGTGTACTAAAAGGCTAATAGCCGTTTAGCATCAAATGCATCCGAGTGGCAGAGCATAGTAATAAAGGTATGGGGAAGGTGCCTAGCTATGGAGAGAGTTGGGCAGAGTACCTGAACATTAGGAAACAGAAATAGAACATACTCTGTCTAAGGCTGACCAAGCGTTTCTTGATTACTTTTTCACCTGGGGGGGCTTCAAAATTTTGGTATGGGGCCCACAAAGTCCTAGTTACGCCCTTAAATTCACTTATACAAACTTGTCAAATTAAACATTACATGTCTCATTCAGTTACAGAAGGTGATCTGCTCAGTGCACACATAGGGGGGGGGGTGCACTAATAATCACTTATGCACTAACAAATGTGATTATTATCTTGTGATAAGAGCTGTCCTTTGAGAAGCGGCTCTGCCCATATGCAGGCACCGGCCATGGGGCATACTGGGAAAGATCTGTGACCGAATCCTCAAACACCTTGGTGGAGAGAAGCTTCTATAGAGTAACGCCAGCTTTTTCATTTTCCAAGAGCAGAAGTGTTGTCAACACAGTACTTTATAAGCCCCAGCATCATTTCAGATTTCTGTAAAAAAAAAAAATACAGTTAAAGCCTTCTCCCCTTTATATGTCTATATTTCATCTCTTGTCAATATATGCCCCAGAGGCCCCTCAGTCGATCCCTATATGCTTCCCTCACAAAATCACGGCCCTTTATACTTCTCATAGTCTCCTCAGTCATGCCTCATTCTATATTTCAGCTTTAGCGCCCCTGTCATGCCCCTTTATATATGCTGGTCTTGGAGTCCCAAATGCTCTTATTTATATACTACCCTCAGAGTCCCTCTCATCCCCATTTATATGTGTCAACCTCAGTGTCTGTTTTCATATTTCTTTATATGCAACCAGCCTCATAGCACCCTGTCCTGTCATTTTATATGTGCACAGTATCAGAAGCTGTCATTGTCCTTTATATATGCGAGCCTTCGAGCCTATGTCATGCCCCTTTATATGCATCACTCAGAGCCCATCATGCTGTTATATCCTGTTTAAGGCTAAGGGTGCTATATTTAAGGAATAAAAATCCAGGACACAATGATAACAGCTAATGATGATCATTGTGTTAAATGGTGGTGACTACAATGTTCTCTTTTTTTATATGCAGGTCATTCATTATATATCGCTACTGATACTCTGAGGTGTGATGCCATGCCCCTTCACAGTGGCCTCACTATGGGGATGCAAAGGGTGCAGGCTGTACCTGGGTTTCACCCCAGAGGGGTGCCAGCTCCTCCTGAGTGACAGGAGCCAGTTTCTGCACTATGACATTACTTGCAGCACCTGGCTCCTGTCACAGTATAGGAACTTATATACAGACTGGTTACCGGTTACAGCCCAGCAAGTCCTAGTGTCACTGTTGAGTGTTACCCCGTGGGATACTGTGACCCGCGGGAGGGACAGCGGGACAGTCTGTAATTAGCGGGACTGTCCGGCTGTAATCAGGACAGTTGGGAGGTATATTACCGGCAGGTTTTACGAGTTTGCTGCAAAATTTCTAAGCTAAAGCAGCTTTATAAATGATTGAAGCTTTAACCAGCCAACTCCCTGCGATCTTGTTGGTTCCCTAATCTCAGAGCCTATAACATAACGCCCCTATGTATAGCTTTGCTGTTCTTTGCACAATGACAACACCATGGTGAGTGCTGACAACTATATATGAATAAAAAGTATTATTATAAATTTCACACTTGCTTATTGTTGTAGAGCTGGACAAAGTACATCCATTGTACACTGAAAAACCATGTAAGCAAAATACTGTTCTAGTTAAAGCTACACCAGCAATAATAGCTAAAAAGCATCAGCCAGAATTATACCGCATGATGAGAAGAACAAACATGTGATAGGATTACGTATTCTACTGGCAGATCATTGCAGGGAGCTAAGGAACTCATACACATACTTCTTTGTTCTGTTAATTGTAGCAAATATCCCCAAGCAAAAGGTTGTATGACTTATTTTGCTGAAGACCAGGTTCCAGTATTATAGTTCCAATCTTCACGGATTAAACCAGTTACTTGTGTTAACCCTTTAGTGAGCACATCATTTTGGACTGTGCATGCTAAAAAAATATATATATATATTTTTTTTAGATAATGTGCAATATATACAGTACAATTGTGTCCTCATGCATCATTGCTGCAGTCATGCCAAACAGCCCCTCTCGGCATGCCAGGTCCTGTAAATTATTCTAGCGTCGTAAATTAATTAGCATAGTCTTCTGCTGGGTACTATCAAACCTAGAAGTAGAGGGAGACTTTTAGGGTAGTATCCCGCATCCCACCCACTTTTAATGGAAATGGACCTGCTATGTAAATCAATCAGGGAATTGCAGGTCCTCGTGGAAGGGGCAGGGCTAAAATTATGCAGAGGCTTCACCTCTATGGGCTTCTACCCGGGAAGTGTCTAAGGGCGAGATGTACTAAAGGGAAAATGCGGTAAAACCCCCGTTTTACCGCATTTTCCTATGTATCAATACCCGTCCGCCCCGTTTTCGCAAGGCAGTGTATCGCCACCCTCTGGGTGGCGATACCCTATAGAAGCCTGTGGGCTTCTTTCGCCGCCCGCGCCCCCCCCCCCCCCCCCTCCCATCCTCCTCTGATCTCCTCCTCCCCTTGGTGTCACAGCCGGGAGGACATCCGGCTTCAGGGGGCGAAGGAGACGCAGGGGGACTCGGGCAGCCGCTGGGAGGTGACGGAGACCCCTACAGCCCACATCACAGGTCACCGTCACTGCAACCCGATGTGTTAGTACATAATACATCCCGCCCTTAGAAAAGAAGGTAAATACCGTACTAGTCACATTGTGTTGCAACTTAAGGCCCATACACACTGGAGGACTTTGAGCTGAAAGCAGCTCAGTGTACCCGTTTCTGCTTGAAAGCCACCCAGTGTGTACGAGGCACCGATGAGCAGTGAGCGCTGATGCAAGCTCCCGCATTATCACTGGCCTGGCCACTCATCTGCTGGTATTACTAGCAGATGAGTGATGGGGTGGACAGCTTTCCATAGCATCTGGCTAAGAAAGACTCAAAACAATAGTGGAGTTGCATGGGACCTGGCTGCTCACTTGCACCAGGCATTTTGCGTTGCCACAATTTTGTCAAGGAATGACACAGATTTACTAATGAACTTGGTGGTATCTGCAGGGGTAAAACATTTTGGTAGGAATTTAATTAGCAGCAATGGGACTAATTCAGCAATGATCCCTAATCAGCAAATTCGCAAATCAATTGATTTTTGAATGACTACACCTGGGTTCTGTATGCATCACGTGTGCGCGAGGGTGATTAGCAAGAGAAAATGCATATTGATAATCAACGCAAAGCAGACTGAGGTTGACTGACAGGAAACTGGCTTTATCAGAAAAAAATGCAGCATGCTCAAGGATTAAAGGGTGGGTCTCTGATGTCAGTGCTGGCTCCAAACAGCCTATACCACAGATTAGTGGAAGCCTCGGAGCTACTCAGATTTGCACGGACAGCAAAGTATTTTCTGTGGTTCAGGAATAGGTTATGGATTTGCAAGAGGATAACAATCTGCGATGCATTCGCAATATATTTCTGTCTGGGTGGCGGCTAGCTACTCGCAGACAACTGCAACTTCTCAGATTAGCAATTTACTTTGGGGAGGGGTTAGGTTTAGGCACTATGGTGGAATTAGGGTTAAGGGCATAGATACCTCACCTCCTGCATTCTGCAGGAGACTCCCTGACATAGCAGCAATCTCCCTCTCTACCTCAATAGTCTAGCAATCTCCCTCATGTCATCTAGCTCACATTACACTGTTACATCATAGTAACCTCCCCTCCTGCATTCTGCAGGAGACTCCTTGAAATAACAGAAATCTCCCTCTCTCCCTCATAAGTCTAGAAATCTCCCTCATTTCACCTAGCCCACTGTCACTTATTTGGGGGAAAAAGGAATAAGAGATAGATACATTTACATTGAATCATCTGCACAATTTCCCAGCACTTTACCAAGTATAGTATCTCTTACTAACTGCTTTGGGGCTCATCTACATTTGGATATAAGTCATTTTAAAAGATTCCTCTCAGATGTAGCAGTGCACACCCACGCTTCTAGGTGCCACGTTCACAATCTCTCCATATATGAAACTAGACACGCCCTATAAGTGTTGCATGCACAATTCTATTTCCAACTATAATCTCCCTGAAACTAGTTTTCAAAAGTAGGCAAGCATGGTTAAGGAGAAAGATAGGGTTATGCTGCTGGGGGGGGGGGGGGGGGGTTACGTTTAGGCTGCAAGCTGGGATGGTAAGGGGGGTAGTGGGAGAGGATAATTATAGTTATGCAGACATCCCTCATCCCTCCAGTTGACTTAATCCACCACAACACATGTAAATGTGGGTGTGCTCTGTGGTGGACTGATCTGTCCCTCACAGTCTGTGGAATGAATGTGTAATTTTCTACGAAATTTTGGTACTTGTGTATTATCACGGCGCCCACTAAGCAAATAGCTTAGTGCAGGGGTTCCCAATCTTTTTCTAATCACGGCACCCTAGAGTATCAGAATTTTTCCAAGGCACCCCATGGCCCCAAAAAATATATATCAAATTAAGTAGGTTGTGTTTATATGTGCTTCTTAGGTTCAGTTATGTGGTAAAGGGCAGGATTTGGTTCTGATTGTACACATTTTATGGTTGGCAGCCACCAGCACTGGTGTTGTCCAGAAATAATTGATCATAAATAATTTGAATTGGTCCTGGACGACCAACCCGAGGCACCCCAGGGAGCCTAGGCGCACAGTTTGGAAACCACTGGCTTAGTGGGCTATTCTGCGTAGGAAAATCGCATCACATCGCCTCGCATGGGATGTTTTAGTGGCATGCGATGCGATGAGATGCGATTTTTTTAAAATAATTTATTCACTGCTCTTATGGCCACAGGGAATCACATCGCACCTCCCGCAAAATCGCATGCGATTAGCTATCCAGTTCTATAACATGCAATTAGGTTTGGATTACCCCCCCCCCCCCCCTCTATCCACACCACCCCGAAGCCTGGCGAGCGCAGCGAGCCCCGCGAAGGGCGGCAGAACGCATCCTCCCGATCTTTTTATACCGCCACTATCCACGTCGGCGTGGAGTCGATATCATATAGTGTGGCGAGCGCAGCGAGCCACCGCGCCCCGAGAGGGGACGAGGAATACATGTAAAGTAATCCGCGTGCGCTCGCCACACTTCGGTCTCAGGGGCTCTCTGCGCTCGCCATACTATATAAAGTCGACTCCACGCCGACGTGGATAGTGGCGTTATGAAAAGGTCGGGAGTATGCGTTCCGCCGCCGCTTGCCACTCTTTGGGGTGGCGTGGATAGTGGGGGGGGGGGGGTCTTTCAAACCTAATTGCATGTCATACTAGTGTATAGCTCATGGCATGGCATCGCATGCGATTTTGCGGGAGGTGCGATGCGATGTGATTCCCTGGGGCCATAAGAGCAGTGAATAAATTAGTAGAAAAAATCAGATGCGATGTGATTTCCCTACACTAGCATACGTATGATAATTGGGCGCCGTGATAATATACAAGTACCGAAATTTTATACAGCACATACATGCAATATATACTACAAATAAATTGGATATTCACAGAAACAAATCAAAATCACAGTGAAGGTAGCTAGTAGGGTGAATACCCCTTCAAAATTGTGCTTGTTGAAAAAACTATTTTGCAATATTGAAGATAATGGAGGAAATTTACTAAGATGGGAATAAGATTTTACATGTTATGTTGCTATGGGCAACCAATCAGATCCTGTCTACTATCTTCTAGCAGGCCTGGCCAACCTGTGGCTCTCCAGATGTTGTCAAATGACAAATCCCATCATGCCTTGCCACAGTTTTGCTATAAGGGAGTGTTAAAACTGTGGCAAGGCATGCTGGGATTTGTAGGTTCACAACATCTGGAGAGCCAAAGGTCGGCCTGTCCTGTTCTAGAGGGTGCTAAATTAATAAGTAGATTCTGATTGATTGCTCATAGAGATGAGCGGGTTCGGATCCTAGAGATCCGAACCCCCACGAACTTACCTGGTCCAAGGCCAGATCTGAGGAGTTCGCCGGTTCCCGCCATCTTTCCGAGTCCAAATCGAGGCTAAAACGTCATCATCCCGCGTCGGATTCTCGCGAGACCTGGGGATACATAGTTCATGGCGGTCAGCGCCATTTTCAAACAGGCTGGTGATTTCAGACAGCACGGATGTGTCCGTGCTGCTGCTGAGCGGAGTGAGGGGGAAACATGCTGGGGGGGGGGGGGAATGATTTATGCATAGGGGGCTGCATAGTGCTACAGAGGGGGGCTACATTATTTTCATTAAGTAAAAAAAAATTAAAAGCAATTTTTTTTTTAATTACTGCTGCCAGTGCCCAGTATAAGTCCAGGGTGCCCGCATGTGTGCTGCATCAGTCCAGGGTGCCCACATGTGTGCTGTATCAGTCCAGGGGTGCCCACATGTGTACTGTATCCATCCAGGGGTGCCCACATATGCGCTGTATCCATCCAGGGGTGCCCACATTTGTGCTGTATCAGTCCAGGGGTGCCCACATGTGTACTGTATCCATCCAGGGGTGCCCACATGTGTGCTGTATTTGTCCAGGGGTGCCCACATTTGTGCTGTATCAGTCCAGGGGTGCCCGCATGTGTACTGTATCCATCCAGGGGTGCCCACATGTGTGCTGTATTTGTCCAGGGGTGCCCACATATGGGCTGTATCAGTCCAGGGGTGCCCGCATGTGTGCCGTATAATTCCATGGGTGTCCCCATGTGTCCTGTATCGGTCCTGGGGTGCCCGCATGTGTGCCATATAATTCCAGGGGTGCCCCAATGTGTCCCATATCAGACCTGGGGAGCTGCACTTTTTTTTTTTACTGCAAGGGCTGTTAAATGCGCTGTAGTCCAGGGGTGAGCCAAGAGTCCCTATAGATTGTAAGCTTGCAGCAGGGCCCTCCTACCTCCATGTCTGTCTGTTGTTACCCAGTTTGTCTTATCACTGTCTACTATTGTAAAGCGCAACGGAATCTGCTGCGCTATATAAGAAACTGTAAATAAATAAATAATAATAAGAGTGCTGTATAATTCATAGGGTGTTGCTAAGTCTGCCTTATAATTCCAGGTGTGCTGCTCTTTCTTATAATTAAAAGAATACAAATTTTTATTTTTACTGCAGGAATTTGTCTGCCGTATAATACTATGCCTGCCGCCATGAGTGCCGTATCAGTCCAGGGGTGCCGCCATCTGTGCCGTATAATTCCATGTGTGCTGTATCAGGTCAGGGGTGCCACTATCTGTGCCGTATAATTCCTGGGGTAAGCCAAGTCTGCCGTATAATTCATGGGGTGCTGCCAAGTGTGCCGTATCAGTCCAGAGGTGATGCTAAGTGTGCCATATCAGTCCAGGGGTGAGCAAGGTCTGCTAAATAATTCCTGGGGTGAGCCAAGTCTGCCGTATAATTCATGGGGTGCTGCCAAGTGAGCTGTATTAGTCCAGGGGTGATGCTAAGTGTGCCATATCAGTCCAGGGGTGAGCCAAGTCTGCCAAATAATTCCTGGGGTGAGCCAAATCTGCCGTATAATTCATGGGGTACTGCCAAGTGTGCTGTATTAGTCCAGGGGTGATGCTAAGTGTGCCGTATCAGTCCAGGCTTGATGCTAAGTGTGCCATATCAGTCCAGGGGTGAGCCAAGTCTGCCGTATAATTCATGGGGTGCTGCCAAGTGTGCTGTATTAGTCCAGGGGTGATGCTAAGCAGTGGCGGAACTCCAGGAGGCAATGGAGTCATTTGCCGCCGGGCTCCTGGCCAGAAGGGGGCGCTGACTCCATTGCCTCGCGGTTGATGGGTGGCTTATGGGATAAACTTAGAGTGCCCCAACCTGGCAAGCTCACCGCTGTAGCTAGGCGGGCGTCTGCTGCGCTGGATGTTAGGTTAGCAGCTCGCCCCGCTTCTCCTCTTATCTTTCTCTCTGCTACTGCACGCAGTGCATAGATGCCCGGCGGCTCCAGCACGGTGTGCTGAGAGGTGATGACGTCACCCGCAGTGTCGCGTGAGTGCATTCAGTAGCCTGGATGACCTGTGCCTGGCTAGGCTACCAGTGGCGGTCCCCCCCCCCTGTCTTTCAGCATGCACGTGCAGCTACACCAGCAGGTCAGCGGCGATCCGCTGGTTCCAGCTTTATGTGAGGCCAGCGGCGTCTGCAAACCCCAATGCAGGAAGCAAATCCCCAGCACTATGCAGTGCATACAGTGCCCCGTTCTCCGCTCCCTTATTATGCAAGGATGTGGAGAGCGAGCTGTATGCAAAGTGCGGGGGATTCGTTTCCGGTGTCGGAGGTTGCCCATGGGTGCTTGCCGGAACCGGCGGATCGCAAAGCAGGGGAGGCCCCACACAGGCGAGGTGCTCTCCCTGCTCTTCTGAACATGCTGCTTCTGTCTGCTGCTGCCGGCCACCGCTGATTGACAAGCAGCGGCGACGGCAGCATACGCAGTTCCCAGCTGTCCACCCGCAGGAGCCTCCTGAAGCTGCCCCCCACCCCCCTGCAGCTGCAGCAGGTACTCGGACACCTGAATCCCGGTGACACAGCAGCCTAGCTACCTTGCCACTGCTGTAGGCTGTTGCTGGGGCACAGGACCCACCGGAGATTCGCTACTCACTGCAGGTGAGAACAAGAGCTACCAGTCCAAATTGCTGCTTGTACTTGGGGGGGAAGGAAACAAATGTGATGCCAGTGCACCCTTTCAAACCCCTACTTTCCCTCTCTTCACTGCACTCCGCCCCCCCCCCCCACCTGCCTGTCCATCCTCTCTCACCACCTCCCCTGACACCCTCCCTCACTCCTTGGGGGGTATTCAATGCCGCAGCGGTGTATCTGACCACACACTCTTTCACTTGCCCTCCCTTTTCGGGGTCAATTCTATTCTCCACGCTGTGTGTGTGTGTGTGTGTGGGGGGGGGGGGGGGGGCACACCAACATTCTGCTTGCCTCCGGGTGCCTGGGACGAACTTACGCCACTGATGCTAAGTGTGCCGTATCAGTCCAGGGGTGATGCTAAGTGTGCCATATCAGTCCAGGGGTGCTATTAAGTGTGCTGTATCAGTCTAGTGTTTGTGCCGCCCACTTGTGTCGCTTATCATAGTTATCCAACTACTTCCGTGCAACCTTTTGGCCTAAAAACAATATTGTGAGGTGTGAAGTGTTCAGAATAGACTGGAAATGAGTGGAGATGAATGCTATTGAGGTTAATAATAGCGTAGGAGCAAAAAAAAAAAAATCAGAACCCAAAAAATCCAAACACAAAACTTTTAGGGGGTGTTTTGTCAAAACCCATTAGAACCCAAATCCTGAAGGTAATCAGAACACAAAACACAAAACACGAAAAGTGGCCAGTGCACATCCCTAGTTGCTCATAGCAACATCACATGTGAAGTCCTATTCCCATCTTAGTAACTTTCCCCCAATAAATGTGTTTAGAATTTTGATAAATGCAACAAAAGAGTTAAACAAATCTAATTCACTCTGCACATTTTACATCTACCCCATCTGCAGTGCACATGGTTTTGTCCATTTAAAAAGAAATTTGCCAGAAGGAGTGAACCAGAATAACCCCCTAAATGAGGGATGAATATTTAATTGTCAGAAACTACAGCTGTATACTGATATACCCGTGGATTACACAAGGCGGCCAGCTGGATTGGAATACTCCACTGACAGCTGTACGATGAAAAATGAGCCTCTCTCTACAATATACAGAGGTAATCCTCACAGCAAACAGCTTTAACAAAAACATTTAGCTGCTGATAAACTACTAAAAAGGATTGCTAGCACTCTGCTAATTTTTTACATGCCGTTTGCTGTGAGGATTACGCCCTGGTCACAGAGTTGCATCTATAAATGTTGCTGCCTTATGCCCAAAACAGTATTGGTGTAATTCCCCCCCTCTCCCCCCCCCATACTGTAAATAGCAATAGTGTATACCCCAAAAGAGGGGTGTGATCTCATGATGAATGGGGTGTGCCAACACAATAGTACTCCCCAATTCAAATTACACAACACAATAGTGTCCCTTATTAATATTACACCACACAGTAGAGTCCCTTATACATGTTGCAAATCATACTGTACTTGTAGTGCCCATTACACATTAAGCCACACATTAGTTGTCCCCTTACAAGTTACACCCCACAGTAAAAGTGCCACTTATACATTATGCCACCTGAACCAAGTATGCTGAGTGCTGTTACTCAGCCCAGTACTGCTACACCTGGGGAGAGAAAGGGTGGTCCTGATAAGAGAACACTAGTGGTATTTCCCTGACAGCTGGCACTGTGAGTGGAACAGAAATGTGCCCTTTAAACAAAGAAACTAATCATACTATGGACCTTAATGATTGACCATGCTTCCGCCAGTGCCGCCATCTTTTAACTGATGTTAGGACAGTACGACTGACATAAGGCATAGCATAAGGGCCATAAGGTTTACCTGCTCTAGCTTGGCAGGAAATTAGAATGAAATACAGAATATACACCCGTGAGAGAGGTCTTATTACCTTACTAATTGGACCAGCCTCAAAATATGCCGGAGTGTCTGGTATAGGGGATGGTAACATAGTAGGAAGTTATGATCCTCATATAAATGTAATAATACTGCTCCAAGCCAGAGGCTTCCCTAGGGTTGGAGTCACCCGGTGTAGTGACTCATGGCGTCAGCCCCCCATCAATTGGGCCTTCTCTTGTCAGGCACCAGAGCGCATTGTAGCTCTTATATAATTAGCAGCTCTTTGCATTACTAATTGCAAATGTTAGTACATATGCAATTAGTATCAGTGCAATGTGTGGCGTACATGCTTCATACATTCCGCCCACAGAGATAAATATATATATATACTCAACATGAGTTTTTCATTTCTTTTGGTCTACCAGATTGTCTACACCAGTGCTTCTCCTCTTACAGTATGTTGCGATTTACCAGTGGGGATGGGCTGACCGCAGCACGGACACGGGGGTGCTGGTGTGAGTGCAGCTCAGTGTAGTGTCTCCCTACTAAAGGGTGACACCTGTGTGCAGGCCGCACCCCTTAGTGACGCCACTCATTGTATCATCTGGTGGTTATGGTATATTGGATCTACAATGTCTAGGTCTACAATCATATGGTCGACCACTAATGGTCGACAGTCAAAAGGTCATCAGGGTCAAAATGTTAACAGGGTCAAAAGGCCGACAATGAAAAGGTTGACCGGGTCCAAAGGTTGACAGTCAAAAGGTCGACAGTCATAAGGTTGACATGGTCAAAGGGTCAAAAGACAAAAGGTTGACATTGTTTCAGGCTTGGTGCCTCGTTGCGCTCAGCACACTATTATGTTCTCCCTCCATGCCGTGGTGGATGGTAGGGTATGAAATACCATCTTTCGCCACATTTAGGCTCATAATTTTGTTTAAAAATGCAGGTCAACCTTTTTTACCCTGTCGACCTTTTGACTGTCAACCAATAGTGGTTGACCCTATAATTGTCGACCTAGAGTCAGTCTATCATTTCAAAGCATGTGTATACGCCGGGTGCGTGTGAACTCGGAGAAAAATCTGTTCACAGAGTGCACGCTCCCTGCCTTTCCAGCTGGGGTGGGATGCCGGGCAGGTCCATTAGCATATGTGAACACCCAGCGTTTCATGGACGTTCCCATGAAAATTCTGGTCATACAGATGCCAATGCGTTTGTGACGTACGTGCGTGGGGCGGACACCTGACATAACCAGATGTCAGCTGCCAGCCCAAATCCCTGGATTTCTTCTCGTATATGTACAAGTGGTCTGGACCACCCTTACATATGCATGCTCCTTCAACATCATTTGATGGTCGGCAACCATCGAAAGATAGGGGAGGTTCCCATTGGCATGCGAATGGATGTTTATGTAAACATCCATTCGCATTCCGGGTGAAGGAACCCAGCGTGCAAAGGAGGGCAGGCAAACCACCATTCACAGGGCGGGTTCTGGATGACTTGCAAGAGTGCGAATTCGCGCCCCAGCAAGTTTTTGCACCCCAGCGAGTCAACCAAAATAAGGGTACAATTATCAGTCAATCAGCTCCTAACTGCCATGTCACAGGCTCTTTCCACTTTATTTTTCTCCAAGTCTTAGTACATCTACCCAATGGCAGATGTCGACACCATCGGGCAGTGGCATAGCGCCAAATTTTGCAACCCCCCCCCCCCCAAACTTCTCAAAATAGGTGCAGGGGAAAGAACAGCCCATTGGCAAACACATATCCACAAAAATCCCCACCTAACTTAAAACCCAGGAACCGCAAAGAATCTGGGTGTAAAAGAGGCAGACGGAACGTCCAGCTTTGCCAGCAGGTCTCCGGGGCTACAATCCCAAACCAAACATAGGGCCTTATTCTAGTTCACTCTTTCTGACAAAATCCTTCTTAGATGGACAAAACCATGTGCACTGCAGGTGGGGCAGATGTAACATGTGCAGAGAAATTTAGATTTGTTTGAGTTATATTGTTTCTGTGCAGGGTAAATACTGACTGCTTTATTTTTACACTGCAATATAGATCTCACTTTGAAGTAAAACCCAGCCCAAATCTAATTCTCTCTGCACAAGTTACATCTGCCCCACCTGCAGTGCACATGGTTTTGTCCATATAAGAAGGATTTTGTCATAAAGAGTGAACTAGAATAAGGCCCATAGAGCCTCCTCAAAAGACAGATAACAAACAATGTACACTTATACAGGAATGGCATCATTCACTGATCCTCCCTGGGGATGAGATAAATGCTGGATATGGCGGAAATTTCCCGGCATACATTTGGGTACCACCCCCACTGGCGAAATGTACAAAATGGGAAGAGGAGGAGCAGGATATGGGACGCACATGAGTCCTAAACAAATTTCTGTGTCCACCTTCTGTCTCACCACCAGGGGAAAATCACAAGCCAATTTCAAATTCTGGCAGGAGGCCACATGCACGGAATCCTCAATAGGCAAACAAAATCCCAAGCAGAAACCTTCTAGCAAAAACCAGGCATCCACCCTTTTAGGGTACAACCGAAGCCACCTGCCCAACTCAGAAAGGACAATCGGGGAATGGGCCTTACTTATGACTTCCACCGGCCGCAGCTGAGGTGCAATCTTTTGCCAGTTGACCCCCCTGTTACACTTACCCTTGCCAGCAGCACAGGCACTAGGGGTACCGGGAGGGGCCAACCTTTTGCCCGGAGGGTACAAGGGTGGTTTAGTCTACTGGGTAACGTCCAGCCACACTTCCACATCCTTGAAAGCCATGGGCGGAACTTCTCATCATAATCTCGAAAAGAGTAACCCTTATACTTCAGGTACATATCATGAACCAAAAACAAATACTTAATTACATTAGGATATTCCAATGGCCGCGATTCAGCATAACATGTGGCAAATGCCAAAAAGACCCTTAAACCATTGACGGAAATTGCGGAAGAGATTCTCTCCAATACCATCCGTTTTCAAAACCTGTCACATGTCGTCCGTAAGGGTCAACATGTCTACATACTTGCCCTTACTGATCTTTTCCTTCATCCACTTTCTAAGACCCATGGTGACCTCCGTATTGGCACAATGCACCATTTCTGTAAAAAGCAGGGGATCAGGGGAAGCTGAGTTCTCTCCTCGCTCATTTTGTAAAAGTGGGTCCCCGGTCTGCAACTTAGAGTATAATAGGTGCCATAGAATGTATCAGTGGTGTAACAATAGCCCCACAGACCCCGCGGTCGCAGGGAGGTGCTGAGTAGGTGTGGGCGCCAGGAGCTATTGATGCTGGTGTAGGTCTTCGGAGCTATTGATGCTCTGCAATGCCCTGCTGCCTTACCTCGCTGGTGCTAGTGCTGCTTGCCGTTACCACCGGGTGTGTGGCAGGGATCCTCGGATCTATCTAGTAGAGCTGCGGCTCTCCTCTTGGCTAGCTCCTGCAGTGCTAATGAAAAAAAAATGTTCTAGTTTACATTTCTTTTTGCATACAATGGTCTTTGCCTGCAATGGTATTTCTCTCTTGTTCCACTTTAGGATTGCCATCTGTAAGCTTCTGTAAAATCTGACCTTAGGGGGTGGGGCTTAGCCTTATATACAGTAGGTGCATGTGACTAGAATGCACATCAGCGCCGGATTAAGGTCTGTGGGGGCCCTGGACAGCAGAATTGTTGGGGCCCCCACAGACACACACACACCCCGGCGAGGCTGGTACCTGGTCAGCCGTGTAGAGGGTCTCTGCAGCGGTCCAAGCAGTCAGCGCTGGGCCGGGGTTCCTGCAGTGTATGAGAAGTCAGCTTCCGGGTACCTGCAGCAGATGGGAACTAGTAGCGGTATTGGCTACTAGTTTCCACCCGCCGCATGGACCCCCCGTCGCTGACTTTCCATTCGCGGCAGGGACCCCGGCCGGCACTGACTGCCCAGAGAGCTGCAAGGACCTCCTTCCCACCTGCCCTGTGCTACCCAAGCACGGGGTGACAGGAGCCCTACACTGGCAGCAGTGCTGGTGTGGGGGCCCCCAAATGTGTGGGGCCCCCGGGGCGACCGCCCCTGTCGCCCCATGCTTAATCCGCCACTGGTGCACATGCATGACCTGCCTGTGCACATGTCATGCACCAGCTGCTAAGCTCCCTACTCCCCTGGCTGTGGGAAGGTAATTAAAAATGTTATTTCACTATACCATCCCAGCGTATGTCGGGAGGCTTACACCTAACCCATCAGCTGTTGCTAGGTGTCAATCCTATTCCCTAGAACAAAGAGAGTTTGCAGATCATAGATTCCTTCAAACTAGTGTTGCTGTTTTTGCACAATGGCAATGTTGTTGTTAGTGCTGACAGCTATCTTTAAATAAAAAGTATTATTATTATATTATTAGACACTTTTGCTTATTGTTGTAGTGCTGGACAAAGTACATCTATTATATGCTGAATAAAGATGTAAGAAAAATACTGTTCTAGTTAAAGCTATGCCAGCAACAATAGCTATAAAGCATCAGCCAGAATTGTACAGCATGATGAGAAGAACATATGACAGATTTACGGATTCTACTGGCAGATCATTGCTCATAACTCATAAATCTCTGTTCTGTGTAGCAAATATCCCCAAACAAAAGTTTATATGCTTCATTTCTGGTTCCAGTATTATAGTTCTAGATTATCTAAAAAATCATCACAGATTATGATTGGGGGGGGGGGAGGGGGGGGGGAGTGGGAGGAGCACCATCATTAAGAGGCATACACACAGGGCAATTGTTAGCCTTTTTCTAAGCAATCTGTCTAGATTTCTTAAAAATTAAGCACAGATCACTCTGTGGCCTTTATTCAGATCTAATCAAAGTACAAATTTGTTTGGAAAATGGTCAAAACCATGTGCACTACAGGTGGGGCAGATGTAACTTGTGCAGAGAGAGTTATATTTGGGTGGGGTGTGTTGAAACTGAAATCTAAATTGCAGTGTAAACATAATGCAGCCAGTAGATGCAAAAAACAAAAGGGTCTGATAGGGCACTCCCACTTGAGATATGAAGGACTTCAATGTCCTAATGCAGCCAGTATTTACCCTGCACAGAAACAAAACAACTCACACAAATCTATCTCTCTCTGCACATGTTACATCTGCCCCACCTGCAGTGCACATGGTTTTGCCCATTTTCCAAACAAATTTGTGCTGCAATCAGATCTGAATAAGGGGCTGTGTGTATGCCCCTGAGTGGTCCTGCACATCGCCATTGCCTGCTCAGATCTTGACTACACTTATTCAAGATCTAGCCAAATCCCATATCAGAGAAAATGTAAGATAATGAAATAGGATAACTATAGCCAGAACATTAGCCAGAACATTGTTTGTTATTGTATTTTGTAGCAGTAGTTTAACCTACATGGTTTTCTAGTGGCGGAACTTGTGGTTGTGGGCCCAGGTGCAAAAAAAAATTGGGCCCCCCACCTCCACCCCAACCCAAGTTCACAATATGTAACATGTCAGTGGGTGACAGGGAGAGGCAGAATGTAACAGGGAGAGGCAGGGTAGGCACAGTGTGACAGGGAAAAAAAGTGGGTGACAGGAAGAGGGTGACGGGCAGCAGTGGCCCCCTTAGTGAGCAGGGTCCACGGTGCACTGCACCTGATGCACCAATGGTAGTTCCGCCTCTGATGGTTCCATCTATCCACAGTACCACAGCTTCTGCAAGTCTCTTGTACACGTGTCCTATATTCTTGCAACAGATCTAGCAAGCTCATCTTCAGGAAGTAGTGCATTGCGTGCAAATGGTAAAGCATATTAATCTAAAAGTAAATAGCAATTAAGGATGTTATTGCCAATTCTAACTCTAAGCAAAAAAGCCAAGCAACTTCTGCAGGAACCTGGATGAAGTTCTGAGAAGTGTAGAAAGGCGTTACACCTACAGCCAAAGAAAGAACAAACTAAAACGGTTGGTTACTGTAAATATGAAATTGCTTCTCTTCTAATTACCAAATAGCAGTTTGAAGTCTAGTAGAATGGACAAAGCTAAAATGTTCTACTTCCTTATGTAGAAATGGTCATTCAGTTGCTGTATTATATTTTATACAGGAAAAACATGTGAATATATAGACCTAGGGGTTATCAAGATATCAAGAGTCAGGTTGTAAAACCCTTCATTTTGGGTTGTGTTTCTGGCCAATAATTAAAAAGTCCATGGGCAGTATTCAATGAGAAAAAATCTCCGTGTTTTATGGCGAATTTGTGCTTTTCTCGCGTTGGATGGAGACTTTTACTCTCAAAAAGCGAGCAACCCTATTCAACGTGCACTTCTCGCCGTCTTTCTAAGTGATTTTCGCCGTGTCTCTGCGTGTAGCAATTCTCCATCTTTTCATGGAGAAGTGGAATGTGAACTTTTACAATAAAAGGTTTTTTGTTTTAATTTTGGTGTAAAAAAATCAGGAATTTTAATCTGTGAAGGGGCATGCTATTTTTATTCATGTGCTTATAGCACATGAATATATGTTTAATTAAAAATGTATTTATTTTTTTACACAGAGCAGCCAGCAGGGGGCAGGGAGCCGAGCCGCTCATTAGATATTCATATGTTCAATGCACCCGATCATTACATATGCACGATCGGGTACAGTGAATTCCCGGCCCCCTGTTGGCTCTCCCGGGGGGGGGCAGCCTGTGCTGCCTGGCTCTCGGGGAGCCCACCTCCCCCCACATACGTTCTGGGGCAGGCAGGGAGACTTCCATCTCCCTACCTGCCACCGTCCTTGGGCTCCCTGCGGCGTCACCTCATACGCCGGATTGGCTGATACTCGCCGCGAGGGGCGGCGAGTATCAGTCACATTGAATAGTGTATAAAGTGCCGTGACGGAGAATCTCCAAACATGGAGAATCTCCGCAAAAACACGGCGAGTGCATGGCGAGTGGAAAAAACGCTCACCATGCACGGAGAATAATCAAATTGAATACTGCCCCATGTCTTGCTAGTAAAAGCACTGGTTTAAATATTAGAAACAAATACTCTGGTTCACTTCCCACTATGCATAGAGCTGATATCAGGATATCAGTGCTCACAGATTACACCAATAGGTGGACTTGTGTAAGTGCTCTACTTATTTAATAATACATATAGCAATAGGACTGACCATACAGTAAAAGTCTACACTCTGGAGAGGAGAATTCTTAATGGTGATGATTATTCCTTGTTCTCTTCCTCATTCTCAAAGAATAAAGAGTATAACAAACAAGAATATCATAGTGTAGTAGTTCATGAATGAACTTTCAATAATTCCAAGGGATGTTTTTCAAAAGGGGAAAAGGTGTACAGTATTCTTAAGGGTTACCCTTTGGGCAGATCTATGATAACACTGCTGCTCACACGGAACTGGGACAAGGGATCTACAGCAAAAAGATAGACAGCCATTAGGTCGACACCATTAGTTCGACAAGCAAAAAGGTCAACATGTAAAAAGGTCAACATGCAAAAAGGTTGACATGCAAAAAGGTCGACACTGCCATTAGGTCGACGTTGTGTAGGTCAGCAGTCAAAAGGTCGACATGGGGGTTTCACTGTTTTTTTTACCCAAATGTCGACACAGTCGTCATGGACACAGGTTGAAGTGATCTGCAGCCCCTCGCTTCGCTCGCAATGCTTCGGGCACAGTGCCTCACTTCGCTCGGCACACTATTTGATTCTCACACCTCACCCTAGTGGATGGTGGGCATGAAATACTGCCTGTCGGCACATGTCGGCTCAAAAAACAGTGGAAAAACCCCATGTCGACCTTTTGACGGTCGACCTAATGGTAGTGTCGACCTTTTTTGCATGTCGACCTTTTTGCTTGTCTAACTAATGGTGTCAACCTAATGGTTGTCTATCTTTTTGCTGTAGACAAATAGTCCGGATCCTGCTCACACTGATCCAACATACAGTATGTGAAGCATATAAAGGTATATTTCAACAGCAAACTTTTGAGTACAAGGCTGCAAATCAATAAGCTCACATGTATGCTTACACTGGTATTATGTGTGTCCTCAAGTAGTGGTTTCTTTTTTTGTTCAGAAGTAATCGACCATACAGCGTAGATAATGGTAAAAAAAAACCGAAACTCATATATATATATATAGTTTTAGAATGTAGCTCTAAGACACCGGCGCTTCTAATTACCCTTATATAATATTTAATCTAGCAAGTTTTATTTGATAGGTTGGCAGCTTAGTTCTCTAAAATCCGACTTGGTAGGTCGGCTGGGATTTTTTTGGGAGGATATGGAGAGAACACAGGCGCCAGACCAAAGTTGTATAATAAAGGCTTATATAACCAATTTATACCAATAACACGATTTCAATTAAAAAAAAAAAACATTTTAATTTATAGTCAAGATAAACACAATGTATAAAAAAAGATTTGTAAAAATTGGACAGTATAAATAAGTATATAAAAAACAGCACAATTAATATAAAAGGGTAGCGAGTAGGTGGGATATTGATCCTGGGAGCAGGATCCCCTTGAAGAAGTCCATAGGTGGACGAAACGCGTTGAGACCATTCCTCCAATCCTCTTTGCTAACCAGCCGTGGAACCAGTGCTCTGCTCCACGAACCCTTAAAGGACAATACTATCCCTCCTTCTCATGAGCTAAGTACTAAGAACTATGGTCTTTGACTTATGTGCTCTATTTGAGAATTTCTACGCTTAGAAAGATATCCACTCGTATCCATTTACCTTATAACCCGTTGTTCCCATCCCCCACCTACCCGCTACCCTTTTATATTAATTGTGCTGTTTTTTATATACTTATTTATACTGTCCAATTTTTACAAATCTTTTTTTATACATTGTGTTTATCTTGACTATAAATTAAAATGTTTTTTTAATTGAAATTGTGTTATTGGTATAAATTGGTTATATAAGCCTTTATTATACAACTTTGGTCTGGCGCCTGTGTTCTCTCCATATCCTCATATATATATATATATATATATATATATATATATATAAGAGCGAAGAATATAAAAAACAGCGTGGTTAACAGTGTGGCCCACAAAACAATAATCCAAGGAGGAATCATTTCAAAAGGTTTTCACAGACGCAGTTTATGCATCATGTGTAAGAATTGTAAAAAGTTCCAGTAGTAAAATTACTGAAGTGAGTTCCACCAAACTTGGAAAAAAATCAAACACTTCATCACATGTAATAGTAAAAATGTAGTGGATCTCCTGCCGTGTTCCTGGGCAAAACAATATAACAGTAGGACCGCTAGGAAACTGAAGGACAGAATGTCAGTGCATGTCCGCAATATTAAAAAAGGGCCTCATGACACACAGGGGAAAATTTACTAAGATGGGAGTTCTATTTCACATGGGTTGTCGCTATGGGCAACCATTCAGCACCTTCTAGTAGATCATAATATCTGATTGGTTGCCCATAGCAACATAAGCTGTGAAATAAATCTCCCATCTTAGTAAATTTCCCCCATAGTGTCTCAGCCCATTTCAAAGAAGTCCACAATAGTGATCCTAAACACCTAACCCTATTTTGTGGCCTACAGATGATCAAAAATAATTAACGGAAAACTAATACGGAAGAAACTCCTGCAAAAACGGAAATGAGAACCATTTTGAATTTCAGTACACTGAATGCGGGCGGGTTAAACTTGGATTTAGAAATCAAATGGTTCCCTCTGAAGGTCTGCTTCCATCCCTCCCTCCAGCCTGCTTTTCCCTCCTTGAATTTGTGTCCTAAAACATCTGGTTTCGGCCTCTTTTATAGATAAATATACAAGTGGTTTATCATTAGATCTATAGATCTGATGAAAAAAGAAAAGATTTGAAACTGCGCTTTGAGGAAGAATTTAACACAGTGTGAATAAAAAAAAAAACAATTTATTCCTTAATACAATAACCTACTAAAAAAATTCAACAATAATAAAATACACAAAGATATGCTAACAGTGAAAGTGGTGCACAATATGTTACTAAAGTGTTCATCACTCCTGTGAGTGAGTGAATGCCGATGTTTAGTGTATATTGTTTATTAGATTCATGTTTTAATTAGTCTTATTGTGGTCACATTCTTTCATGCACCCTGTTTTAATCTATATTTCATAGCTTATGTTAACCACTTCCCAACCGTCCCGATAACCACGGGAACGTTTACGGGGACTTACCCCTGTCCCCAGAGCCAGCCCTAGGCATAGGCAAACTAGGCAAATGCCTAGGACATTTGGAATGCCTAGGGGCACCAGCAGCTTCTGCTGATTAAAATGATATGTAGCATGCCTATATTCTGTGTGTGAGTGAGGCTGTATCTGCATATGAAATAGTGTATTCATGGAAATCACTGTAACATAGCATTCCGTATGCAGGTACAACCACAGTCGCACACAGAATATAGGCATGCCACCAGGGCCGCCAAGAGAAATCCTGGGCCCCGGTACAACAACTTCCTGGGGCCCCCACGGACGGAGCTCCCGCACACTCTACGGACCCGTTGTTACGCCACTGCTTCCAAGGTGGATACACCTACAACAATTTACACTTTAACGCCTATTACACATGTCACACACCCATTACATATTATACCACATGCCATAGTGCTCATTACACGTTATGCCACACACCATAATGCTCATTGCATATTAAGGGGTTAACATGCTCTGCCAGGGGTTAACATTCTCTGCCAGGGATTAACCTGTCTGCCCTGATTTACATGCTCTGCCAGGGGTTACATGCTCTTTGCAAAGGATTTACACATACCCTCCAACATGGCCCATTCCATTAGTTACAAAATGCTCTGTTCCTGGACTTTCCTGCAAGTGGCAGTTACAGATGTGAGCCTGCAGCACAGTCCATTATTCAAAAAGGGGGGGTCATATTTACTGCCACCCCAAGCATCACTGTCCTGGACTCACTGGCAGTTGATGTGACTGCCCCTCTTTGAATTTTGGACTGTGCTGGAGTCCAACCTCTGTAACTACCACTGGCAGGGAAGTCCAGGAACAGAGCATTTTGTACCTAATGGAATGGGTCATGTTGGGGGTACTTGCCACCAAATAAAAAAAAAAAACCTGTGTGTCCAGACCAGGGCCCCCCTGACAGGCCCGGGCCCGGGTAAATTGTACCTGCTCCCCCCCTCTCTCGGCACCCCTGCATGCCACATATCATTTTAATCATCAGGGTCCAGCGTGGCAGCACAGGAGTACAGGACGGTGCCCCTGAGTCAGTGTCTCCTCCTAGTGTGTGGCGGCCACTTTTTCGGGTTTTGGTTTTGGATCTCCCTTCATGTTTTGGATCTGGATTGGTTTTGGCATAACCACCCTTGCGGGTTTTGGTTTTGGATCTGGATTTTTATGAAAAAATGCTAAAAATGGCTAAAATAACAGAATTTGGACCTGTTTCTGCCCCTAAAGTATTATTATCCTCAATAACATTAGTTTCCACTAATTTCTAGTCAATTTTGATCACTTCGCAGCTCACAAAATTGTTTTCATTTACTGTAGTTGGGCCAAAAGGTTATACCGAGGTAGCTGAATGACTAAGCTAAGCGACAGCAGTGGGCATCACATACATGTGGACCTTATACTTCCAACCTGGCACATCTTGGAAGTAGAGTGGCACTGCAGGGGCAGACAGGGCGGCAGTTTAATAAACTACCCCAAAATAAGAGAAATGCTCCAAAGAGCAAAAAATACAAAGAAGTGCAAGATGAAATTGTCCTTGGGCCCTCCCACCTACCCTTGTGTTGTATACAGGACATGCACAGTTTAACAAAGCAATAATTTCAGCGACAGGGACTTCAGCGGCAGGGACTGCCTTTGACCATCGGCCTTGTCATGACTGGTGGTAGCAGCTTCAGCACTTCTATCATGTTGCTGATCTCCCACTATTTCCTCCTCCATCATCCTCCAAAAATGTGTTTTTATTTTATTTATTACTTTTATTTATTTTTCTTACTTTACACTAGACACCGCCCCTGGACACAGCCCGTCACCCTGGACAAAGACCCTGGACACAGCCCCTGGACAATGGACACAGCTTTCTGGACACCGCCCCTGGACACAGCTCCTGTACACTGGACACAGCCGTCACAAGGACACTGGATACAGTCCGTCACCCTGGACACAGCCCCTGGACAATGGACACAGCCCCTGGGCACAGCTCCTGTACACTGGACACAGCCGTCACACTGGACACTGCCCCTGGACACAGCTGTCACACTGGACACTGGATATAGCCCGTCACCCTGGACACAGCCCCTGCACAGCCCCTGGACAATGGACACAGCCCCTGGGCACAGCTCCTGTACACTGGACACAGCTGTCACACTGGACACTGCCCCTGGACACAGGCTGTCACACTGGACACTGGATACAGCCCGTCACCCTGGACACAGCCCCTGTACACTGAACACTGCCCTGGACACAGGCCGTTACCCGGGACCCAGCTCCTGGACAATGGACACAGCCCCTGTCACTCTGGCCAATGCACCCTGTACACAGCCCCTGTACACTGTACACAGCCCCTGTACACTGGACACAACCCCTGTACACAGCCCCTGTACACTTGACACAGCCCCTGTACACTGGACACAACCCCTGTGCACAGCCCCTGTACACTGAACACAGCCCCTCTACACTCGACACAACCCCTGTACACAGCCCCTGTAGACTAGACACAACCCCTGTCACACTGAACACAGCCCCTGCAACCCCTGTACACTGGACTTGTGTACAGTCAGCAGCCCCTGCGTGCAGACCCTAATCGAGTGAGCACTGCAGCACCAAACAAAAGCGCACAGCACAGAGCAGAGATCCCAACCACCCTCTTCCCTCTCCTACAATGGAGTGAAGATCCCACGAGAATCTGGCAGCGCGATGATGATGCTTTGCCTCATTTTCGGTCCGGAATTCAGGCGGGAACTCCCGAGTCGGCTCAGATCCAGACTCGGATCGCGATGTTCGGGTGGGTTCGGATCTCAAAGATCCGGGCCCACTCATCTCTAATATATATATATATATATATATATATATATATATATCGTCTCTCTTTTGCACCTTGATAAAAGGGCTGAACGGCCTTGAAACGTCGGCTTGAAATTGCATTGCCTCTGGTGTGTTTTTTACTGTTGGAGTGCCGCCGCCGGTAACTATATATATATATATATATATATATATATATATATATATATATATATATATATATATATATATGCACACCACTTCCCAACTAGAAGGCGGTGCTGGCATAACTTCCATCGGATGTCGATGTGTTCCCGGCTCACGGATCATACGGTCAACAAGCAGGCCCGAGACATAAGCAGGCCCGCCACATAAATTCCGGCCTGTGGAATGCACGCCACTATTTTACAGTATATTCCATGTCTGCGTTTAGCGGCATTTATGTTTTAAATATAGGTATTGGTTTGCTCCGAGTGGAGCTTGGTGTGTATCCAAACAATCGCGTAAATTGGTTTATTGTAAAGTAATGGGACCCGAGATTTTTAGATCAATGGTGGGGGTGCTGTTCCCATCAGTCTAAAGGATACGTTTTACAGAAAAAAAGAGATTAAGGGGACGGTTTGGGGGAACGTTCCCCCAAACCGTCCCCTTTCTCTCTTTTTTCTGTAAAATGTTTTAAATATAGGAAGGTCTTCCTATCTATCTTCCAATATGAATTTTATGTCCCCTTATATTAACATTATTGAGATTTAGGGGGAAATTTACTAACAAAAATGTTTGCGTCTGTTGGCTTCCTGAATGTTTTAGTATTCATTATTATCTTCCCATTGCAGTATCTGTGTATGCTAAACATCTGATGTGACACTCCATATTATATGATATATTTTATATTTCTGTTTACTTCTATGAATAAATAAAACAAATTTGACCATTATCTGAACAGATAAAGAAACTACTATATGAGGATGCACATTATACCCGTGTAAGCATACATGTGAGTTTATTGATTTGCAGCCATGTATTCAAAGATTTTCCGATGAAATATACCTTTATGAAGTATGCTTCACATACATGTACGTTGGATGAATGTAAGCTCAGTGTGAGCATCAGTTACCATAGATCTGCACAAAGGGTGACCCTACTGTCCACTTTTTCCCATTTTGGATGGAAAAAACATCCCTTGGAATTATTGAAAGCCCATTCACAATGTACTACACTATGATATTCTTGTTTGTTATTCCATAAATAGAGCTTAAATCCTAATCCTTCGATATAATTCCTATCTACACCCAGTGGTTATGTGTTATTTATCCATTTGAACTTAGCTCTATTTAGGGAATGTCATAGATTTAAAAAAAAATATTGTTATATTATTATACAATTTTATTGATATTGGTTTATCACAAGTGTTTCTTATTATTTTTCATCTAATTACATTTTATATATATATCTATATATATATATATATATATATATATATATATATAAGAAACCGTTCTCCTTTTGTTGCATATTATATACAGCCGGGGCTGGTACATCCCTTTTTATTTTTGTGGACTTTTATTGTATGGTCAGTCCTATTGCTAACTTATTATGTTTTTTTTTATTATCTGTGAGTGCTGATAAGGAGTCCACCTATTGTGTTTTTAAACATAAGGCAGAAACAGAATTCCCAGACTCTCAGGGGGGTATTCAATCATGGGCCACAGCTGTTGAGCTGGCCCGACAGCCATGACCCTGTCCCATTCCCATTCTGTTCGACCGAGACAGAGACGGGATTCGAAAAAACAGAGACAGGATTCAATGTCCCGCCTGTAGCGGGACAAGAATGGGGAGTGTCCGCAAGCTGCAGCCGGGAACAGGCGAACTGCGGCCGGGAGCTCATCGGTTCCTTGCATCATCTCATTTGTTCATCAAGAGCTGATTACTAGTAGGTCAGACAGACTTGTGCACCATATTTACACCCACATGTAAACATTAGATTACATTTTAAAGGATAAAATATATATTATATGCATATCAGAAGGAAAAATTCCACACTCATCTATATTTCCTTTTATCATCAGTCTTTTCTTTTAATTTAAAGATATCCATTCCTTACTTATGTTACTCTTATTATCAACAGTAGTACATACAGTTAATAAATAATTCATATCGCTAATTACAGTATTAAAAAAATGAGCCGTATCTAAATGACATAGAATAATAAAAAATAGGTGAAAAACGAATCAATTAAAATTAAATTCAACAGCTGAAATGAAATATCTCTATTGCCATCAATCACAGCTTAAAGAACTCATTTATCAAAGACTACCTTTTTTGTCATATTACAGATGTGTTCTGCTACATTGTTGCTCTGTATAGCAGCTTAATGTATCAGGACTGTGATGCGAATGAAGTGCAGCGTTCTGTGCTCATTCGCATCATTGGTAGGTCCCATTGATGTGAATGTGAGGCAGGGGCATGTGCCATCCTTGACATACAGTAATGCACAAAACACTTTGGAGGCATTGTGGAGAGAAGGGAATCAGAAGAAAAGCTGCACTGCTTGCTGCTAATACAGTGACATCATCATTCCTAGTCCTGCCACTGTAGGACGCAGCACTTCAACATTCAGAGACAGCTTTAAATTGGAGTAGAGGCTGAGACAAATGCCATACAGAATACCCATCGGACAATGTACAACTAAACATAGTGAGGTAGAGGGGGAAAAAAAAGGGGGGGGGGATGCTGCACTGAATGACCAGTGTGCAGTGAATTTCAAAAATATAAGAATTTAATTAACTAGCACAATAAAAAACAGATAATATAAATAAACTGAATAAAACGTACTGTATAAAAACTCATGAAGATGTGCCTTGGCCCTATGTATAGTCACCCTTAGTCCACGATTGGTGAAGTGATGAGTGTCCATTCCTATAATGTCCATTTTGGTGGAAGGAGGATAAGAGACTCCATTTGTATTGGTGGGATACCTTTGCTGAGTGTAGCTTAGAGAGGAGGCATTCCTCCCAGATTGAGCTTGGCCAGTCACAGTTGATGGTTCCTTGAGTGCATAATTTCAGAGCGGATATATCATATCCTGCACCTTTTCAAACATTAAGAGGAGCTATTCCAGTCACTGATACTGTGGGTTCCTTGCTGGGGTGATCTGTGGGCACAATAGCTACACCTGCTGGGCACCGATGCATTTCGCTGTTTCCACACCTTTATCAAGGTGATCATAGTGAGATAAAGGCAGTTATGGTAGAGACAGTTATCAAGTACAAATACCAGACATTTAACATTCAGTACCCCATCAAACATTTCCCCATAGGGGCTGTAACCCCACCTTTGAAAAAATATTTTGTTTATGTTCTAATAATATTCTTTTTTACAGGTGCCACTCATTAGTGAGCTTGTTTTTATTGTATTGCATATTGTTTTTATACTGAGCTGCTTTCAAATATCCAGCATGGTTTACTTTGGTACTTATGTATTATCTGGGCTCCCATGTTAAATGCACCCCATTTTTTCATACCCCTACTATCCAACTACGCATGGAGTTGATTTTATATAGTGTGGCGACCGCAGCGAGCCACCGTGCCCGAAGCGTGGCGAGCGGACGCGGTCTCATAAGAAAAACGGGAGCCCAGATATTACATAAGTATCTTTACTTTTTATTATTAGTATTACAGATGTTAATACTACTGCAAATGGTATATGGGACCGGTCTAAGGGGGTTATTCTGGTTCACACACAAAGGCAAATTCACTCTGGACAAAGCCATGTGCATTGCAGGTAGGGCTGAGACATGGGCAGAGAGAGTTACATTTGGGTGTTATTTTGTTTCTGTGCAGGGTAAATACTGACTGCTTTATACTGCAATATAGATATCAGTTTGAAGTACACCTCCCACCCAAATCTAACTCTCTCTGCACATGTTACATCAGCCCCACCTGCAGTGCATATGGTTATTATGTTTTTTTAGAAAGTAAATTTGGCTTTGAGGGTGAACCAGAATAACCCCATAAATAACATGTTTTTCACTGTTTTATCAAAATGTTTAAAAAATAAATAAATCAAGAAACCCTTGAGAATCTACACACATATCTGTACTTGTTTCCTAGCACGGCGCCCGTCAGGTCCATCGTATAACCATTAGTTAAGGTATGCGATGGGACCCGATCTGACCCAATATTAGGGTTTTAAGAGCTTTCTGTACAATTTTAACATCGCGTTGCATCGGATGCCATTACAATAGCATGCGATGCGATGTGACGCGATCAGACCCGATTTTACATTGTACAGCCACCCTGATGGCTGATTACTATGTTAAATGCACCCCCACCCCCACTATCAGATAGTGTGGCGAGCGCAGTGAGCCACCGAGCCTGAATCGTGGCGAGCCCCGCGAGGGGACCCGGAATACATGTGAAGTCATCCGCGTCACCTCACAGGGCTCATTGCACTCGCCACGCTTCGGGCACGGTGGCTCGCTGCGCTCACCACTCTATATAAAATCAACTCCATGCTGACGTGGATAGTGGGTGTATGAATAGGTTGGAGGACGCGTACCGCTGCCCCTCGCGGGCTCGCCATGCTTCGGGTTGGCGTTAATAGTGGGGGTGGCGTTAACAATGGGGGTGCATTTAACATAGTAATCACCCATCAGGGTGGCTGTACAATGAAAATCGGGTCTGGGGGTGCATTTAACATACTAATCACACATCAGGATGACTGTACAATTAAAAATCGGGTCTGATCGCATCGCATCGCATGCGACCCGATCATATAGACCCGATGCCATAAGATAAATATCGTGGATGCCGTGCTAGGAAACAAGTACCCACATATCTAAGAAAAGGTGAGCCAACCATGTGGTTCACTGTGGTTTTATGAATTTTGGGCCTCATTCAGAGATGGATGCAGCACACACTGTTGCTGCATCTTTGAATTCCCTGCTCCAAAATGGTGACAAGCTGCGGCTTTAAGAGGCACTTAGTAGAATCATGGAAATGGGTCCTATGCATGCGCAGACACTCCCCCATCAGAAATGTACGCAAACCATCACAGGCATCTCACCATTGGAGATGTAGGCAAACCAAAATTAGAGGAACCACAGAAACTTCTTGCTTGGATTTCTAAAAAATCAACCAAAAATAATTTAGGAAATATGGAATTTGTCCATGAGACATCCTGTAGATGTTGATAGATAATAAATCATTTTTTTTAAATGAACTAACATTGATATTTAGCAAATGTATCCTCCCAGTGTCTTTATTGTACATGCCACCCAGACTGTATGCATGGCTGTTGTTCTGCCCCTTCCCCCCCCCCCATCTGTATGGCAGCTGCTGCAGTTGCCCCCCATTGCATGGTGGCTACCGCAATTACAGTAGTTCTTATGCTTTAACTCCCACTACATTACATCTGCCCTTATTTTCTGTTTCACATCTATACACAGTACTACTTTTCCAGCCTCTGCAAGACTCTTGTACACGTGTCCTATCTCATGCATCAAAAGAACATGTCTAGTGAGCTCATATTCAGGAACTAGTGCACTGCGTGCAGACGGCAAAGCATATTAAACTAAAAGTAAATAGCAGTTAAATATATAAATGTCAATTCTACCCCTAAGCAAAAAACCCAAGTGACTTCTGCAGGAACCTGGATGAAGTTCTGAGAAGTGTAAAAGGGAGTTTCACCTACACCCAAAGAAAGAACAAACTAAAGCTGTTGGTTACTGTAAATATGAAATTGCTTCTCTTCTAATTACCAAATAGCAGTTTGAAGACTTGCACAAACAGACCAAGCTAAAATCTTTTACTTACTTAGAAATGGTCGTTCATGTGCTGTCTTGCTAGAACCACTGGCCTTTTAAATATAAAGTAGAAATACAATCTGAAGACTCTTCAATAAATAATCCCCCTAGAGAAGGCATTCCCATCCACAGTCCTCAAGGCACACTATGGTCTAGGTTTTAGTGATATCCATTCAGTAACTGAATTAGAACTTCAGCTATTTTGATTTAGCCACATATGCTGAATCCTGGATATCATTAAAACCTCGTTCACACGCCGCTTTTCATTTTCTATAGAATCCCGACTCGATAGGTATCAAATCGCACGGTGCCGTCTTGCCTATTTGATTTTGGTGCCGCGGGATTGCATCGTGATCGAATGCGGTGAAAATTTTGTTTTGCCTGTAGAAGCAAAAATGAATTGTGTGTTTGGGGCTGATGTGGGCTTTGAGGACCGAGGTAGGGAATGCCTGCCGCCCTAGATGGTATAAACTGTAGAAGTGCAAAATCTTGCATCATCTTATTTGATTATGGAGAGCTGATAACTAAGTGGGTGAGGCAGACTTGTGCCCAGGGTTGTAGGGAGGGTGTCACCCATTGAGTGCAAACTACAGGAGTCGGAGGCGCTGGTGGGGCACTGCAGAGTCTCTACTGGGGCTTTAGCATCTGTCAGTCAAGCACAATGCATACAGAGGTACCCAGAATCCTTGAATCTGGGAGCTCTGGCATTCTGTATGCACCCACACCCTGGCAATGAGCATGTAACTCCTGGCAACAAGCATGTAACTCCTTGACAATGAGCATATAACCTCTGGAAGTTAGCAAGAAACCCCTGGCAACAAGCATGTAACCCCTGGCCACAAGCATGGAACCCTTAGCAAGAAGAAGGGGGGAGTGACACAAGGTCACAGAGGAGCGCTGGTCTTTATATTGGTGGCAAGTCTCATATATTAATCTGACCAGAGTTGCAGCTCCTTATAAGAGGCTATGTGGACCTCTAAATAAAACACTGTAAGGGTGGGATCAATGAAATATTCACTTCATACCTGTTAAGGGGCGCAGCTATGCTCAGCATAATGATCACAACAATATATATAATCACAATATTTCTATTAAAAATCAATAACATATAAGAACAGTATCAATTTTGAAGTGCACTTCTAACATAAAGAAAATGTGGGACATACAAGACTAACAACATGTAACATAAAATCACTGGCACATCTTTATATAAGGCTAAAGAGGCTTAAATAGCTTATATTCTCAGAACTCGTGCTGATGCTTTTGTTAAAGAGGCAGTAACTTTAATGTTGCATCTCCAACTGCCATAAGTTGATGTAACAACAAATTCCTTTTTGGTGTATATACTAGCCTCCAAACTTTAAAGTGTTCCCGGAAAACTCCTCTCTTCAGGTAAGCCTATCATATTTAAGTTGCACACACATAACCCTCTGAGGCACTTATGTATTATATGGCTTCTCTTCTGGACTTGCAACTTGGTGAGACTGCTATGCTATTACTGGTGCCTGTCCTTGTGTTTCCCTCCTATGTCCCTATAGATTGTAAGCTTGCAGCCGGGCCCTCTTACCTCCAAGTCTGTTACTGTTATGGTTTCGGGAGTGAACCCGTAGCCGGGACTGCTGTTTAGAACAGCCACAGTGAGACCCTACTCTGCCTCTGTTGACCCCCAAAGTTAGGTAACCGGTTCCTGCTAAAACTTGGCTTCGCCTGTAGCCGCCACATTTGGAAGGGCGAGTTAAGCCCGCCCTAACTCCGGTGCAGCCAAGAGTTACGATGGTACAAGGAACCAGGACCTCCAAAGGGTACGGTCAAGAGGAGATCTGGCTAAGGGGGCTAACTAATGAGTTAACAAAAAATGGCAACTTGCCCAGCTAACTACGCTGCTAAGCGCCAGCGACCTAGTCGCCAACCACCAGCGACCGAGTCGCATACACAATAATAAACACCACGCAAAAGCACACCATGAACAACACAGACACAACACTGAACACAGAATCAGGTGCCGATACAGCGACACCAATACAAAGCAACTGAAACACCAGCGTACCACTGGGGGCACTTCCCAGTGACTACTGAGAACAGCTCTAGAAACAAAACCAATACCCAAGGATGGGCCAAAGATACAAGAAACAGAGCTAGCCCCTAAAAGGGGTACTCACGGAGACCAGGAATAAGCAGGCTGAACGGAACCACTGCTGGGAATTCCCAGATGGATATTCCCAGGAGCCAGAATGGAGAGCAGGCTGGTGAAACCACTGTAACAGGTGCTATCACCGGCGAGAGTATGCTGGGCTGGCCTCCTTAAAAGGGATATTGTGGCCAAAGCTCGCCCAGCTAAACGATGAACAGCTGAGCCTGAGTGGTGAAGAATCCACCCACTACCTGGCCCTGCCTGTGAATCTCCGCCGCTGTTCCCGGCGGCGTCTGCCGTTGCTAGGCAACAGAGCTGCTGCTCCCAGGTGCCCACCCCCTCCAGCGTCTGGGGTTGCTAGGAGCCGTGATGACGGCTGGACGCCGTGCCCGGCCACCGGATCCCGGGCGTCCCTGGTTGCCGAGCAACCAGGCAGCCTGACGCCATGACAGGGAGAACATGCGGCCTTGGGAAGCCGCCGCCCCGTTATGGATGCCGCACGCCTCCTGCGTGCAACAGTTACAAAGTTTTTTTTATCTCTGTTTACAATTGTAAAGCACAACAGTCTCTGCTGCGCTATGTAAGAAACTGTTAATAAATAAATAACTATAGCAGTCCCTTGTGTGGGGTATAATTCACCCCCTTGCTTTTGGATGAACTCCATTAAATGGAAATGCAGTGGCCAATTGCAGTGGAGAGCAGGACCTCTCAGATTACATGGGTCCCAGCTGTGGTTGAGCAAATCAGCGGTGACCGGACTGTGCAGGGTTCACATACGCGTTTCTCCCTAAAAATGCTTGGTCATGCTAGCGTTTTTTCTGGACACTCCCAGAACACGTCAGGTTGCCACCCAGAAACCGTACTTCTGGTCAGTCAAGTTGCAAGGGGCTTGCGAAAAAATTAAATGCTAATTTTTGTCGCTTTTTTTTTTTGTAGTTTTCACTATTATATAATGCAGTTCCAGGGGAAGGATTAGGTCCCTTTTAGGTAGACCCCAGAAAAAGAAGATACTGGGAGTCTTGGCTCAGTGGTGTAATAATAGCACCTCAGACCCCACGGTAGCGGGGAGGTGCTGTGAAAGTGCGGGCACCGGGGCACTGCAGGGCTATTGTAATGCCGCCGCCGCGTCTGTGCTGCAGCCGGGATCCGCTGATATACTTATCTGCACTGCGGTCCCGGCTCCCCTCCTGACATATGCTGCTATGAAAACGGACCATTATAAAATACGCCCCCCATAGAGCTGACAGTTCTATAAAACTGTCTGCTGTATGGGGGTGGACATTTTGTGATGGTCCGTTTTCATAACAGCAGAAGACAGGAGGAGAGCAGGGACCACACCGCACACAAGAGCTACAGAAGAGCAGAGGGGTAAGGGCAAGGATGGGGGAGGGGAGGGGCAGTTAACTTGACTGGGGGGGGAGGCATACAGTACACACTTGAGACTAATGCTGCCCATACACTTATGCAATCACATTCGATGCAACATCGAAGTGCGATGTCCATCGAACCCGATCGCATCTTGTGGTGCAAAAAGTGCCCCCTTACAGCACCCGATGTCGCATGCCATCTGGAAAAGACACATCGGGTGCTGGAAGAGGGCAGGCAGAGGGCGGTATTGTAGCATAGCACTAGAAGTATCGATAGCAGGGGTCAGCGGTGGCGGCAGAAGTGTTTAGAGATACCTCATCAGAGGGCTGCCCAGTGTTTAAACAAATCTGAATTTTTTAAACACTGAGCAGCCCTCTGATTGGCTAAGCTATCTCAGTCAATCAGAGGGCTGTCCAGTGTTTTAAACACTTCTGCTGCCACCGCTGACCGACCCCCGCCCAGGGCCGTTGCAAGGCACCGGAGCGCCTCAGGCGAGTCGGGGTGGGGGCGCCCCGGTGCCCAGGGGGGGGGGGGGGTGGTACCTGTGGTGGACGCTGTCGGCGTCCCTGCAGTGCTGGAGGGGGCAGGGGTGTCCGTGCCACGGGGGTACCTGCGGCGCTGTCACTGTATAAAGCTGCTGGCGGCAGCCGGGTCCCTGAATAGAGAATAACTAGCGCTATGCGCGCAACGGCGCGGGAAGCGCTTCTGATTTTGAAAACACTTGCCGCACGCTGATTGGCTGAATCTCAAATCTCAAACCCAGAAGCGCTTCCCGCGCCGTCGCGCGCATAGCGCTAGTTATTCTCTATTCAGGGACCCCGCTGCCGCCAGCAGCTTTATACAGTGACAGCGCTGCAGGTACCCCCGCGGCACGGAGTAGAAGAAGTCATTAAGTATATTCATTAAATGTGATGTGGTAATAAAATGTAATATTAAATCAATCAATAAAATGTGGTGTCTAATTACTAAATGTACAGTATATTCCTATATTGGGATGTGGTCGGCAGGTCAACACTAATAAGGTTGACACTCAATCGGTTGACTACTATTGGTCAAAAAAGTCGACATGAGCAAAAAAAGTCAACATGAAAAAGGTCGACATGCGATTTTCATACTGCACCATCCAATTGGACATAGAGGGAGATAAGAAAATAATCTGAAGCATTGTGAGCCATGCAAGGGAACATGCTACACGGTCACCTATACGGTATACACCCAAAAAACAGGAAAAAGTCATGTCGACCTTTTCATGTCAGCCTATTCTTTGTGTAGACCTTTTGACTATGATGACCTACAGATGGAGCCCCTCTATTTCTTGCTCGGCTCTCGCCAGAAGTACCTTGCTGGCGAGAGCTGGCGGAGAGCCGGCGGAGAGGACTCCATAAGAATGGGGCATGCGTGAATCTCACGCGCACATGCGTCCCAGTCTCTCGGCAGCTGGGCGGCGAGACCCTGCCCGTCTCTGCTTCAGGGAGACGTGCAGGGTTAGGGGGGGAAGGGCAGCGGTGGGGAAGGGCAGCGGTGGGGACCGGCGATGGCAGCGGGGTAGGCGGTGGGTGGCAGACGCAGGCTGGGAGCTCCGTCTCCAAATGCCCACAGTATCCCCCCCCCCCCCCACAGCAGCATTTTCCCCACATATCCCCCTGTGTTCTCCAAAAGCCCTAAATACCTGCATTACATGCCCCTTTGGCCCCAATGTATTGTAGTATGTTGTAGCACTTCATCAAAGGAATATATCACTAAAACACATACTCTTATACACTGTACTACATTGGTATAATTCATTGCCCTTTACGCTGTACGTCACTACACAACATTGTTGCATTACATCATTACGCTATATCCCTATATACTGCACTATAACACCATATTACATTTCACTTATGCATTAGACTTTAGGCCTAATTCATATCTGATCGCTGGGCTTCTGATTTTTGGAGCCTTGAAAACAGATATATGCCGCCCCACCAGAGTGAAATAATGCCCCATGCAAGCCTGTGAATAGCTTAGCAGGCCGTGCGAAATTAGCTGGATCTGCCATTAGCTGCAAATAAAATTTGCAGGGCGTTCACAGTTGAATGATATTTTCAGTGTGTCCTGCATAGCCCGGGACATACTCGGTGGCTGCGATAGAAGCAGTTGAATTGTGACATCACATGACTTCCCCCTCAAACGCCTGGGCACACAACTGTATTTTCCCTGACATTCCTAGAAAATGGCAGGTTACCACCCAAACGCTGGCTTTCTGTCAATTAACTTGCGTACTGCCAGCAATAAAAAATTAGCAGGACTTTATTGCAGGATGGCCTAGCGCATGTGGATTCTTCCAAGCCATACACATGTGCAGTCTATTGATAATCACCGGGCCTGTGAATTAGCAGTCATGCGATCAGGTCTGAATTAGCCCTACAATTCTACATCACAACCTCTTTTACCATGCACCATATCACTACTATACATCCCGCTATAAGCTGCATTATATCTCTACATCGCTTCATTACATCACTACACAACATCCCCCTATTCTCTGTCCTACATCACAATGCTACATCCCCCTATGAGCTGTACTACATCAGTACACTAAATTGCTGTACATTACATCACTACACTACGGCCCTCATTCTGTTTCCTTTGCATCCCTGCCCGGGAGCGATGGTTATCAACTGTGCATGCGTATAAACATTTATGCATATGTGCAGCCGCTTTGTGCGAGCGTAGCAGTACGAGTGGGTGTGGGGCGGCGGCAAGGGGTAATGCCCATGGGAACACCCAGCATTTCAAGGGCGTCCTCATTAAAATGCTGGGTGTAGACGTGCTAATGTGGCCGTGTTGCGGGGGCAGCTGATGCCCCCGCACACTAGGCTGCGAATGGATGTTTATGCTAAACATCCATTTTCATGCTTGCATGGAAATCTGCATGCGATGGGGGGTGGCGGATGTTCGTGAGAGCAGCATTTAGATGACCCACAAAGCTGCGAATTTTGCAGCTTTGCGGGTCAACCAGAATGACCTCCTACATCATCCTCTATGCCAGGCATGTCCAACCTGCGGCCCTCCAGATGTGCTAAAACTACACATCCCAGCATGCATTGCCATCATTCTAGCATTCCCTAATAGCCAAATTGTGGCACGGCATGCTGGGATGTGTAGTTTTAGCACATCTGGAGGGCCGCAGGTTGGACATGCCTGCTCTATGCTGTACTACACTACTGATTAACACATATTTTTTAACTTATACTATATAAAAAATTACGAAAGAGCAACTGACCATTTTAACAAGAGAAAAATGAGAGTAAAAGAACATTGAATGACTTTGATCAGGGGTTGGATACTGAAATGGCTGACAAACTTGTAGGGGTTGTGAATGTTTTCTCTTAATGAAGCTAATAAACTACGAGCAATCTACTGAAACTGTGCACAGCTATTACATTTATGGCCATAAGAGAGATTTGATCATGGATACTGCCTAATAAGAAAGGCAATCAGTATTGATGAACGTGGCTTAACAGATCGGAAATATTGCTAATATACCGTATGTTCAGCGATACCGGTTACGTGCACTTTAACTGAAATAATGAAAGTTTTTTTTTTTTTTTATAAAACATGACGTACTATTGCCCAAAAGGAACTGGCCCATGATTACATCCCAACTTTTGCCAACAAGTATTGGATTTGGCCAATGTACAACAAACAATGTGTTCGTTTGAAAATCTAGGGCATTTCCTTGATTGAGGCTGGTTGCTAGCTATATAAAGACAGATCCCATGCGTCAGTCTACAAGCTGCATCTTACCAGAAAGTCAGCCATCTTTGCCTGACAACGGAGGTAAGACCATTTCATCAATTACTGGTCAGAGCTATATAACAATGACTTTATATAGAAAAATCTAATATGATATGTTAGAAACTAAAGCTATAGTACAGTTTCAATTTGATGTTGACTACTTTTTTTTAAGAATTAATTACCTACTACCATGTGGTTTTTCAAATTAGATTGCTAATGCCCCTTGGTGTGCTGAGGAAAACATGTTTTGTGTGTTTTCTAGTCTAGAACAACTCACTCGCTTTCAACACCTGAGGGGCATTACTGATTTGATTGAAAAGCTTTCACTGGCTTTTACTTTTTACTATGGTCAACAACAACAATCAGAATAACCTAAGCAGGGCATGCATTATGTGAATATTGCCCCAATGTGCTAATAATCAGCAGATTGGTGAAATAATTGCATAATGCATGCCCATGATTGATAGGTGATAATTGGATGGTCAGGCATATAAATTCCTCCAACATACCCTAAAGATTAAATTTTTGGTTAGCCGAATGTGGCAATGCAGGCACTGCAACATCTGACTGACCAACATTTCCTCTGTGCCTTCACAGAAATGTAATAGGATGAGAGATTCAGAAAATTTGAGATTTGGTAAGAAATCTCCAGTTTTTTTAAAGTGGCAATCGTTAACACCGCAAAAGCAGTTTGATTTTGCAGTATAAATGATTGCTGCTTTAAAAAAAACTGGAGATTTCTTACCAAATTTCTCAGTTTCTGAATCTCTCATCCTAATACATTTCACCCAGGGTTTCCTCCTCAAAGGAGGAACACAGATATTGTGGCCATACACAGTCAAACATATTAAGCCTTAACAAGTGTGGAGGTGGAAAGTAATTAAGAGTGATAAAGAGTGATAAAGTACCAGCCAATCAGCTCTTAACTGTGATTTTTTAAACATATCCCTACTACAATACCTCGAAGATCAGGTGCTAATAAATTCTCTAGCTAT
The DNA here is from genome assembly GCF_055691185.1 of Crinia signifera. NCBI lineage: Eukaryota > Metazoa > Chordata > Amphibia > Anura > Myobatrachidae > Crinia > Crinia signifera. The sequence continues at coordinate 159,949,219 of NC_139222.1, read as the reverse complement.
TGATAAATTAATTAATTTATAAATGTTTGTCTCACAAATAGACCAGAAGCTGCAGAAATCTGATGTGTTAGTGTATACACTTGTATATTCCCAAATGAGAATCTGGATAAAACAAATTATCTGGGACATAATCGAAATAAAACCAGTGATCCTGTACTAATATATCTTGGTGCACTATGGCTGCATAAACTTACCACAATACAACACAATTCATATTATATACAGGTTGAGTATCCCTTATCCAAATTATTCCGAAAACCATAGTCTCCAAAATGTACTTTTATTTTTTGCTAAAAACCTACTGGGGACATCTGTAACATCACTACTGGGGAAATAACATATAACTGGCACTAATTATCTGCAAGGGCATAATTGCTTGGCATTAAGATTGAGTGCCGGAGATAGTATACAGACTTTGTTTCATGCATTTAAACCTTGTTTCATGCACAAATAAAATATATTTGTATGTGTTTGATGTGTTTATACAACATACATGTAAGATACCTAAAGATATATCATTCAAGTATAAAAAATTCCAAATAAAGAATAATCTGTTATCCAATATTCTTCAAGTCCTGACCATTTTGGATAAGGTATACTCAACCTGTAATATACACTCAATTTATTAAAATGGTGCTCCATGATTGGCTGCCGAGTCCTGCAAGTGACAGCAGTCACATGGGGACCCAGCATTCAGGGGGGGGGTGTGGGTTGTTAGGTCTACACCAACTAGGTCGACAAGCATTGGGTCGACACCACTAGGTCGACAGGCAGCAAGGTCGACATGGGTCTAGGTCAACATGGGTCTAGATCGACATGACATTAGGTCGACACAAGCATTAGGTCAACATGGGCAAGGTTGACAGTCAAAAGGTCGACATGGGGTTTTTACTAGACTAGGAGACTCCCTGAATTAGCAGCAATCTCCCTCTCTCCCACGTTAGTCTAGCAATTTCCCTCATTTGATTTCACCTAGCCCACATTACACTGTTACGTTTTTTGGGGGGAAAAAAGGAATGAGGGACAGATACATTTACACTGAATCATCAGTGCCATTTCCCAGCACTTTAGAAAATATAGTAGCTTTTACTGACTGCTTTGGGGCTATCTACTTTTGGATATGTCATTTTAAAAGATTCCTCTCAGATGTAGCAATACACACCCATGGGTCTAGGTGCCATGTTCACAATCTCTTTTCACAATATGTCCATGGGTGGAGCATTACACATCCCCTCAATGGGGCGCTGTGCAAAATTCTACTAGCAACTATAATCTCCCTGAAACTAGTTTTCAAAAGTAGGCAAGTATGCACTACATTACATGCTGGCTGTTGGAGCCTGGTGCTGGTTCTATAAATACGGGGGACCTCTACTTTTTTATCCCCCTGTATTTTTGGAAACAGGAATGGTCCAAGAGCCCAGGGCTGGTTTTTGAAATCCGGGTGGTTTTCAGCACTTTTTCCTCCATATTTCTCAAACCAGGACCAGCTCAAAGAGTCCACGGCTGGTTATGCTCCGGGGGCATAACCAAGCAAAACAGAACCATGCACAGATCTCACTGATCTGTGCATGGTTCTGACAAATTTGCCTACCAGAACCTGGTCTATTTTTCTGGTGATTTTGATAATGTTTTGGGTGCGATATGAAAAATTGCTCCTGTTAGTTTTGCAATTTTAATGTTTTCATTAAGAAAACATCTGGATGTGAATTTTACTGGTTGTGATTTTTTAAAATGTTGGTGTATTTTACTGTAAATCACACCCTATTACATGTGCGATTTTCTGTAAATGTGCGATTTTGATTGTTTTTGACCAAAAATGTGCACGTCTAAAAATCGCACCCTATTACACCTAGCGCAGGGGTCCTCAAATTATTTTGCTCAGACAATTAAAATAATAATAATGACAGGACCCCAGCAAGTTGATGCAGAAGGCCATCACATCACATGTGTAGTCAGCACATACATGGCAGCATTGTGGAGGCACAAAATGATGGGAGGAGTCTAAAATAACAGACAATCCAACCGATTTTTCAGATTTTCATTGAATCACTGACTGAGATTAGAAAAGTCATCACCAGCCCGATAGTTAGCAACATGGAGTCGCGATCCCATGCTGAGAAGACCCAGACCCATTTTGGGGTCAGGACCCACAGTTTGAGAACCGCTGGTCTAGTCCATGATGTAGTTAAAATTTTACTTTTATTATTTACACTAAAAAAGATTTTAAATCAAAAGGAGATGATCTCATTAGCTTTTCCTAAAGGTTATGGTATATGGCAGAGGTTCCCAAACGTGGTCCTAAAGGCACCCCAACGGTCCAGGTATTAAGTTTATCCATGCTTGGCCACAGGTGACTGAATTAGTAGCTCAGTCAGTCTGATTTAACCATCTGTGCTGAGCCATGGATAGACTTAAAAGCTGGACCATTGGGGTGCCTTGAGGACCGCGTTTGGGAACCTCTGGTATAGGGGTTGACAATGTTTAGATCGACCACTAACGGTCGACAGTGACAGGGTTGACACCTAAAAATGGTCGACATACCATAGGTTGACATTGACAGAAGGTCAACATGGACATGGTGGACACATTGAAAGTCATAGCTTAAGGTCGACATAGGCACTGTATAAGTGTCCCACATCCGCTACGCTCAGCACACTATTATATTCTCACTCTATGCTCACTTGGATAGTAAAGTATGAACCAAGTTGGTCTAAACAAAAATCGGAGAAATGTGCGTCGAGCTTTTGTGTGTCCACCATGTACATGTTGCCTTTAAGCTTGTGTTGACCCTCTATAATTGTCAACCTACGGTATGTCGACCATTCTTAGGTGTCGACCAATAATGGTCGCCCTAGTGACTTAGGGCCTTATTCTAGTTCACTCTTTCTGACAAAATCCTTCTTAGGTGGACAAAACCATGTGCACTGCAGGGGGGCAGCTGTAAAATGTGCAGAGAGAGTTAGATTTGGGTGAGTTATTTTGTTTCTGTGCAGGGTAAATACTGGCTACTTTATTTTTACACTGCAATATAGATCTCACTTTGACGTAAAACCCCACCCAAATCTAACTCTCTCTGCACAAGTTACATCTGCCCCACCTGCAGTGCACATGGTTTTGTCCATCTAAGAAGGATTTTGTCAGAAAGAGTGAACTAGAATAAGGCCCTAAATGATCAATCAACAAGGTTTTCATTCACAATTTTAAATACAAATAGCAGTAGTAAACTGAGAGGCAGATTTATTAAGTTCGGTGAAGTGATAAAGTGTCTGGTTTTTAATCACCGGCCAATCAGCTCCAAACTGTGAAGTTACAGGCTTGGTTTGAAAAATGACAGGTAAGAGCTGATTGGTCAGTGATAAAAACCAGACACTTTATCACTTCACCAAGCTTAATAAATCTGCCCCTGATTGTGCAGGATAACCCAGCAGCTGATGCTCATGTTTTGGGACTTCACCAAAAGCCCAATAAAAAAAACCAACAGAGAATACAAAGCACACAAGCGCTCAGGATCAACAAACAAGGGGCCTGATTCAGAGCTGTTTCCTATGCTGAATGTATTTGCAGCCTAGCAAGCAGGTCAGCACCACCCCCGCCGCCAGAATCGGCTCACTAGCATATTAGCCGATTGCTTTCGCAAACACATTTACTCATGTGGCCGAACGTAAGAAAAATCATTCGATGATGCTAACCATCAAATGATTTTTCTTCCTTTCGTGAAATTCCATGAAGCCGCTCACTCCCGGGGATTGCACATGCGCATATTCGTGTATGGGCAAACCCCAACCATCAGGGACAGGGCCGAATTCGAGTGGGTCTGAATCAGCCCCAATGTATCCATCTTTTTACTTATATTGAAATATCGGTATTGCCAAGTTATATGTAAGCATGAAAAGTCCTTTCCTCCCAAGAGTTAGTAACAGTGTTCCTTTCAATGAAGAGATGGATCTGATGGTTTATGCACAGACGCTGTCACTGAAATGTGACTTCTAGACAGGTTTCATGTGATTGTGAACAAGAAAGTTTCCTTTTTTGAAGAGATAGCCTCTTGTATGGCCAATTGGTACATTATAAATGAGTATAGATAAGTCATTTATGTGTCTGCCCATATAGATAGCAATACCATGGAATAAAAGTTAATGTCAGAAACAGTGTTGGACTGGGGCTTGAAGGGTCCATCGTGGAAATTCAGAGGTACAGTCGGGGCCCATGCTTAGAGGCGTGACTAACAATTACTTAATGGGATGGATCCCATGATTCAGTAAATTTACTAAATATTAGAGCATTACATCTGTGCAAAATCCAGCACGTCCCATGTTTTGTTCACACAATAAAAACGACAGAGGCGTTCAAAAGACGCTTTCGGCATATAACCACTGAAAGGCCAATTCAAGCCTACAAATCCACCTATAACATAGGCAAAGAAGGGGAAATGTACCTGACTCAAGCGCAGTGGAGAATAATTTCCATGTTGTGCAAGATTCTCCAACCCTTTGAACTTGCCACACAAGTTCAGACACTGCCAGCTTGAGTCAGGTCATTCCCCTCATCAGACTTTTACAGAAGCAACTGGAAAAATTGAAGCGCTAAAGGAGCTAAAATTGAGCGTTTCCACCAAGTATGCGGAACTTGTGGATTAAGCCCTCCATTCTCTTTGCCAGAATTCATGGGTGATCAATCAGAGCACTACAGTTTGGCCACCGTACTCATTCCTAAGTTTAAAGCTTACGTTGGGTCTCGGTTTCCGACTGACACAAGTATGCAGAGGTGCAAAGGTTCCTAGGGTATTTGGAATGCCTAGGGGCCTGCATGCTTAGCCTAGGGTCACTACTCCCTCCCCAATGTCCTGTCTCTGTACTCCCTCCTTAGCACCCTGCATTTCACTATATCCTCCCTAGCACATTGCATCTCCTTACTCCCCTGCCTATGTCTCACTGCACCCTCCCTACCACACTACATCCTCTGTACTGCCCCCTGCATCTCACTGTGCCCTCCCTAGCTTTATGCATCTCACTACGCTATCCCTAGCTCCCTGCGTCTCTCTATGTACAGCGGTGCATCTCACTACATCCTCCCTAGTGCCCTGCATCTCACTACATCCTCGCTACCATCCTGCGGCTCGCTACTCCCTTCCAATCACCCTACTTCTCCCTGATCCCTTCCTACCACCCTGATTTCCACTACATTCTCCCTAGTGCCCTGTACCTGCCTACTCCCTCTCTACGTCTCACTACATCCTCCCTAGTGCCCTGCATATCAATACATCCTTGCTATCACGTGCGTCTCACTACATAGTACCTAGCGCCCTGTGTCTCACTACATCCTACTTATTGCCCTGCGCCCCCCTGCTCCCTTCCTACTGCCCTGCGTCTCACTACATCCTCCCTAGTGCCCTGCGTCTCACTACTCCTTTCCTAGTTCCCTGCATCTCACTACTCCCTCCCTAGTGCCCTGCATTTCACTACTCCCTCTCTAGTGCCCTGCGTCTCCCTTCTCCTTTATGATCTCACCATAATCATCCTCTCTGATTTACCAGTGTTCCATCTCTTGCTCCTCCTTTCTGTCTCCTGCCTATTCCTTCTATTTATCGCTACCATTATTATTATAATTTATTTATAAGGCGCCACAAGTGTTTCTCAGCGCCGTACAAAGGAACAGTACAGGGAGACAAAACTTAGCATTAATGAATAAATAACAGTTCATTACACATTACAGCTTAAATATAAGTAGTGAGGACTCGATCAACATACTACTGGAGGCTTGTGGCCAATGATGGAGATGAGTATGCGGACAAAGATGGTCATTGAGTGTTTGAGTATGGGAGAGCTGTGAGTGAAATGTGAAGAAAAGAGGGCTTTGACAACAGGAGGGAAGAGGGCCCTGCTCTGAGGAGCTTACAATCTAATAGGAAGGGGAGACAGACAGATTACATGAGGAGCAAGCAAGTGGGAGGTGGCTTGATAGCAGGATGTATGCAGGCAGGGGGTCGGAGAACCAGCCTCAGGACTAGTTTATGCAGTGAAAGGGTACACTTTGAGGAGTTTTCGGTGCCCGTTTGAAGCTTTGCAAGGTCAGGGAGAGTCTAATGCCATTGAGTACCATTGCCATCTCTTCTTTCTCTTAATTCTTTCACTTCCTCCAATGCCCATGGGAAACAAAATAGTGGGGGTGCTTCCACTATTTCTGGTGGCAGCCCTGGCTATGACATTATTACATCTTGTTAAACAAGCTGACTATAGTAGATAATAGGTATGTCAAGTGAAGCGCTTTACCCCTTTTATTCCCTTTTAAATATAAAGTGTTGGCGTGGTTGGTAGATTGGGGAATGGATAAATATAGGAATAAAACAAATTCCCCAATCTACCAACCACGCCAACACGTTATATTTAAAAGGGAATAAAAGGGGTAGAGTGCTTCACTTGACATACCTATTATCTGCTCAACCTCATACCGGACCAGTCACCCGGAGAGTGAAGCAGCTAACCCCGCACAACGTGGGTCAGTGCGCAGGGACCAAAAGAAAACCGAATATCTTCAAAGCTGACTATAGTTTTTATTGCATAGACTTAAAAATACTCTTTCATTTTTATTTTTCTAGTGCTGCTGACTAATACAAGAAAGCAAGATGGTAAACCTATGTGTTTTCCTTCTCCTGGGCCTTTTCGTAAGGCCAACAGAATCCGCCTGTTCTAGTACCAAGGATGCTAGTCAACGTAAGTTTCACATGTAATATATATTTCCTTAAATATTAGGATATTACTAGGAAAATAATCACTTGGATTACTTTTATTTTTTTTCATGGCGCTTGCTCCCTCTGCTACCTAAGTTAGCAACTACAGCAAAATATTTGTATGAAAGGTACCATTTCTGTGAAACAGAATTCATACATCAAACTTTTTTTCTTATTTATTTGTTGCTATTCTCATTATGGGGGTGATTCGGATGCAGGGAACCTGTTGGGTGTAAGTGTTCAATGGTTTCCTTCTGAGTATGTGTCCAGACTGCACTGTTTATGCGCAGCACAGAGGTGGCGTTTCAGCAGGGGTCACATATGCAACACCCTGTGTAGTTTCCCAAGGCGGGATGTACCCCCGTTTTACAGAATTTTCAAATTTACCAAAACCTGGCCACACCATCTTCAGCGGGCAAGGGTATAGCCACCTTTGGGTGGTGATACCCTATAGAAGCCTATGGGCTTCTATCACTGCCCGCTGCCTGCACCCCCTCCCCGTCCTCCGTGCTGTTCCTCCTCCCCCAGCAGCATGTCACAGCCAGGGATGTCCTTCCGGCTGCAAAGGGGAGGAGGAGGCGCCGGGGACCACCGCAGAGCCCAGGATGTGACGGAGACCCCCACAAACTACATTACAGGTATCGCAGGGGGGCCTCCATCACCGCACCGCAATGCCAGCCGCATATGTTAGTACATATGTGCTAGCATCGTGACGGGGGAGTGACGAGGGGCGGCGATGTATGCTAATACAGCCAGCCCCCAATGTTCAGTAGACTGTGCTTTCACAGGTCCCTGCACTTGCATCGCTATAATGCAATCACATTGGCCAGATGTACAGGCAGAGGCATTTACGGGCAGAGCTGTGGGTGGCTGGCGTTTCTGGAAATTAGGGCGTCACTCTTGTTTTCTAAGAGTGGCCAGGCCAAGGACTGCGAAGCAAGCCACAGTTTTCTTGGCTTTGCAAGCCGGGCTGCGATAAGTTAGACTTAAGGTGCCCATACACTAGTAAGATTTATCTTCAGCTCTGGCTGGTTGGAAAAAAGACATGGTTATGGATGAGTGACAGTTTGACAGTTTTCCCGCATTTCCAAGCAAATGGTCAACTGTCATTTGCTTTCCTCCATAACCATGTTTATGTTTCAACCAGCCAGATCTGAAGATAAATCTGCGTGTGTATGGCCACCTTAACTTAGGCTGCAGTCACAGAAGGACATTGCAACTGATGGTCGCAATGTTGCTCTTAAACTGCTTTGGCATTGCAGTTTGATGTGATCGCAGATATACAGTCAGGGGGTGGTATGAACCTCCTCCGTTAGGATCACATATGCTAGGCATCCCATGCAATTCAGATGAGCATTTCTGGGTGGTAACTGGGGAGGTGTCTATCAGTGCTGGCATCAGTGATTGTAGTTGCACTGACGTCAGCAGCCATGGTCAGTCAGACATTCTGCACCTGACACAGGCGAGTGAAATGCCATACGGTCCTGCCAATGGATAGCGCTCCTTGTACACTCATCGTCAGAATCGCTCCACATCTAGTGGGTGTTTCAATAGGGCTCCCATTGGCTGCAGTAGAGCCATAAAGATGCAGTAGCGGGTGCCTATGAATCACTCCCTAAATAATCCCATATCAGTTAAGTGTTATTATTTATGATAAGGTTATTATATTACTGTCTGTGTGAGGATGATACTTCTTCTTAGCAGGCAGTATATCATATGCTTCTCAAAGTGTGACTATGCCTGTAATTACAGTTCTCTTTTCTACTTATCTTCTGTAGCATACACGTGACATCATCTTTAAAAGTTATCCCTATAATAATCTATGCATTTGTATTTAATATAGAATATTTTCATGTGTTCATTTCTATTTCAGAAATGAATGATAACATACAGAAATACTGCCAAAATATAATGAACAAGCCACTAGGAATTGTGAATCTTGGTCCGATTGGGTCTGTTATTGGTGGGGTTACTGCGCTTACTGGACAAGTTGCAACGTAAGTTCTATGTGAAGCAAAAAAGAAAGAAAGAAGTTTACAGTGTACTATATAAGCTAGGCTACCAGAACAATTGTATCTGTAGGCCAGGGTCATAATGCAAAGATTTTATACATGTTTACCAGAGAAGGACTAGCTTGAAGGGAACAATGCTAAACAGATACTGTGCATGAAAGATTTTCAGGACTATGAAGGGTCATTTTCACTGATTCCTGCTGCTGTCCCTGTTCTTACATATGAGGAACTGTATGGTTATTGTTTCATGCCTCCTAACTTTATAAAGCTCTCTGGTGGGATGGCTGCACGTGCCTGAAATTTGGGGGCTTGGTCTGATGGCAAGGGGCGTGGCCTACAAATTGCATCATCCTGCGGAGTCACATTTTGCAGCTGTGGGGGAATAGCCAGAGGCTCTGTGAGCTTCTAGCCATGCTCCCAGCCCCTCTGGCTGTGGGAATAGATGCTGTGCACACAGCTTCTTCACCGGTGCTCAGCGGGGGAAAGGGGGGACTCCCAACTCCCCCCCCCCCTTCCCCGCCACGGGACACTGCTGACACCGGGCGGGATGCGAGAACGTCCCCAAAGAATGGGACATTCCCACGGAAAGTGGGACAGTTGGGAGGTATAGTTGTCATAGTACAGGCTCAGAACACCGAGGTATTAGCAGAAAATAGCTTTGGTACTCTACATCCCTCCCTAACTACTCTATTATTTAATCCAAATAACAGTAAACACTTATGAGGTTACTCTAGTTGATTCGCTCCCTGCGCACGTTCGCATGGGGAACGATGTTTGGAATCTGCACATGTGCATACACTGGATGCAGGCGGGTACAGCAAACCATTCGCAACTACAGTTCCAATTGTGGCGTGGCTCTGACCATGAATACGCTGGGCATTGCCATGGAAAAGTGATGCAGCTGCCGGGGGTGGGTTTATTTAAAACATCCATTGGCAGCTGTGCGGGGAACTCGGTGAGTAAGGGTATGCGGGCGGCTGTACGAGCGTTGGGCGGCGTTTAATCCACACAAAACACTGTGGAATTCGAAATCCAGAATAAGGTCCTTAGGCCCTGATTCTGCTTGGTAAGCTGCAAAGAACAATTATGTCTTATTATGGTCTGTGTTTTTGTACTGTGCTATCATGAGAATCCCAAGTAAATATGTGTTTCAGGGTTTATTAGGGTTGGTGCATCTGGGTTGGGATCATTTGGTCTACAGCATGATGGTCGACAGTCATTAGGTCGACACCATTAGGTCGACGTGGGAAAAGGTCGACATGGGTCTAGGTCAACATGGGTCTAGGTTGACATGGTTATAGGTTGAAAGATCATTAGTTCGACGGGTCATTAGTTCGACAATGTCTAGGTCGACAGTCAAAAGGTGGACATGGGGTTTTTCACTGTTTTTTTACCTGAATGTCAACACAGTCAACATGGACATAGTTTAAAGTGCCCCGCATCCCCTCACATCGCTCGCTTTGCTCGCAATGCGTCGGATGGTGGGGCATGAAATACCGCCTGTCTGCACATGTTGGCTCAAAAAATAGTGAACAACTCCATGTCGACCTTTTAACTATTGACCTAGACATTCTTGAACTAATGACCTGTCAAACTAATGACCTTTTGACCTAGAACCATGTCTACCTTTTCCTATGTCGACCTAGACCCATGTCGACCTAATGACTGTCGACCATAATGCTGTAGACCAAATGACCGCATCCCGTTGCATCTACACTTTTGATAAGTACAGTAAAGGGATTCTACTACTGCATGTTAAGTACTGGAATGTAGTAGAGAGATTTTTTTATGTACAGCAGCTACAGTAAAGCAAAAAAATAGACAGTTACACAGGCAGAAATCATTAATGTGTAGCATAACTTATATCATACATTAAACATTTTATGTACTAACACCTTTTTTCTGGAATAATATGACCCATACTGTACGTAAAACATTTTTATATATATTTTTATAGTATTATAAGCATGATCTTAAGTGTTAAAGTATGAAGTAATAACCGCAATGGCTAAATTACGGTGATGCCGCAGCAGGTATCTTGTGTAAATAGATGCCTCCTGCCTGCTTCTGGGATGTAATGCTGTGTCCAAAGGTCTTACTCCAGGGTGCCCTATCATTGGATGCCACCTGTCTGCAGGCCCGGCGACAGGGGGGGTCAAGGGAGACAACTACATACCCTCCAACATCACCCATTCCATTAGGTACAAAATACTCTGTTCCTGGACTTCCCTGCCAGTGGCAGTTAGAGGTTGGATTCCAGCACAGTCCAAAATTCAAAGAGGGGGTCACATCATCGACTGCCAATGTGTCCAGGACAGTGATGTCTGGTGTGGCATTAGGTGTGGTTCCCTTTTTTAAATGTTGGACTGTGCTGCAGCCCCACCTCTGCAACTGCCACTGGCAGGGAAGTCCAGAAACAGAGCATTCTGTACCTAATAGAATGGGTCATGTTGGATGGTATGCAACTGTGACGGGCCTCGACAATCTTAGGGGCCCCAAAGGCCTGGCTGTGGCGTCAGTGAGGGGTGGATTTGTCACTAGGGGCGGCACCTATCAAAGCCTGTGACCATGCTCCCGCCCTATCAGAAGGGGCGTTCCTCCCGGGCACTGTGACTGGGCAGCAGAAAGAGTGATCAGTGGGGAGTGCAGGTGACAGGAAGACCTGCTGCAGCAGAGGGCGGGTCAGGACAAAGGGGCAGCTGAGTTACCCTGTCTGCATCACTGCATGCCCTGCACTGTGTACTGTAGGTGTGGATATACTACATTTATCTTAGCTTGTGCTGACCACACCTGCACACACATAGCAGGTGCTTTGTGACCACAACATGCGGGAGACACAGCATACACACCGACACACATTACATTTAACAAGAGATCCTATAAGGACTGTACAGTCATACGAGTCTATGAGGAGGGGCACCAAAAAAGCCTGACCCCTAAATCCGGCCCTGGCGTCAGTGATGTACCACATCTAATGTATGCCCTGTCCCGGCCACCTGTACACTACTGTACCATGGCCAGCTGTTCTATCTGTGCCCCGCAGACATCTGCACGGCCGCCTGTACTGTGTGCCCTGCTGTGGCTGTCACAGTCTGCTCGGCCATATACTGCCTGTGCCGGGGCCACTCATCTCGGCCTTTCGCCTGTACTGTGCATGCTAAGTCCTAGAGATGTGTTTGGGATTGGGGGCCCCCAGAAATATCAGTGTACAGGGCCCCAATATTTCTGTTGCCGTCCCTGCCTGTCTGCCGTATAATGAAGTGGTGCCAGTCTGCCAAATAATTGGGTGCTCCCTGTCCACCAAATAATTGGGTGCTGCCTGTCTGCCCAATCAGTCCAGGGGTGCTGCCCTACGCAACCATATAGAAGCTAGTAGTGCTGCCCTGTGCTGCTGCATATAAGTGATGCACTATTGGAGGGGCGTGCCCATCACCTCCTACTGGGCGTGTCCATCACCACCTATTGGGCATCAATGTAAACTAAATAGAAGGTGACTTATTTATGTATATACACTTCAGAATGAATTATTCCCCCCACACACACACATACCAAAAACAGGACAGTGCGCGCCGAAAGCGTGCTGCAAAAATTTACACTGTAATGTCCATTACATATAATGCCAAGCACAGTAATGCCCATTACACATAATGCCACACAATGTAATGCCCATTATACATTATGTCATGGCTTGACAAATTTTGGTAAAATATGGACAATAGGGACAGTGCGCGCCAAAAATTTACACCGTAATACTTATAACACGTCACACACCGATTACATAGTATACCACAGGCCTTAATGCCCATTATACATTATGCCACACACCGTAATGCCCATTACATGTTATACCAAACACCATAATTCCCATTACACATTGCGCCTCACACCGTGATGTCCATTACACTTTGCGCCTCACAATGTGATGCCCATTACGCTTCACACCGTTATGCCCATTACACCTTACACCCAACACTGTCTGAAGCCACTTACACGTTACACCTCACACTGTGATGCCCATTACACATTATTTGACACACGTGATGCCCATTACACATTATGCCACACACTGTAATGACTATTACATATTATGCCATGCCTTCCCACTGTGAGAGCCATGTTTTCATTCCCTTGTGTCAGACATGTCCCCATTTCCCTGTCAGCCCTGTCCCCCTCCCCCTGTCAGCCATGTCCCCTTCCCCTTGTGTCAGCCATACCCCCCTCCCCCTATGTCAGCCATGTCCCCTTCCCAATGTCAGCCATGTCAACTTCCCCCTGTGTCAGCCATGTCCCCTGGCACTGAGGCGCAGCGGAGGGATGAGAGGGGGCCGGTGGCTTGCCCACTCTCCTCCTCGGCTCCTGGAGGAGGGAGGGGGAAGGCACCCACCCCGACACAGACCTCGACCATTTAGCCAAAAAGAAAGTTAGATTGGCACTGCCTTTGTGGGATAACTCCTGAGCTATATAAGTGAATACATGCAGTATATGAGGGAAATTTACTAAAGGAAATTTGTAAAAAAAAATAGGTGTATTTGTATCCAGAAAAACACTTATTTTTGACATTTACTATCCCAAAAATACGGCAATTCATATTCGTATTGATAGCACATCAATACGAATATGAATTACCGTATTTTCGGGATAGTAAATGTAAAAAATAAGTGTTTTTCTGGATACAAATACACCTATTTTTTACAAATTTCCTTTAGTAAATTTCCCCCTATATGTCTAGATCCGGTGTTGCTATTACCTAATAGGGCCACCAGATGGCGATATTACATAAGGAATGGTAATAAGTAACCCAAATGACAGATATTGCGTGCAATACTGAAACAATACTCAGTGTTAACTTGTTTATTATATATATATATATATATATATATATATATATATATATATATATATATATATATATATATATATACACACACAATTTAAAAGTGCAAAATGTGGGGTGATGGGGCTAACCGTTGGGAATGGATGCCCAGGAAAGTCTATTGACTGCAGTGGGTGGAAATAACAAGGAGTACTGTGTTGCAGGGAGCTGGCGTCCCTACTCGCTGCAGTGCACAATACTCCTTAGTGACTTGCAGTACAATGTCAGTCCCCGGGCGGTCCCACGATGTACTTCGGTCCCACGTAGCCGCTTCCCCTCTAGTAAGCGGGGTGCCACGGGGTCAAGCTGTGTGGGCACTGCCCAGTCTGGTCGGGACACTTTCTTATGTGTCCTGCTTGTGCTGCCTCGCCAGGCGCTGCGAGAAGCCGATCCTCCTGCCGGAGCTTCTACACAGCGTGCATTCGCTCCTGGGGCGCTTCAGGATGACGTCACCGGGAGTGTGCGTCACTGTGGAGCTCCGGTTCCACAATTGTTCCGCTCCCGGCACTGTACGTTAATGTAAGGTGTTTCTGCAGACCCAAAAGGGTGCGGGTCTTGTGGTCAATGATGTCCAACGCGTTCAGCCATTTAGCCGCCCGCCGACCAATCGAGTTACACTCTTCTGCTGTCAGTCATTAGGAGGTTCTGCCATTGTGCGGGGGCACGCCTATGTATGCAGTCATATATAAGTCCAGTAGTGCTGCCTTGTGCTGCTGTATATAGTCAAGTAGTGCTGACTTTTGCAGCCATATATTAGTCCAGTAGTGCTACCCTGTGCTGCTGTATATTAATCCAGTAGTGCCACCCTGTGCAGACATATATAAGTCCAGTGTTGCTGCCCTATGCAGCCATATATAAGTGCAGCAGTGCTGCCCTGTGCTGAAACATATAAGTCCAGAAGTGCTGACCTATGCAGCAATATAATTCCAGTAGTGATGCCCTGTGCTACTGTATATTAGTCCAGTGGTGCTGTTCTGTGTTGCTCTATATAAGGCAAGTGGTGGTTGATAAAGAAATGGAGGAAACACATTTTAAAGATCAGGAACCACTTCCTACTATTAGTGCTGAAGCTTCTGCCACTAGTTATGACATTGATGATGCAAGTCCATCAACGTCATTTACTAAGTCTGATGCCCAATGTCATGGAGGGCCTGATAAAAAAAAAAGTGACATACAACATACAAAATTATGTAAGGGCATGTAACAACTTCCGCACTTACCTCACGTCACATCTTAGTCCTTTCTACGAAGAGTAAATAGACACATCCAAAGGCTAAGGCCTTGGCCTATATACATGACTGGTGGTTCAGCTTCTCATGAAGATGAAAGCCCTCCTCCCTCTTGAGAAAATAAAACAAAAAAAACTGGGTAAAGCACAGATATCACACATGCCCAGGGTGAGTTCAAGTGTGTTTGCAGTTGCAATGTCTAGGCGTGACCTTCCCAACACTGTACGGGAAGAGGAGGTTCCTACCACCATTTGCACGCCTTCTGCAAGTGCTGGGAGGAGCACCGCTAGTCCACTTGCTGACATTGAGATTGAGGATGTCACTGTAGAAGTACACCAGGATGAGGAGGATATTCATGTATCTGGTGCTAAGGAAGAAGTTAACGATGAAGCTTCTTATGGTGATGTGGTTTGTTTGAGCCAGGCACCAGTTGTATGCCGTGCAATGAAAAAGCCCATTGTCAAGCCTTGGCAAAAAGACCAAAAGATCCACCTCTTCAGTCTGGAATTATTTCTATTCAAATCCGGACAACAACTGCCTTGCCACATGTAGTCAGTGTAAAAGTTTAAGTAAAGGTAAGAATGCTAACCACCTAGGAACATCCTCCCTTATACATCACCTGCAACGCATTCATCATAAATTAGTGTCATGTTCAGAAACTTTGGCTAAGAGTGAAAGCAGTCCAGCTACACCAAAATCCTTTTTTCATGTTGTATCCAAGCGCATACAATCCACACCACCAGCTTCCTCATTGTCAATTTCCTCCTCTATAAGGATCAAAAGTAATCCTGCAGGTCATAAAAATGGCACGACTGACTCCTCTTCTATCCATGATGCTCCTGAAGGATCTTTGAGTTCTACACATACTGCTGCTGCTATGAGTCAATAGTCATCCCAGAGATGTTGGAAGATCACTTCTACTACTATAACTAAGCAATTGACTGTCCAGCAGTCCTTTGCAAGGAAGATGAAGTATGACAGCAGTCACCCTGTTGCAAAGCAGATTACTGAGGCCATAACAACTATGCTGGTGTTAGACGTGCAGCCAGTTTCCACCACCAGTGCATTCCACTAGGCAAGGGATTCCCAGACAGTACAGGGAGAATAAGAAAAGTGTTCTTAGTGTTCAAAAAATGCTATTGTACCCACTGTCCATTTAACCATGAACATGTGTAATAGAACAAACTGAGGACTACATGCATGGCTGGCTCTACCATTAGGCAGCTTTAGGCAGTTGTCTAGGGCGCTGGGCTCTGGGGGTGCGCCACCAAGTCTGCCTATCAAAAAATGAAGGATGTCTCTGAGGATCCCTGTTGTACTTAATGCAGGAGTCTGCTCTGGAACTTCTAAGAATTCGGCTTCATACTTTCCCTTGAGGCATACTTCCCTACTTTGCTGCCCTCTCCTCCTTGTACTCTGTTGTGGGTGGCAAAGGGAAGCCTTCCAGGGAAAGTAGGGGACTTGTCCACCATTCCTGGGGTAGAGCTGGGAGGAGGAACCAATTTTTGTGAGCCTCCCTGCCATTCCGGAATTTTAGTCAAGTATGCTTTTAGGGGTTGGAAAGTGGTTATTGGTGGCAATATGGGGGTAGTGGGTGCAGTAGGTTGAAGTTTTGACTAGGGTGCTGAGAAGCCTTACACCGTCCCTGACTACATGACAGTGACAGCCCACTGGGTAGATGTATTGCCTTATGCAGCAACAAAAGCAGTGGCACCTGTAGCAGCATCTCACAAATGCCAACTCATTCCTAGGCAGGCAACACTGGGAACCTCTTAGATAAACTCAGGGACATCATCGCACAATGGCTTATTCCACTTAGACTCTCCTGGGGATTTGTTTTTCTGACAGCGCCACTAATATTTTGCAAGCATTATATCTGGGCAAATTCTAGCACACCCCATATTTTGCCCACACAAATAATTTTTTGGTGCAGAATTTTTTGGAAAATGACAGTGGTGTGCAGGAGACTGTCTGTGGCCCCAAAAATTTGGGCCACTTTCAACATTCAGTGACTGCATGTCAAAGACTAGAGTGCCAGCAAACCCTCTTGAATCTGCCATGCTATCACCTGAAGCAAGCGGTAGTAACGAGGTGGAATTCTACCCTCTATATCAGGACAGGCCAACCTGTGGCTCTCCAGATGTTGTGAAACTACAAATCCCAGCATACTGGCTGCTTTTGCACATTGCCAACAAATGTCAGACAGCGTTATTTTTATACAGCAATTAGTCTGAACAATCTCCACTCAAACCAAACTCTCTCTGCACTTGTTACATCTGCCCCACCTACAGTGCAGCATGGTTGGGCAGTTACTTGCTTTTTTTTTGTGCTTTACTTCCAAATCAATATCAGGGCCTGTGTTCCAACATTTTTACAGATGTTCCCTACCTTTACACCTGTTCAGATGGGTGCCCACAAAAATATACACATTTGCTGCAAAAATGCTATATGAATGCACCTGAAGTTCAAATGCTTTTTTGCAATTAAAATATCACCTAATCATCTTCCACTCGTATGGTATATTTTATATTATGATTGGCAGAATTCGATTTTTTTGATTTGTAGCATCCTTAACTGATCGTTCTCTGATAAGTAATTATAACACTCACCTTTATCAATCTCAGTTGTATATTTGTTCTAAGTGGTTGCATTTTTCCGTTGCATTGTTTCCTACAAAGACTTGTATAGTATAGATAAACAAAGTGTCTGTCAGTAGTTTGCACTAATATACAACAATAGGGCAAATATATTAAGCCTGGAGATAAAGTGGAAGGAGAGAATGCACCAATCAACTCTCAACTGTCATATTTCAAACACAGCTAATTGACTGGTGCATTATCTTCTTCTACTTTTATCTCCACTTTATCTCTTGGCCAGGCTTAATCTGGGTGTGGTATGGGGCTCCGACAGTGGGGATCCCAACAGTCAGTATCCCGATGTCGGGATCCTGACTGCCGGTGCTCGCTTCGCTCGACCCGCTGCGGGTTCGGTGGCTCGCTACGCTTGCCACAGGTTCTATTCTCCCTCTATGGGGGTCGTGGAACCTCACAAGGGAGAATAGCCCCTGTGAGTCAGGATCCCCCAACATCGGGATACTGACTGTCGGGATCCCCACTCAGAGGCGTAACTAGAACTTTGTGGGCCCCATAGCAAAATTTATAATGGGGCCCCCCTAACTCAGGTCTCTACTAAAGCACACCGTTTGTGACCATCATTAGTGGGAACAGTAACAATGTGCCCCTCCAATAGATACTTTACAAATAAAGAATGCACACATTATATAAGAAGGTGTGTGGCCTCGCCTCCAAGGATAATGCCCCTCACACATTATGTGACACACCGCGATGCCATTAAACATTACGCGACCCACCGCAAATCCCATTGCACGACCCACCCCAAAGCTGAATACACATTAGGCGTCACACCGCAAATCCCAATACACATTACGCAACACACCGCAAAGCCCAATACACATTACGCAACACACCGCAAGGCCCATTACACATTAAACGATGCACCGCAAAGCCCAATACACATTACGCAACACACCGCAAAGCCCAATACACATTACGCGACACACCGCAAAGCCCAATACACATTACGCGACACACCGCAAAGCCCAATACACATTACATGATGCACCGCAAAGCCCAATACATATTACATGATGCACCGCAAAGCCCAATACACATTACGCGACACACCGCAAGGCCCATTACATGATGCACCGCAAAGCCCAATACACATTACGCAACACACCGCAAAGCCCAATACACATTACGCGACACACCGCAAAGCCCAATACACATTACATGATGCACCGCAAAGCCCAATACACATTACATGATGCACCGCAAAGCCCAATACACATTACGCGACACACCGCAAAGCCCAATACACATTACATGATGCACCGCAAAGCCCAATACACATTACATGATGCACCGCAAAGCCCAATACACATTACATGATGCACCGCAAAGCCCAATACACATTACGCGACACACCGCAAGGCCCATTACACATTACATAATGCACCGCAAAGCCCAATACACATTACGCGACAATTACAAACTTACCAATATGCTTTCTTATTCTGTTCCACGCGGCTCCTCTCTGCATCACAGGTGCGGGAGTATGAGAGATCTGCGCACCGTCAACTTACTGCTGGGCATGGGTGGTGGTGGGGGGGGGGCAAGTGTGCATACTGCTGCAGGGCCACCAAAAGGTGGCCACATGGCACTGGTGTCTCGGGCAGTATTGTGGACCCAGATACAACAGGAGACTGCTGCTACTCCCCCCTAGTACTGTCTGCTCTAGCCTCAAGCAGCGCTGCAGCATTTTGAATTTGCCGCTCTCCTGAAGTAAATCACAGCTCACGGATCAGCAGCCAATCAGCCTTCTGATCCGTGAGCAGTGATTAGTTAATGGACAGCGGCAGATTTAAAATGCCGCAGCGCTATCACTATGGGCGGTATTCAATGAGCCTGATTCGCCATGTTTTTATGGCGAATTTGTGCTGTTTGGCGAATTTATGACTAAAACGGTGAATCACCCTATTCAATGACCACATGGCGAATACATTTCAAGGTTTTTTTCACCATGATTCACCGAGTAGCAATCGCTATCTTTTTATGGTGAAGTGGAATGTGAACTTTTAAAATAAAGTGTTTTGTTTGTTACATTTGGTGTCAAAAAATCAGGAATTTTATTCTGAGGAGGGGCATGCTATTTTTATTCATGTGCTGTAAGCACATGAATATATATTTAATTTAAAAAAAAAAATATATATATTTTTTTATTTTTTATTTTTACACAGCAGCCAGCAGGGGGCGCCGGAGCCGAGCCGCTCATTACATATTCATATATTCACTGCACCCGATCGTTACGATCGTGTGTAGTGAATATACGCTCCCCTGCTGGCACCGCCGGGGGGCAGCCTGTGCTGCCTGGCACCCGGGGAGAGCACCTACCCCCCACAAAGTTCTGGGGCAGGCAGAGAGACTACCATCTCTCTGTCTGGCACCATCCTCAGGCTCCCTGCGGCAATCGCCGCAGGAGCTCATATTCGCCAGTCAGGGGCAGCGAGCCCCTGACACGTTGAATACCGGAGCCCGCCGGCTCCGGAACGTGGCGAATGTGCAGCGAATCCTAAAAAGGATTCGCTGCACCTCGCAGGTATTCTCATTGAATACCGCCCTATAAGTTTGTTTCACTAGTGTAGGGGGGGCACGGGGAGTTTTGCCGGGGACCGCAGAGGGTGTAAGCGGTGGGGAGATCAGCGGCAGCGTGAGGCTGGGGGAGGTGGTGGCCGTGGTGAGCGGCTGTGCGTCTCTAAACACAGCCACTGACCACCATACTGCACTGCCGGGCAGGATTCCTCCCTCTGCCGCCCCGCACTGTCAGTCCCCACTGCCTGCGTCAGCGTGACACTGTCAGAGCTAGGCAGTAGCCAGCCGCAGCAGCGCTGCGCTACTACAGACAGTGGGCGGTATTCAATGAGCCTGATTCGCCATGTTTTTATGGCGAATTTGTGCTGTTTGGCGAATTTTTGACAAAAACGGTGAATCACCCTATTCAATGACCACATGGCGAATACATTTCAAGGTTTTTTTTGCCATGATTCACCGAGTAGCAATCGCTATCTTTTTATGGAGAAGTGGAATGTGAACTTTTAAAATAAAGTGTTTTGTTTTTTAGATTTGGTGTAAAAAAATCAGGAATTTTATTCTGAGGAGGGGCATGCTATTTTTATTCATGTGCTGTAAGCACATGAATATATATTTAATTTAAAAAAATATATATATTTTTTTTTTTTATTTTTTTTTTTTACACAGCAGCCAGCAGGGGGCGCCGGAGCCGAGCCGCTCATTACATATTCATATATTCACTGCACCCGATCGTTACGATCGTGTGTAGTGAATATACGCTCCCCTGCTGGCACCCCCGGGGGGCAGTCTGTGCTGCCTGGCACCCGGGGAGAGCACCTACCCCCCACAAAGTTCTGGGGCAGGCAGAGAGACTACCATCTCTCTGTCTGGCACCGTCCTCAGGCTCCCTGCGGCAATCGCCGCAGGAGCTCATATTCGCCAGTCAGGGGCAGCGAGCCCCTGACACGTTGAATACCGGAGCCCGCCGGCTCCGGAACGTGGCGAATGTGCAGCGAATCCTAAAAAGGATTCGCTGCACCTCGCAGGTATTCTCATTGAATAATGCCCTATAAGTTTGTTTCACTAGTGTGGGGGGGGCACGGGGAGTTTTGCCGGGGACCGCAGAGGGTGTAAGCGGTGGGGAGATCAGCGGCAGCGTGAGGCTGGGGGAGGTGGTGGCCGTGGTGAGCGGCTGTGCGTCTCTAAACACAGCCACTGACCACCATACTGCACTGCCGGGCAGGATTCCTCCCTCTGCCGCCCCGCACTGTCAGTCCCCACTGCCTGCGTCAGCGTGTCACTGTCAGAGCTAGGCAGTAGCCAGCCGCAGCAGCGCTGCGCTACTACAGACAGTGGGCGGTATTCAATGAGCCTGATTCGCCATGTTTTTATGGCGAATTTGTGCTGTTTGGCGAATTTTTTACAAAAACGGTGAATCACCCTATTCAATGACCACATGGCGAATACATTTCAAGGTTTTTTTCGCCATGATTCACCGAGTAGCAATCGCTATCTTTTTATGGAGAAGTGGAATGTGAACTTTTAAAATAAAGTGTTTTGTTTTTTAGATTTGGTGTCTAAAAATCAGGAATTTTATTCTGAGGAGGGGCATGCTACTTTTATTCATGTGCTGTAAGCACATGAATATATATTTAATTTAAAAAAATATATATATATTTTTTTTTTACACAGCAGCCAGCAGGGGGCGCCGGAGCCGAGCCGCTCATTACATATTCATATATTCACTGCACCCGATGTTACGATCGGGTATAGTGAATATACACTCCCCTGCTGGCACCCCCGGGGGGCAGCCTGTGCTGCCTGGCACCCGGGGAGCCCACCTGCCCCCCACAAACGTTCAGGGGCAGGTAGAGAGACTTCCATCTCTCTGCCTGGCACCCTCTTTAGGTTCCCTGCGGCATTCGCAGGAGCTCATATTCACCTGTCAGGGGCAGCGAGCCCCTGACACGTTGAATACCGGAGCCCGCTGGCTCCGGAACGTGGCGAATGTGCAGCGAATCCTAAAAAGGATTCGCTGCACCTCGCAGGTATTCACATTGAATACTGCCCAATCTCTCCCACAGTGCTTCTTCCGGACTCGTGTCCCGCCCCCCCGCTCAACTTCTTTCCCTGAGTCCAGCAGCTAGCAGCTTCAACACACACGCGGCTCCCTAAAAAAAAATATATATATCTGAGCACAGTGCAGGAGAGTGCTAGCTGTCCATCGGGCCCCCCCAGCCGCCGGGCCCCATAGCAGCTGCACCCCCTGCACCCACGGTAGTTCCGCCACTGTCCCCACTGTTGGAGCGTCATCCAGCACCCACTTAATCTATCTGCCCCAGTATCCTAAGCTGATCTACACCTATATTTAAAATCATATATACTGTAATGTTATTTTATTGCAGACCTGATAAAAAATCCATCAAATTCAGACCAGAAATAAATATAGGAACACTTATTGGCAGTGCATAGAAGCCACTAGTAATGTTGGTTGCTTCAGATCCCGTTAGTGCTGTTTCATCCATATACATTGAAGTAATAATACATTACAAGTAATGGTGGTACTTCAAAACATTTCAACTATTGTTTGTAGTAGGCACAGTCAGACCATCAGCCTTTAGGACAATTTATTTTATTTTTTTATATTTTTCTTTATACCAGTGTCATTTACATGGATTCATTAATGTATTCTCTTTTTTCAGGACATTGATTGGAATAACTTTATCTGTATCCAGCATAAACAATAATGGAGGCGCAACTTATCC